>NW_027411644.1:40451778-40775270 GCF_047663935.1 Musca autumnalis
AAACTATTTATAATTATAAATAAATGCCGTGAGTGTTAATTGCTATCAAATATTGTGCAAAAATTTGTATTAGGGTCTTGAAATTTGATGAAAATCGATGCTTAGAGCTCCAAAAAATATGTTTATGAAGAAATCGGTAGAAACAATTTATAAAGACAAAATTTTATACTGAATTATGTTCAAAATTTTCTATACTACAATGAAATTACAAAAAAGTCACATTTGATAGGTTTAAGAGTCCGAAACAGAGGAAATATGGTAAAGATAACTCATATTTCTACCTTTCCAATCCAAAAATTGATATTTTTTCTCAGGAAAGTGAATGCAAATCGATGGGTTCCACCCAGTTTCGTTGGCTGTGGACATCTACAGGTCCAAAAAATAAAGAAAATTCCACCGCCGAACGCTCCATGTCAACATCAAGGGCTTTGATTTAGAAGATATCGCATGATTGATGGATGACATTCATCGAGCGTGTTGGGTGTACGATCGTTCCGAGGCGCAAACATTGATTCGGACCACTACCTCGTTGCAGCAAAGGTACGTACCAGATTAAACGTAGCAAACAAAGTGCGAACAGACACAACACGGAAGTTGGACATCGGTAAGCTGCAATCAGAACAGATAGCCACAGCATATTCCACTCAACTGGCCCAACTGGTTTATCAAAGCACTCCTCGTCCCGATAACATATCAGGACAATGGCAAAATATTGCAAACTCCATGCAAACAGCCGCAAAATCAGTACTTGGATACCAGAGACCTCCACCAAGGAATCCATGGTATGACCAGGAGTGTCGTGCTGCTACCGAAGAGAAAAATGCGGCATATAAGGCTACTTTACAATCAGTAGCAACGCGTTGGGCACGAGAGAGGTATGGGGAGAAAAGGAGAGAGGAGAAACGTCTTTTCCGCAGGAGATGAGGAGGAGAGATTGAAAAACGGGAGTGTGAACAAATCGAGATGTACAGGAGACAGAATGAAGTCCGAAAATTCCAGCAAGGTAATCTGGTAACTGATACAGATAGTGTGCTAAGGATATGGAAAGAGCATTTTTCCAAACTGTTGGTATCCAATAGTAGCGAAGTCGACGAAGATACCACAGATCCAATCCCAGAAGATGGTATTGAATGTATACCACCCGGCCAAGATGAGGTAAAGACAGCAATAAACCGGCTGAAGAAGAATAAGGCAGCAGGAGCTGATGGCCTACCAGCCGAGCTGTTTAAAACCGGAGGCGACACGCTGATAAGGTGTATGCATCAGCTAGTTAGCTCCATCTGGCAGGAAGAACGCGTACCCGATGATTGGAACCTGAGCATCCTGTGTCCCGTCCATAAGAAAGGAGATAAGACTTTATGCTCCAACTATAAGGGCATAAGTCTTCTCCCTATCGCCTACAAGATAGTGTCAGGGATATTGTGCGAACGACTAAAGCCCATGGTCAACGAAATAATTGGACCATATCAATGCGTCTTTAGACCTGGCAAGTCCACCATTGACCAGATATTTACCCTGCGGCAAATCCTGGAGAAAGCCCAAGAGATGCAGATCGACACCTACCACCTTTTTGTCGATTTTAAAGCTGCCTTCGACAGTCCGCTAAGTTCAAAGGTATTCCAAGCAATGTCTGAATTTGGTATCCCCGCAAAGCTCATTCGGCTTTGTAAAATGACTCTAACTGACACAAGATCTTCAGTTAAAATAGAAAAGAACCTGATGGTGTCGACGCGCAATGCGTCCATTAAGATCGAACCAACTGTTAAAGTTGGTTCCTATAATTTTGAGGTAGTAAAAGACTTCATACACCTTGGCACCGCCGTAAACACAACAAACGACATCAGTTGTGAAAAAAAAGAATAATTGTATTGGCCAACAGATGCTACTTTGGCTTATGTAAGCACTTTAAAAACAAAGCCACAACTCGTCAAACAAAAATAAGGCTTTACAAAACACTGATACTACCCGTGCTGATGTACGGTTCCGAAGCCTGGGTACTTGCGCCAGCAGATAAGGCAGTGCTTGGCGTGTTTGAGAGAAAAATTCTTCGAAAGATCTACGGACCGAACTGCGTTGGTGAATATCGACGTCGTATGAACCACGAGCTGTATTTGCTATACAACGACATCAATATTGGCCATATAATAAGAATGAGCGATGATGAACCCGCTAAAAAGGCGTATAAATTAGAGCCACATGGCGGTGCACGCAGAATTGGCAGGCCAAAGAATAGATGGCGCACACAAGTGCATGAAGAGATGACAAGGCGCGGTATTCCAAAAAGCGAAGCACGAAACAGAGAGAATTGGAGATCTTTTCTTAGTTCGGTCTATGGAACAAATGTTCTGTAATGGGCCAGCTAAGTAAGTTAGTAAGACAGTAGTTCCGTTATCTAACCGCTACATTGATGTAATTTGCATCAATGGAGAAGTCATAGATTGGTTTTCAAATTTCGTATTCGTAATTTGCCGGAATATGACCCCCAGAAATTAAAATATGTTCCAAAATTTAAGTTAGGATATTTTTCCCACAAAAGTTATGGTCAATTTTACCCGCAAGATACTATCTGATCATTATCCAAAATAATTGGCATCTTCCTTGACTAAAACTCTTATCTTCTGCATAATTTTGTCAGTGTTGAGCTATAACTGCGACCTCTAGAGTGATTATGATTACACTATACACAATTAAAACGGTGGAATCTCTTTATATACTAGGCTATAACTTTGCTATCTGACCACGTACGTCAGCATAATTGACACCAGTGAGAAGGTTAAAAATTCGTCTCCTAATATGACTTCTGGGGGAGGAATGTATCTTCCAGGAATGAAGATAAATGATGTGTATTAAAAATTTTACCAATTTTCACACAAAAGTTTCGGTCCATTTCACCCGCTAAATATTATCTGCTCATCATGTTAGATTGCAAGCTTCATCCTTATTGTAAATCCTAATTTTACTTAACATTTCGCGCGGATCGGACTGTTATTGTGGCCTACAGAGCCGCTACATAATCGGATAAAAATTTTATTTTTGGTCCATGTCACCATCTAAATATTTCACGATCGTCACTATAGGGGTCTATTCTGCTCTGAACCCGATCTCCATATAAAATTTCGTCAGGATTGGTCCATAATTGCGTCCTGTAGCGTAGGTGGCCAAATAACGGAGATGTCGCAATAGTCTGTAATACATCCCATTTTTCCATTCGTTTGTAATCATGATACAGGTCTCAATTTTGATCGGATCGTCACGAAATTTTTGGTTTTGATGGGGGTCCCACAGAGAAAAATACCTATTGATTGATCGGATATTATAGCATTTCCAAATTAAATGAAACCTTTTCCAAATTGAATGAAACTTTTTCCAAATTGAATGAAACCTTTTCCAAATTAAATGAAACCTTTTCCAAATCAAATGAATCCTTTTCCAAATCAAATGAAACCTTTTCCAAATCAAATGAAACCTTTTCCAAATCTAATGAAACCTTTTCCAAATTGAATGAAACCTTTATTTTTATTAAAATAAAAAAGCCAGAATGTTTTGAAAAGAGAAAGAAATAAAAAATTATATGGGTTTTCACCGATTTTTTACTTAAATTTTAATCTTAAGTAATGACATAAGAATTTACTTCCCTGCATGTTTTGCTTCTTTGAACTTAAACATTTCATAAGTTTTGGGCATCAATTATAGCGAAATAATGCTAAAGAGAAAATTAAGGGTTAAAAAATTGCTAATAATAACAGGGGCTAATTGTACTACATAATGAAGTGGTTCACTATTTGCTGCTTGTGGAATTTTCAATGGACATACTCATTACATAATTGGAGCAGTCCTGTTTATTGAGCTGTTGGTTCCTATGCTCAATCACGTCAACGATATAACGATCTATTGTCTGATCGCGTAGTACCACTCTGGCACACAATTTTATTTTTGAAAATGGCATTGAATTTTCAAATTACACCGGTTTAATTCTATCGTTATGTGTATTCGTTTACTTATGCATAAAAATTATCCTAAAAAAACTTTGAAAAATAAAATTGTGTGCCAAAGTGGTACTACGCGATCAACAATAGGTCGTAATACCGTTGACATGATTGGGCATAGTATCGAACAGCTCAATCAACACGACTGCTCCAATTATATAAGGACCATGTCCATTGAGGATTCCCCAAGCAGCAAATCGTGAACCACTTCCTTAGGTACTACAATTAGCCCCTGTTATTACACTGTGAACTGAAATCTTGGGGCAGAGATAATTCCTTTTGGGGATGAAAGCCCTTGGTGAGTATATTAAGAATCCTGAATGACAGATCCACCGTGAGTCAAACTTCCAAGTGATTAAGTTTTTTGTGAAGGCCACAAAACAACAGTTAACAAAGATATAATGTTATTTCGGATGCCTTACATGGTCTTCAGCAGAAACTTAATCAGGCCATAATTCGGAACTTCGACTCACGGCTGATCTGTCCTTCGGGATTCTTAATATATTCAAAAAAGGCTTTCATTCCCAAAAGGAATTATCACTGCCCAGATTTTCGCCATAATTTTGTGTCACAGTGTTTTTAGGAATTTTTTTAAACTAAATTCTATCTTTAGGATTATTTCGCTATAACTTTAAAGATTATGAAATGTTTAAGTTCAAAGAAGCAAAACATGCAGGGAGGAAAATTTTTATGTCATTACTTAAGATTAGAATTTAAGTAAAAAATAGGTGAAAACCCATATAATTTTTTTATTTCTTTCTCTTTTCAAAATATTCTGGTTTTTTTCTTTTAATAAAAATAAAGGTTTCATTCAATTTGGAAAAGGTTTCATTTGATTTGGAAATGGTTTCATTTGATTTGGAAAAGGTTTCATTTGATTTGGAAAAGGTTTCATTTAATTTGGAAAAGGTTTCATTTAATTTGGAAAAGGTTTCATTCAATTTGGAAAAGGTTTCATTTAATTTGGAAAAGGTTTCATTTAATTTGGAAATGCTATATTCAGGGGTCGGAATGTGAAAAAACTTATTTGGAGAAAAGGCCAACGTTTTATATCAAAGCGAAAATCTCTTTTCTGTATATCAATAGCAAAATCTGGCAACGATGTGAATTAGGTTGTCACAGTTGGTCAGAGATATCGCAATAGTCGGTAATGCATTTCCTTTTTCATTTTTTGTGCAATCACACTACAGGTCGGAATTTTGATCGGCTCCTCACGAAATTTTGGGGGATGATGGGGGTCTCACACAGAAAGAAGCCTATTGAGGGTTAGCGTACATCCCACTTTTCCATTTTTATACCCTCAGCCTTTAGGCTAAAGAGGGTAAATACACTTTGATACGACCAAAAATGTGCCTCATCGAAAAAATGGTTTTAGACCCCAAGTATGTTTGTACGATATACGTTTCAGACAATTTTGAGTAGATCTAGCATCCCTCTGTCTGTCTGTCTGGCTGGTGCGCACGATAACTCTCGAACGGATCAATCGATTCGGTCCAAAATTTGGCTTTCGCAATATTTTGTCCAAACTTAGTTTAGTTTCGAAGATTGGTTATATCGGTCCACTCCTTCCTGTACCTCCCCACAAAAGTTCGGAAATGTTCGGAAAATTTGTGCACACGATAACCCTATATATGGTAGGGTAGGTAGGTAGGTTCTAATATGGACTATATTTGCCCACTCCTTCGGGTACCTCCCACACAAAATTTTCGATAAATTCGCTTTAACACCTGCTCTCGAATCACTTTGATTTTTATTGAGGCAACTTGCATTCGATGCCTCAATTACGCAGTTTTCTTCAGGGCAAGTCCATACTTCTTAAGAAAACAGCCCGAAAGTTGTAAAAAACCCCTATGGCACCATGGAGGGCTCGAACCGAATATATTACCGAATATAGGTATATTATGTTTTTCGCAGGCTAGTGTGATAAAAAAGCCCGATATCCTTGCAAATTTTTGAGCTTTAATCCTATCCATATTTTTTTCGGTGCATAAGGCCAACATTTTGAGAACCCTCTAAATACATAAGTTTTTTATACCCTCCACCATAGGATGGGGGATATTAAGTTTGTCACTCCGTTTTCTTTTTAAGGAAATTTTAAGATATTTGTCCCATTTGACCACCATAGTACGCGTCATTTTAAGATATTTTGAATGTATTAGTCCCATTTGACCACAGAATCGGTTGTAACTTTGCATTTTGCGTTTCAAGAGGCTAAGAAACATATGTACTATAAAATGTTTACATAGGTCCACGTTTTGGTATAACCCCCATATAACGCCCCATATATAGTACGCGTCATTTTAAGATATTTTTAATGTATAAGTCCCATTTGAGCACCGAATTGGTTGTAATTTAGTATTTTGTGTCTCCAGAGGCTAAAAACCTTTCTACCAAAATTTTTTTTATATAGGTCCACGTTTTGGTATAGCCCCCATATAACGCCCCGTATATAGTACGCGTCACTTTAAGATATTTTGAATGTATTAGTCCCATTTCACCACAGAATCGGTTGTAAGTTTGTATTTTGGTGTTTCCAGAGGCTAAGAAATATTTCTACTATAAAATGTTTATATAGGTCCAGGTTTTGATATAAACCCCATAGGACGATATCGCCCGATTTTCGGTATTTTGGAGGTTTTAGCCTCATTATCGCATCGAAATGGCTGAAATTTGGTATTAAGTGTTCGTTGGGGGTATAAAACATTCCATATGAAATTTGTCGGTATAGGTCACACGCCCTCATATAGTCCCCATAGCACGATATCTCCCAATTTTCGGTATTTTTGAAGGTTTTAGCTATACTATACTACCAAAATGCCACAAATTTGATATTTCGTCCTCTTTTGGGATGCAAAACTTTCTCCCAGAAATTTATCTGTACCGGTACACGCTTTAATATACATCCCATTGAACGGTACATCCCAACTTTCGGTGTTTTGAAGGGTTTAGCCTCATTATAACACCGAAAAGTTGGTCTGGCAGTAAACGGCGAAAAAACCAAGTTGATGGTATCGACGCGTAATATGTCCACTAACCCCGCACCATCTGTGAATGTTGGTACCTACAATTTTGATGTAGTAAAGGACTCGTCTACCTCGGCACCGCCATAAACACAACAAATAACATCAGTTGTGAAATACGAAGAAGAATAGTGTTGGCTAACAGATGCTACTTTGGGCTGAGTAAGCAGTTTAGGAATAAAGCCACCTCTCGTCAAACAAAAGTAACACTTTACAAAACACTGATACTACCCTTGCTAATGTATGGTTCCGAAGCATGGGTACTTGCTCAAGCAGATAAGGCAGTGCTTGGTGTGTTCGAGAGAAAAATTCTTCGAAAGATCTACGGGCCAATCTGTGTTGACAGCGAATATCGGCGTCGTTTGAACAACGAGCTGTATCAACTATACTATGACATCAATGTAGTTGAACGAATCGAGATACAACGATTGCGATGGCTAGGCCATGTTATAAGAATGAGTGATAATGAACCCGCTAAAAAGGCGTATAAATACGCGCCGCATGGAGGTTCTCGCAGATCTGGAAGGCCAAAGCTTCGTTGGATCGAATAAGTCAAACGAGATATCAGAAAGCTACATATCCCAGATTGGGAAAATACGGCAGCAGACAGAGAGGATTGGAGATTTTTTCTTAGTTCGGCTTATGGAACAAATATTCTGTAAAAGGCCAGCTAAGTAAGTAAGTAACACCGAAATGGCTAAAATTTGGTACATAGTCTTCGTTGTGGGTATAAAACTTTCCACCCGAAATTAGTCTGTATAGGTCAACGTCTTCTAGCTCCCATAGAACGGCACCGCCCGATTTTCGGTATTTTGAAGGTTTCAGCCACTTCGGTGGAATATTGCCTCATTATTCCACCGAAGTGGCTAAAATTTGGTATTTAGTCTTTTTCCGGGCTACAAAAATTTATCTCAGAAATTTGTCGGTACAGGTCAAGGTTTTGAAAGAACGGTACCTCCCGATTATCGGTAATTTGAATTTTGTAGCCTCATTATTTCACCGAAGTAGCTGTAATTTGGTATTTCGTCTTTTTCTGGGCTACAAAAATTTCCCTTAGAAATTTGTCGGTATAGGTTCATGTTTTGGGTGGTACCCCCATAGAACGGTATATCCCAATTTTCGGTATATTGAAGGTTTTAGCCTCATTTTAACACGGATATAAGATGGTACTTAGTCTTCGTTGAAGGGTATAAAACTTTCCACCTAAAATTTGTCGATATAGGTCCATGGGAGGTACCGTTCTATGGGGGCTATATGAACGCCCCCAAAGAACGGTACCTCCCGATTTTCTACATATAGCTCGTTCTCCACCAAAATAGCTGATATTTGGTATTAAGTTTTTGATAGAGGTATGAAACATTCCAGCCGAAATGTGCCGGTATAGGTCGACGTCCTCACATACCCCGATAGGACCGTACCTTCCGATTTACGGTATTTTGAAACTTGTGGTCTCAATATACCACCGATATGACTGAAATGTAGTATTTAAATTGCCATGGGTCTTCTTCCTTCAAATAACCCCCATAGGAGCGTACTTCCCGATTTTCGGTATTTTAAGGTTTTGTCATCAATATCCCATCGAAACGGATGAAATTTAATATTGAATCTCCGTAGATGGTATAAAAATTCCGGTATTGATCCATGTTTTTATATACCCCTCTTAGAAAGATCGCTCCCAATTTTTGGTATTTTAAAGTTTTGGGAATAACTGAAATTTGGTATTTAGTCCTCGCTGGAGTTACGAAACTTTCCTCCAGAAATTTATCAGTACAGTTTAACGTTTTATACAGCCTCCATAGAACGGTGCTCCCGATGTTGTTAACTATCCAAATCCAGAATATTCAGGTTTAGGTCTAGCCGGTTTTGCCCCATTTTTAAAGGGAGTATTATCAGTTGAGATATATGTACTACTCCTGCAATAAAAGGAAGAGTTTAGTACTTTCGTTCCTATTGTTCCTATTCACTTCAATAGAGTTCATGGTGGAGGGTATAAAAAGTTCGGCCTGACCGAACTTAACGCTTTTCTTACTTGTTTTTGGAAAAAAAAGTATTTCAATCCACTCAGGCTGAGGGTATATCTCTGTCGGCAAAGCCGACACATACTTTTTTACTTGTTTAATTTGAGTTGTACTGACGATGCACTTAAATGTGTTTCAACAAAATGGACCTGTATTAATGAAGACATTCAGAGAAAAGGCGCTAAGCTATCCCAATTTTAATATTTTGAATTTTACCAGTCAAAAGCGTATGCACAGAGGTAGTTGTGGTGGTAGTGATACCCTATATCACGTAGTCGACCCCATACCCGACTATAGCCTTGGCTCATTTGTAAAAATGTGAGTTGTTTTCCATACCGTTTCCCGCATTAACTACAGCCTTTTTGCACATATACAATTTTTTGGTACATGCGTTTTTCTATGGGTTATATCAGTTTTGTTAAAAACACAAAGCAGTATTTTTTAACTTTTGAAAAAACTTCAATTTTTAGAAAAAAAATTAAATAATTTTCAAAACATTTATCACTATCCGTTCAAAAGTTACAGAATTTTTAACAGGAAAAAATGATTCTGAACCACTGTGCGCGTAGAAAATACACCGTTTTGAAAGACTGTTCGTTCGGCTTATAAGAGAGGCATACTGTTTCGGCTAAATATGGCAATAATTTTTTGCCATTTCCAAAGAAAACTCTTGTGTCCAGAAATTCATTATTTTTCAATGTAATGAAAAGTCATTCATTATATTCAATATTGACATGTAATAAATATTGCTATGCACGAAATACACCACCACATAATGAGGTGGTTGACGTTCGTGTGGTTGTTTTTTTTTTTTTTGCCATTTATTTATGATGGATTTTTTGTGATTTCATATTAGCAAGTAATTGATTTGTTTTAGAGACAGAAGAGCTTTCATTTATTTATAGTTTTGATATTCAAAGAGTTGGGGTGTAAATGTATTTGTTCTGCATTCGACAGACAGAAAAACACTTCATAAATATTAATACTCATACATACATTGAGTTTGAAGAAACAATAAATGATGACAGATTATGTGAAGATTGTTTTTGGAATGGGTCATATAAACGAGCTGAGTTAGTAAATTGATAAAATAATGTTGAGTGATTTTTTTATTTATTCTAAAACAAGCGCCGATGCTGTATAATATTTCACAAGAACGGCAGACAAGGCGTTGCAATAAAGAATGTTTCTGTGAGTTCAAGAAAGTCGATAGAAATCATTGACATTTTAAAATTACAAATGTCAGAAAAAAAGTCTGGTGGAACTTGTCTCAAAAGAGTTTATTATTTATTTTATATAAATTCTAGAATATATCTTTGATTTTAATAAATAAACAAAAAAATCTTTAATATCTCCCATAAAACCATATTTATACAAAACTGTGAATAAAGATTCTCATCGACCTCCCTGGGGTACACACACCAGAGTATTATAAGAAAATGAAACTAAAGTCACATAAATCATTTGATTCCTCTTTTGTTATTGTTGTTTTTTGTGTATGGTTAAGTTCATATTTTCATTAGGCATATGCCTTGGAGTGAACATGTACGAGGGCTGCACGAAAACTATGTGGCCAGGTTCAATTTGATTTGAAAGTTTGACAGTTTTTAGTATAAACGTACTCCGGTCAGTTTGTCATACGACCAAGTCTTTTGTTGTTTACAGCGACTTGAAAAAATCACTTTGCAAAAAAACGTGAAAATTTTCGTCTGATCATTTTTCACAATTTTAGACGTGGATAATCACGGCAAGAGTGCATCGATTAAATTACAACTTTGTATGAAAAACTGGTTTAATGAATTCAATAGTGGCTGACATTCGCCAAAAAACGAAGATCGTAAGGGTCATCCAAAAGCGGCCCTTGTGACAGAAAGAAAAGGAGCCGTGCGTGAACGGATAATGCAATATCGTGAGAAGGAGGAACAAACACCTGGCTGCAAAAAAAGGCTTTTGTAGATTTGTGCCAAACATTGTTAATAAGTACCATCGCGGTGCTTC
Organism: Musca autumnalis; assembly: GCF_047663935.1. Lineage (NCBI taxonomy): Eukaryota > Metazoa > Arthropoda > Insecta > Diptera > Muscidae > Musca > Musca autumnalis. Next base: position 40,462,801 of record NW_027411644.1, read on the forward strand.
AAACGACGTCCATAAGATCGTTACTTACTTACTTAGCTGGTCCATTACAGAACATTTGTTCCATAGGCCGAACCTAGAAAAGATGTCCATTTCTCTCTACTTGTTGCTTCGCACTATGGAATACCGCGCCTTTTCATCTCATCATTCACTTGTTTGCGCCATCTATTCCTTGGCCTGCCAATTCTGCGTGCACCGCCAAGCTGTCCGTGTTTATACGCCTTTTTAGCGGGTTCATCATCGCTTATTCCTATGATATGGCCTAGCCAACGCAATCGCTGCATCTCGATACGTTTATCAATATTGATGCCGTTGTATAGCAGATACAGCTCGTGGTTCATGCGACGTCGATATTCACCGTCAACGCAGATTGGTCCGTAGATCTTTCGAAGAATTTTTCTCTCAAACACACCAAGCACTGCCATGTCTGCTTGCGCAAGTACCCAGGCTTCGGAGCCATACATAAGCACGGGTAGTACGTATCAGTGTTTTGTAGAGCGTTATTTTTGTTTGACGAGATGTGACTTTGTTTTTAAACTGCTAACTTAAACCAAAGTAGCATCTGTTGGCCAATACAATTCCTCTTTTTATTTCACAACTGATGTCGTTTGTTGTGTTTACGGAGGTGCCGAGGTGGACGAAGTGTTTTACTACCTCAATATTATAGGAACCAACTTCCACAGTTGGTCGAGCTCAATGGACGTATTGCGCGTCGACACCATCAACTTGGTCTTCTCACCGTTTACCGCCAGACCCACTTTCGCAGATTCTCCTTCGACCTTCATAAAGGTCTATATCATCAGCATAAGCAAGTAACATGTGACTATTGGTGTATATTGTGCCACTTCTTTTGAATATTTGCCTCTCGTATAACCTTTTCCAGCAGGATGTTTAAGAGATCACACGAAAGGTTGTCTCGTTGTCTGAAACCTCTTTTGGTACCAAACTCTTCGGAGAGGTTCTTTCCTATTTTAACTGAGGACCTGGTGTCAGTTAAAGTCATTTTACAAAGCCGGATGAGCTTTACGGGGATACCAAATTCAGACATGGCTTGGAATACCTTTGAGCGCAGCGGGCTGTCGAAGGCTGTTTTATAATACAAAAAGGTGGTAGGTGTCGATCTGCATCTCTTGGGTCTTCTCCAGGATTTGCCGCAGGGTAAATATCTGGTCAATGGTGGACTTGCCAAGTCTAAAGCCGAATTGGTCGTTCACACAATATCCCTGACACGATCTTGTAGTCAATAGGGAGTAGACTTATGCCCCTATAAGTCTTATCTCCCTTCTTGTGGACGGGACACAGGATACTCGGGTTCCAATCGTCGGGTACTCGTTCTTCCTGCCAGATGGTGCTAACTAGCTGATGGATACACCTTATCAGCGCGTCGCCTTCGGTTTTAAATAGCTCGGCTGGTAAGCCATCGGCTCCTGCTGCCTTATTATTCTTCAACCGATTTATTGCTGGGCGGTATACATTCAATACCATCTTCTGGGATTGGGTCTGTGGTATCTTCGTCGTCTTCGCTGCTATTTTGGATACCAACAGTTTTGAAAAATGTTCTTTCCATATCCTGAGTACACTATCTGTATCAGTTACCAAATTACTTTGTTGGTCTCTACAGGAGGATGTGCCAGTTCCAAAGCAATCAGTTTGATGCTTGACTCATTGGTAGAACTTTCAGACTTCATTCTGGCTCCTGTACATCTCGATTTTTTCACACTCCCGCTTTTCGATCTCTCCCTTTTTCCTGCGGAAAAGACGTTTCTCCTCTCTCCTTTTCTTCCTAAATCTCTCTTGTGCGCTACGCGTTGCTACGGATTGTAAAGTAGCCCTATATGCCGCATTTTTCTCTTCGGTGGCAGCACGACACTCCTGATCATACCATGGATTCCTTGGTGGAGGTCTCTTGTATCCAAGTATGGATTTTGCGGCTGTTTGCATGGAATGCTTTGCCATTGCGCTGATATGTTATCGGGATGAGGAGTGCTTTGATTAAGCAATTGGGCTAGTTGAGTAGAATATGCTGTGGCTATCTGTTGTGATTGCAGCTTACCGATGTCGAACTTTCGTGTTGTGTCTGTTCGTACTTTGTTTGCTACGTTTAACCGGGTGCGTACCTTTGCTGCAACAAGGTAGTGGTCCGAATCAATGTTTGCGCCTCAGAACGATCGTACATCCAACACGCTCGATGAATGTCTTCCATCTATCACAACATGATCAATTTTATTACTTGGCCTTTGATCTGGAGACAGCCAGATGCCCTTATGAATATCGAGATGATTAAATCTGGTACTGCTAACTACCATGTTTTCATACCATTGTCAGATGTTTCACTGTGGAGACTGAATTTCCCGACTGTTGGGCCAAAGATATTCTTCTTTCCAATTTTGGCATTAAAATCGCCTAGAATGATTTTAATGTCATGGGCAGGGCAACGGTCATATGTTTCTTCTAAGCGCTCGTAAAATATATCTTTGGTCTGTTCGTCCTTGTCTTCAGTGGGAGCATAAGCGCAAGTAAAGCTGATGTTGAAGAATTTAGCTTTTATTCGAATTGCAGCAAGTCTTTCATTCACTGGGGTGAAGCTGGATAGCAGATGGTTTAACCTCCGACCAACTACAAATCCGCAACCAAACTCATGCTTTACGTCATGGTAGCTATAATACAGTGCGTCACCTTTAGGTGTTATTGTGACGCCTTTCCCATTCCATCGTATTTCCTGTATGGCAGTAATGTCGGCCTTGTACTTTTCAAGTACATCTGCTAATGCGAAGACTGCACCTTCTCTATAAAGAGTGCGAACATTCCAGGTGCATATTCGCAGATCATGGTCCTTAAAACGTTTGCGGGCTTCGTCAACTTTAGAGGGTTTGTTTTTCTTTTCTTTCGTATTTTCATAGTAGGCTGTTTTTTCTAGGGGAGGGTTACTAACCCGACGCCCAAACCCAAGTTTTTAACGTTCTTATGGGTGAACGCGCGGCACATGTTAGCTCACTACCTTTAACGGGTGTTAAAGGCAGCTCCCCAGGTGACACCACGGGGAGGTCAGTGTCCACTTGAGATGAAAGAGGGACCAAGATAAATCCTGGGCTTTGTCTTGTTAAAACCGGTCAGGACCGTTCCTTGGTATCTTCCATCCCCTACGTCACCCCCATAAGATCGCTACAGACGACAAATCTTGGATCTTTGCTGAGAAGCTCGAAACAAAACAGGAATCGCCCGTATGGGTCTTCGAAAGCGAGCCAAATACAATGAAAATTGTTCAGTTAGAAGCACTTTGAAGAAAATTGTTGCCTGTTTCTTCGGCTAAACTGACCATGTGGCAACTATACGGCTTGAAAAATGTAGGACTGTTAATTCTGAGTGGTACACAACAATACGTTTGCCTGAAATCTCCTGAGAAATTCGAAAAACGAACAAGACAAGACGAATCATTCGGCATCATGACAATGAGAGCTCTCACACATCGATTCAAACCAGCGCATGTTTTACCAGACAAAACGTGAAAATTATGGGTCATCCGCCCTACAGCCCTGACTGGGGATCCAGTGACTTCATTTGATTTCAGCACAGCAAGAAAAAAGGCGCTGTCAATGATTTTTGTTGCCAGAAGGTGCTGTAAAAGCGTTCAAAAACCATGTTTTGGAGGTGTCTCAATCGGAGTGGAAAAAGTGATTCACCAATTGGTTTGAGCGCATAAAAAAGTATATAAATCATGCTCGAGACTACTTAAGGAAACAATAAAACTATTTTTAATGGTAAATATTCGCGTTTTCATTGTTAGGCCAGATAGTTATCGTGCAGCCCTCGTACTATAAAAAAACAAAATAGGGACCAAGGCAACACTGAAGATTGAAGTTTGAGCACATACACGAACACGAACATAGCAGGCAAAGAATCAACTCCCACGCGTATAATCACTAAAATGAGAACAAAATAGAACGCACGGTTCCACAAGGATTTCACACACTATATTTATTTGGTTGTACGCCTTTTGTGCTTTGGAGATTTGTAGCAATTTTTTTGTGATGTGGTAGAAAGTATAACAAAATGAAATGTTTTATAAACATAAGCGGCGACTATGCCAAACAGAGATTACAAATGTGACAGATTGTTGTAATATAATATGATTATGTTCATATTTATGGTGTCATCACACTTAGCTTAACTTAGTTTTCAGTTCACTACAAAAAAATGTGTTAAATTTTTGTATATGACGTTATGTAGGAGTGTGGCCACTGGTCACGTACGGTTTTCTATAGAAACTTTATCGATTTCTTCGATAAATTTTCTACAGAAACTTTGTCGATTTCTTCGATAAATTTTCTATAGAAACTATCGATTTTTTTCGATAAAATTTCTTTATAAATGTTATCGATTTCATCGATAAAGTTTCTATAGAAATGTTATCGATTTCTTCGATAAATTTTCTATAGCAATTTGATAGAATTTTCGATAAATTTTCTATAGAAACTTATCGATTTCTTCGATAAATTTTCTATAGAAACTTATCGATTTCTTCGATAAATTTTCTATAGAAACCTTATCGATTTCTTCGATAAATTTTCTATAGAAACTCTATCGATTTCCTCGATAAATTTTCTATAGAAACTTTATCGATTTCTTCGATAAATTTTCTATAAAAACTTTATCGATTTCTTCGATAAATTTTCTATAGAATCTTTATCGATTTCTTCGATAAATTTTCTGTAGAAACTTTATCGATTTCTTCGATAAATTTTCTGTAGAAACTTTATCGATTTCTTCGATAAATTTTCTATAGAAACTTTATCGATTTATAGAAACGATCTATAGAAACTTTATCGATTTCTTTCTTCGATAAATTTTCTACAGAAACTTTATCGATTTCTTCGATAAATTTTCTATAGAAAGCTAATCGTTTCCTTCGATAATTTTTCTATAGAAACTTTATAGATTTTTTCGATAAATTTTCTATAGAAACTTTATCGATTTCTTCGATAAATTTTCTATAGAAACTTTATCGATTTCTTCTATAAATTTTCTGTAGAAACTTTATCGATTTCTTCGATAAATTTTCTATAGAAACTTTATCGATTTCTTCGATAAACTTTATCGATTTCTTTGATAAATTTTCTATAGAAATATTATCGATTTCTTCGATAAATTTTCTATAGAAATATTATCGATTTCTTCGATAAATTTTCTATAGAAATATTATCGATTTCTTCGATAAATTTTCTATAGAAACTTTATCGATTTCTTCGATAAATTTTCTATAGAAACTTTATCGATTTCTTCGATAAATTTTCGATAGAAACTTTATCGATTTCTTCGATAAATTTTCTTTGGAAACTTTATCGATTTCTTCGATAAATTTTCTATAGAAACTTTATCGATTTCTTCGATAAATTTTCGATAGAAACTTTATCGATTTCTTCGATAAATTTTCGATAGAAACTTTATCGATTTCTTCGATAAATTTTCTATGGAAACTTTATCGATTTCTTCGATAAATTTTCTATAGAAACTTTATCGATTTCTTCGATAAATTTTCTACAGAAACTTTATCGATTTCTTCGATAAATTTTCTATAGAAACTTTATCGATTTCTTCGATAAATTTTCTATAGAAACTTTATCGATTTCTTCGATAAATTTTCTATAGAAACTTTATCGATTTCTTCGATAAATTTTCTATAGAAACTTTATCGATTTCTTCGATAAATTTTCTATAGAAACTTTATCGATTTCTTCGATAAATTTTCTATAGAAACTTTATCGATTTCTTCGATAAATTTTCTATAGAAACTTTATCGATTTCTTCGATAAATTTTCTATAGAAACTTTATCGATTTCTTCGATAAATTTTCTATAGAAACTTTATCGATTTCTTCGATAAATTTTCTATAGAAACTTTATCGATTTCTTCGATAAATTTTCTATAGAAACTTTATCGATTTCTTCGATAAATTTTCTATAGAAACTTTATCGATTTCTTCGATAAATTTTCTATAGAAACTTTATCGATTTCTTCGATAAATTTTCTATAGAAACTTTATCGATTTCTTCGATAAATTTTCTATAGAAACTTTATCGATTTCTTCGATAAATTTTCTATAGAAACTTTATCGATTTCTTCGATAAATTTTCTATAGAAACTTTATCGATTTCTTCGATAAATTTTCTATAGAAACTTTATCGATTTCTTCGATAAATTTTCTATAGAAACTTTTCTATAGAAATTTTATCGATTTTATCGATAAATTTTCTATGGAAATTTTATCGATTTTTTCGATAAATTTTCTATAGAAATTTTATCGATTTTTTCGATAAATTTTCTATAGAAATTTTATCGATTTTTTCGATAAATTTTCTATAGAAATTTTATCGATTTTTTCGTTAAATTTTCTATAGAAATTTTATCGATTTTTTCGATAAATTTTCTATAGAAATTTTATCGATTTTTTCGATAAATTTTCTATAGAAATTTTATCGATTTTTTCGATAAATTTTCTAAAGAAATTTAATCGATTTTTTCGATTAGTTTGTAAAGAAATTTTATCGATTTTTTCCATAAATTTTCTAAAGAAATTGTATCGATTTGTTGGATAAATTTTGTCAATTTTTTTGATAATTTTTTTTAATAGAAATTTGATAAATGTTTTCGATATTTTTTTATAGAAATTTTATCAATTTTTTAATTTCTTCGATAAATTTTCTTTAGAAACTTTATCGATTTCTATAGAAATTTTATCGATTTTTTCGATAAATTTTCTATAGAAATTTTATCGATTTTTTCGATAAATTTTCTAAAGAAATTTAATCGATTTTTTCGATTAGTTTGTAAAGAAATTTTATCGATTTTTTCCATAAATTTTCTAAAGAAATTGTATCGATTTGTTGGATAAATTTTGTCAATTTTTTCGATAATTTTTTTTAATAGAAATTTGATAAATGTTTTCGATATTTTTTTATAGAAATTTTATCAATTTTTTAATTTCTTCGATAAATTTTCTTTAGAAACTTTATCGATTTCTTCGATAAATTTTTAGAAACTTTAGAAACTTTATCGATTTCTTCGATAAATTTTCTATATAAACTTTATCGATTTCTTCGATAAATTTTCAATGGAAACTTTATCGATTTCTTCGATAAATTTTCTATAGAAACTTTTCTATAGAAATTTTATCGATTTTATCGATAAATTTTCTATGGAAATTTTATCGATTTTTTCGATAAATTTTCTATAGAAATTTTATCGATTTTTTCGATAAATTTTCTATAGAAATTTTATCGATTTTTTCGATAAATTTTCTATAGAAATTTTATCGATTTTTTCGATAAATTTTCTATAGAAATTTTATCGATTTTTTCGTTAAATTTTCTATAGAAATTTTATCGATTTTTTCGATAAATTTTCTATAGAAATTTTATCGATTTTTTCGATAAATTTTCTATAGAAATTTTATCGATTTTTTCGATAAATTTTCTAAAGAAATTTAATCGATTTTTTCGATTAGTTTGTAAAGAAATTTTATCGATTTTTTCCATAAATTTTCTAAAGAAATTGTATCGATTTGTTGGATAAATTTTGTCAATTTTTTTGATAATTTTTTTTAATAGAAATTTGATAAATGTTTTCGATATTTTTTTATAGAAATTTTATCAATTTTTTAATTTCTTCGATAAATTTTCTTTAGAAACTTTATCGATTTCTATAGAAATTTTATCGATTTTTTCGATAAATTTTCTATAGAAATTTTATCGATTTTTTCGATAAATTTTCTAAAGAAATTTAATCGATTTTTTCGATTAGTTTGTAAAGAAATTTTATCGATTTTTTCCATAAATTTTCTAAAGAAATTGTATCGATTTGTTGGATAAATTTTGTCAATTTTTTCGATAATTTTTTTTAATAGAAATTTGATAAATGTTTTCGATATTTTTTTATAGAAATTTTATCAATTTTTTAATTTCTTCGATAAATTTTCTTTAGAAACTTTATCGATTTCTTCGATAAATTTTTAGAAACTTTAGAAACTTTATCGATTTCTTCGATAAATTTTCTATATAAACTTTATCGATTTCTTCGATAAATTTTCAATGGAAACTTTATCGATTTCTTCGATAAATTTTCAATGGAAACTTTATCGATTTCTTCGATAAATTTTCTATAAAAACTTTATCGATTTCTTCGATAAATTTTCTATAGAAACTTTATCGATTTCTTATATAAATTTTCTATAGAAACTTAATCGATTTCTTCGATAAATTTTCTATAGAAACTTAATCGATTTCTTCGATAAATTTTCTATAGAAACTTTATCGATTTCTTCGATAAATTTTCTATAGAAACTTTATCGATTTCTTCGATAAATTTTCTATAGAAACTTTATCGATTTCTTCGATAAATTTTCTATAGAAACTTTATCGATTTCTTCGATAAATTTTCTATAGAAACTTTATCGATTTCTTCGATAAATTTTCTATAGAAACTTTATCGATTTCTTCGATAAATTTTCTATAGAAACTTTATCGATTTCTTCGATAAATTTTCTATAGAAACTTTATCGATTTCTTCGATAAATTTTCTATAGAAACTTTTCTATAGAAATTATATCGATTTTTTCGATAAATTTTCTATAGAAATTTTATCGATTTTTTCGATAAATTTTCTATAGAAATTTTATCGATTTTTTCGATAAATTTTCTATAGAAATTTTATCGATTTTTTCGATAAATTTTCTATAGAAATTTTATCGATTCTTTCGATAAATTTTCTATAGAAATTTTATCGATTTTTTCGATAAATTTTCTATAGAAATTTTATCGATTTTTTCGATAAATTTTCTATAGAAATTTTATCGATTTTTTCGATAAATTTTCTATAGAAATTTTATCGATTTTTTTCGATAAATTTTCTATAGAAATTTTATCGATTCTTTCGATAAATTTTCTATAGAAATTTTATCGATTTTTTCGATAAATTTTCTATAGAAATTTTATCGATGTTTTCGATAAATTTTCTATAGAAATTTTATCGATTTTTTCGATAAATTTTCTATAGAAATTTTATCGAGTTTTTCGATAAATTTTCTATAGAAATTTTATCGATTTTTCTATAGAAATTTTATCGATTTTTTCGATAAATTTTCTATAGAAATTTTATCGATTTTTTCGATAAATTTTCTATAGAAATTTTATCGATTTTTTCGATAAATTTTCTATAGAAATTTTATCGATTTTTTCGATAAATTTTCTATAGAAATTTTATCGATTTTTTCGATAAATTTTCTATAGAAATTTTATCGATTTTTTCGATAAATTTTCTATAGAAATTTTATCGATTTTTTCGATAAATTTTCTATAGAAATTTTATCGATTTTTTCGATTAGTTTGTAAAGAAATTTTATCGATTTTTTCCATAAATTTTCTAAAGAAATTGTATCGATTTGTTCGATAAATTTTGTCAATTTTTTCGATAATTTTTTTAATAGAAATTTGATAAATGTTTTCGATATTTTTTATAGAAATTTTATCAATTTTTTAATAATTTTTCTATAGCAATTTTATCGACTTTTTGATAAGTTTTCTATAGAAATTTTATCGATTTTTTCGATAATTTTTTTTATAGAAATTTGATAAATTTTTTTCAATAATTTTTTTTGGAATTTTTTCGATTTTTTAATAATTTTTCTATAGAAATTTTATCGATTTTTTCTCTAGAAATGTTATCAATTTTTTTCGATTATCGATTTTTTGATAAATTTTCTGTAGAAAATTGATCAATTTTTGAAAAATTGATAAATTTTCTGTAGAAAATTGATAAATTTTCTATAGAAATTTTATCGATTTTTTTCGATAAATTTTTATATAAAAATTGTATCGATTTTTTCGATAAATTTTCTATAGAAATTTTATAAATTTTTTCTATACCTTTTCTACTGAGATTTTATCGATTTTTTTCGATAATTTTTCTAAAGTAGTTTTCTATAGTATTTTTATAATAATTTTATCGATATTCGTTAAACTTTCTAAACGGCATTATTATTGATGTTCGATCGGTTTTCTATAAGAATTTGTATAGATTTTCAAAAAATTGTCTACAAAACCTGTATAGACACTTTATGGGTTTTCGATAAAAATGTTCTGTATAAAAATTTATCGAAAGTCTGATATTATTTTAGAGAAACTTCATCGTCTTTGGATAAATTCCTTTTATTTTTGAAAAATTGTTATTGTCTATTGTGACGTATTATCATCATTAAAGGTAATATGACCATTAATCATACGCCACAGGGGGAAAGACATTTGGAAGACAAAAAGTTTTTAAGTACGCTAAACATATCTTTTGACAGCTTAGTAAACTAGACAGTATCACCGTAAGGCTTCAATATACTTTTGGGATTAATCTAGACACTAACCCTCCGAGAAAATCAAAAAGTTTTCGAATATTAAATTAGTTAAGTATATTTTAATGTCACATTTATAAACTTAAACCCCTAAAACCTGCGGCCGGTCGGTCTGATATAAATAGAACAATTTAAACGATTTGTTGTCACACCGCCACACATTAAAATGTTAACTAAATTTATGAACCTTTTGATTGTATAGCAATTAATTTGATATTAAAAGGAAATTACATAAAATTAAATAAAAATTTCGCGTGTGTAATGCAGATAACAAGAGCCACAATATGGTGGCAATAACCTCAACCGAACACCTTAAGGCTGCTGGTACAAAGACATTTGTATGCTAAAGAGAGGAAACCAACGATAATTTAACCAAACAACATAAACACACGGTCGGAGAAAGCCAACACACAGAAAATATCTACATTTATGTGGCCAAAAATTTATTCAAAGAAATTTCTTAATTTTAACAAAATATGGTCCCTTAAGGTATGCATAAATAATTTTTTTGTTTGGCACCCTTGCCAAAGTAAGCCGCCAGAAATTCCAAAAACAAACAGAAACAAATATTCAAAAGCTAAGGAAATATTTAAACGTACAGGCACATACACGAAATGTTAAGAAAATTATTTAATTGTTGCTTGAGGGCGTTTTTGTGTCGAGGAAATCGGCTTTAATAGCTTCGATAAGCATGGAATTTTCATGAGTTAAAACAAAAAACCACCACTCATACTTAAGTGAAAGAACTTTTAAATATGAAACAGATATTTAAACGTCACAATATTGTTTTGTATGGAGTATGTTTTTCATCCTTGCAATATGTTTGTGGCAGCTGGAAAGAATACATGCATACTTTTTAAATTTCAAAACAATTGCGACAAAACTCAACTTCAACCTCATACTTATTTTTTTAATAAGAACTTTTTCCTCATCCTTATATAACAACATTTGTTACTTGTATCGCAATTCTCCACATTTTCACTCAACACTTTCGAATCTAAGGATTAAATTTTTCAAAATTTATTCAAGGCCATCATAAACAAAACCAAAGCAACAGCATACCAACATTATTACAATGTGGAACTCGTCATTGAACCACTTCGTCGTTGTTGCTAATTGACTCAAAGGAAATGTTACTTTTCTTAAAATTTATGCCTTAACTGACTACCGACCCTAACTAAGTGGCTTGAGATGCCTTTACCGAAATTTATTTATTTATAAATAGAACTCCCAAATTATGTCATAACTTTTTATTGAATCTCACATAGTGGTCTTCATTGAGGGGAACCCTAATAATGTTGGTGGCGGCCTGTGTAAGGTTGGAAGAAGTTGAGACTTTTTTTAATGAATAAATTTTAATTTTCCATTCAGGCAATGTTACAATTGAATATTTTACTCAATTACTGCAAGCATTGGTATTTGCGGTTATTCCTCAAAATTTTAACCAATCTCCATAACATTTGAAAATGTTTAAGATTCTCCAAATATTAAATGCAGGCAAAAAATGTGTTTAGCACATTCCAAAGGCAATAGACCAGGTTTGAACGATGCACACTGGGTCGTTTAAGTTTTTTTTTCCTGCAAAAATTTAATATGTTGCAACGAATAAGTTACACGATTAAGTTTATAAGCACATGATACTCGTAGTTAACTATTGGACTATTGGACATATAAGAGCTCAAAGAGCTATAGAACACCTCGATAAATCTTGTATAGACAAATGGTGGCTAGAATTTTCCTCTTTTCGCCTTCTTTAGGCAGAAGAGTTCTTAAGATTTTTTTTCTACAAGGCCTTTTTAAATTTTCTGTAGATGGAATACCTCTTGAAAAATTCTTCTCTTGAGACTTTTTATAGACAAAAAAACCTGTTCAGGTCTTCTATAGATAAAGACCTCTTGAGGTCTTCTATAGACAAAAGGCCTCTGAGGTCTTCCATAGATAAAAGACATCTGAGGTCTTTTATAGACAAAAGACCTCCGAGGTCTTCTATTGACAAAAGACCTTTGAGGTCTTCTATATGTAAAAGACGGCTTGACGCCTTCTATAGATGGAAGACCTCTTGAAAACTTCTTCTCGATAAATCTTCTATAGACAAATGTCTAGAATTTTCCTCTTTACGCCTTGTTTAGGCAGAAGAGGTCTTAAGTTTTTTTTACAAGACCGTTTTAAACTTTCTATAGATGGAATACCTCTTGAAAACTTCTTCTCTTGAGACTTTTTATTGGCGAAAGACGTCTTCAGGTCTTCTATAGACAAAGACCTCTTGAGGTCTTCTATAGACAAACGAACTCTGAGGTCTATTTCTAAAAGACCGCATGAAGTTTTCTATAGACGGAAGACCTCTTGAGGACTTCTATAGGCGAAAGACATTTTGAAGACTTCTATAGTCAAAAGACCCCTCGAGGTCATCTGTAGACAGAGACTTGTCGAAACCTTTTATAGGCAAAAACCTCTTGAAGTTTTCTATACAAAAAATACTTCTTGAAGACGTATACAATCGGAAGACCTCTCGCAAATTTTTATAGACAGAAGACCCGTTGAGCTTTTCTGTAGGGAAAACTCCTTTTGAGGTCTACTTTCGGCGAAAGACATTTTGAGATCTTCTATATGCAAAATACCTGTTGAGGTATACTAAAGGCAAAAGCCCCTTGACGTATTCTATAGGCAGAAGATCTCTCGAGATTTTCTATAGCCCAAAGAACTCTTGAAGTATTCTATAGACAAAATACCTTATGTGGTCTTCAACAGAGGTTTTCTGTATGCAGGAGACTTCTTGAGACCTTCTATAGGCAGAAGACCTCTAGGTGTTTCTATAAGCAATAGTTCGAAACCATCATGAATAAAAAAGACTTCGTATATAGACAAAATACCTTTTGAAGTCTTCTGTAGACAAAAAATCTTTTGATTTCTATAGACAGAAAACCACTTGAGATTTTCTATAGGCAAAAGAACTCTATAGAAAAATACATTTTAAGGTCTTCTATAGACAAAAGATCATTTGAGGTTTTAGTACCGCTTGTAGCTTTCTATAGACGGAAGGCCTCTTGAAAACTTTTCTCTGGAGACTTCTTATAGCCAAAATACTTCTTGAGGTCTTCTATAGACAAAAAACCTCTGAGGTCTTCTGTAGATAAATACCTCTTGAGGTCTTCTATAGACAAACGACCTTTGAGGTATGTATAGGTAAAATCCTTCTTGAAGCGTTCTATAGACAAACTATTTCTTGAGGTCTTTTATATGCAGTCTTCTATAAGCGGAAGAAATCGAGAATATTTTTTGAGGCTGTTTGTAAACAAAATATCTCTTGAGGTTTTTGTTATTAAAATATTTTCTTTAATATCGTTCTATTTCGTTTCAAATTTCAAAATTGAATCCCCTCAAAAATTTACCTTTCTAAAACGAAAAATTTTTTTGACTAGAAAAACATACGAAGCCTTCTCAAATAAAAAATGTTGTGGAATTCAGAATAGAATAAGTCCGTTCTTAAAACAAGACCGTCACAAGCTGTTTTTTATGGAGAAGACTCCTCGAAATATTCTATAGACAAGATTAAAACCAAAGCTTTCTACAGAAAGAAGACCTCTTGAAATCTTTTATAGACAGAGGGCCTCTTGAGAATTTCTATGAGGAAAAGACTTTTTGAAGGGTTTATAGACAGACCTTTTGAGGTCCTTCATGGACAGTAGGAATTAGGAATTTCCATTAAAGGACATAGAGGCATTTGATCTGATAATGGTTCATACCCAAACTTGAAGTTATCAATATATTTAAATAACACTGTGTGTAATTTTTTGAGTCATGTTTTATTAACCATATTCTTACACCACAGTGTGATTGAACACCAAAAATGAGAAGACACGTGTCTCGCCGTTTTTCCCTATCTCATGAACTTTCGCGGTTATAGGCCTCCAAAGGTTCGATGCTTTGATGTACAAATGGTCATTTAGTCAGGAATATAACATCCAAACCGTTAGGAAATTTGAATTTATCTCGGAGGCAAAGTTGTAGCTCTTGTCTTAAAGAACAAAAATTGTGAACACATATAATCCATCAAGCTTCATCTGCAAGGTCAAAATCGCCATGGTCAAATTTCTTTTAAAAATTTTCTCAAGTTTTGTTATACAGCTTTCAAACCGATCAAAATTGGAGCAAACAACCAATTAGAAAAATGTACCTTAGATCTTAGTAAACAACTTTCTAGAACATACGAACTCTGTAGAAACGGATCTTAATGGTCAAAATAGCAAAACAATTGCGATTTTTATCCTCTTTTCTCGGCATCTGCTCCATAGATATTAAACCGTTTAAAATTCAAGAAAACAATCAACCACAATAGTGTAGCAAAGGCATCAATAAACAACTTTCTGGAACATGCGACATGTCTATGAACGGTTCTTAATGGTAAGCAAAAATCTTTTGAAAATATCCAATTTTTATAATTTTTTCTCGGACTCTGGTCCAAAGATACGCAACCGCCCAAAAATTAAGGATACCGTCAACCACAAAGATGTACCTAAGATTTCAATAAAAAACTTTTTAGAACATCTGAAGATTCTAGGAATGATTCTTAGGGCTGAAATTCACGAACAATTAAATTGTTTTGCTCAGGTTTGGAAATAACAAACTGTTAAAAACTCAAGGAAATTTAAAAGGTTTGTTATTTACGGACCTGAACAGGAAAGAATGATCTAAAATAATTTAATTTTGAACTTGAAGAATCGTTCCTAGAATCTTCATTTGTTCTAGAAACTTGTTTGTTGAAATCTAAGGTACATTTTTGTAGTTGACGGTATCCCTAATTTTTGGGCGGTTCCGTATCTTTGGACCAGAGTCGGAGAAAAAAGTATAAAAATTGGATATTTTCAAAAGATTTTTGCTATTTTTACCATTAAGAACCGTTCATAGACATGTCGCATATTCCCGAAAGTTGTTTATTGAAGCCTTTGCTACACTATTGTGGTTGATTGTTTTCTTGAATTTTAAACGGTTTAATATCTATGGAGCAGAAGCCGAGAAAAGAGGATAAAAATCGCAATTGTTTTGCTATTTTGACCATTAAGATCCGTTTCAACAGAGTTCGTATGTTCTAGAAAGTTGTTTACTAAGATCTAAGGTACATTTTTCTAACTGGTTGTTTGCTCCAATTTTGATCGGTTTGAAAGCTGTATAACAAAACTTGAGAAAATTTTTAACAGAAATTTGACCATGGCGATTTTGACCTTGAAGATGAAGCTTGATGGATTATATGTGTTCACAATTTTTGTTCTTTAAAACAAGAGCTACAACTTTGCCTCCGAGATAAATTCAAATTTCCTAACGGTTTGGAAGATATAGTCCTGACTAAATGAGCCTTTCTACATCAAAGCCTCAAACCTTTGGAGGCCTATAACCGCGAAAGTTGATGAGATAGGGAAAAACGGCGAGACACGTGTCTTCTCATTCTTGGTAATCTATCACACTGCGGTGTCAGAATATGGTTAATAATTTTCGTGTTGCACAGTGTAAATCTAGGGAACAAAAATAGTAGTCTATATCGGAACTACCCATATCTGCACATTAATATTAACACATTTCAAATTACTATACCCTACTCCACAATGTGCGAAGAATATGAAAGTTTGTGTTGCTAAAAATGCATGTGAAACCGTCGTATATGTTATATATCTTTTTTAATATCTCGACGACATAAAGCGACATAGCGATGTGTGTCCGTCCATCCGTGTGTTCGTCTGTCCATTATAAATTGTAATCAAACTCCAGGCCGCAACTGTCGACCGATCGTCACGACATTTGGTATGGAGGTCGTTTTCACTTCAGAATAGATCGCTATTGTTATTGATGATGATCGTGAAATATTTAGGGGGAGAGATGGACCAATAACAAAATTTTTATCCGAATTTGTATCTGCTCTGTAGATCGCAATCATAGTCCGATCAGCGCGAAATGTTAAATAAGGTGTGAGCTTATGACAGAAAAAAGCTTGCAATTTTACATGATGATCAGACAGTTTTTAGAGGATGAAAAGAACCGAAACTTTTGTGCGAAAATTGGAAAAAAATAATAGATATGTATCTTATATCTTTATTCCTGGTAGACACATTGCACCACGTGGATTATTTTTGAAAGACGATCTCTCGACATTTTAATAGAAGCTAATTATGTTGATGTACGTGCTCAGATAACAGAGTTACAGCCTAGTATATACAGAAATTCTACTGTTCTAATTGTGTGTGTAGTAACCATAACTATAACTAGAGTTCGCACTTATAGTTTAATACTGCAAAATTTTTACACGAGGCAAGAATTTTGGTCAATGAAGATGGCAACAATTTTGGATAATGAGCGGATAGTTCTTAGCGGGTCAACTTTTGTGGGAAAAATATCCAAATTCAATTTTTGTCTATATTTTATTTCTAGGAGACATATTTCGGCAATCTACGAAAATAAACTTGAAAAGCAACACGAATATAGCGGTTAGATAACTAAACTACTGCCTAACATATAAGTGGTTCTTATTGTTGTGATTTTCTTGCACATAACTATATATTTACATTCCACGTTACAAAATATCGCAATCATGATAGAAAAGTTTTCAAATAATGAAAGAAGGATTCACAGGTTTTAAAATTGTTACAAATTCAATGCTGTACGGGGTCTTGAAGTTTTTATGATACCTTTGGTAAAAAGTAATGTAATAGTACTTTGAAGTAAATGTATTTTTCATTGATCGATTCGATAAAAATCACCGAAAACTATTTCTAAAATTAATTTAATATATGTTCATACCCTCAACATTTAGGCCAACGAGATTATACAAATAATGACTTTAAATCCCAAGTATGTTTGGACGAAATCCATATCAGACAATTTGTAATCGATTTACCGATGTCCGTCCGTCTGTTTGGCTGGCTGGTGCGCACAATAACTATCAAAGAATCACCCTATTTGGTTCAAATTTTAGGTCTAGCTAATTTTTTCCAAACTTAGTTTATATTCGAAGATAGACCATATATGCCCACTCTTGCGTTAATTACCCCCACAAAAGTTCAAAATTTGTCGCTAAGACTTTAAGACTTTGTGGCCCTGCATGGACAAATGAACTTGTCGACAAAAAATGTATCTGGATTGAAACTCAAAAGCGTTACGGAGGAAGTATAGATCGACATATTCCATTTTGGGCTTTTAGTTTGTGAGTCATTTCTTTTCAACAAAAATGTTGAACTTTGTGAGGGAGGTACCCTAAGGAGAAGACCAATATGGACTTTCTTCGAAGTTAAACTACATTTGGATAACATTTTAGGGGATCCAAAGCTTGTACCAGGAGATAAAGCTCGTACCATTTTAGTGAAATTTTTTATTTTAATTTTGTGTTGGTTACCCGAAGGTGTGAACAGATATGGTTCACCTTCGAACTCAAATTAAGTTTGGACAAAATATTACAAAATATTACGAAGGCAAAACTTTGGACCGAATCGACTGATCCGTTCGAAAGTTACCGTGCGCTCCAGCCACTATACATGGTGCAGTTGGGGTTTTTACAGCTTTCGGTGGATGTTTTCAGGAACTATGGACTTGCCACTCAAAAAACTTTTACCGTCGCACAATGGTTCCGGAATCAATTTTCCTGGCCAAAAATCAAAATTTTGTTTTAATAAAGATATTTAATTTCTATATGGGATTCGATAGTAAACATATTGAAACTAAGGAAACCAAAAAATTAGGCCCAAATATTGGAAGGTGTGGGCGTGGCGTGCCCCTAAAGACGAGCATTTCCCCCATTTTTGGGAAATACGTAATTTTTGCAAATTTCTGGAGAAAGACGAAGCTATTTCTCTGAAACTATAACAGTTATTGTGTTTATTGTTTTTTTGTAAGGTAGGTACGATTGTAGTCTTTAAAAATCGTTTTAGTAAATTACCGTAGCGTTTACACAACATGATCTATTTTATTTTTCCTCGGGTACTAAATTTTATGAAATTCCAAATTTAGTGGACTAGAACTTTTGTGGAACAACATGGAACAAAGTTCTGTTTTCACAGAAAGATGCCCGAAAGTCTCCTCTTCCAGCCCATATATACTTTTGTACCCGTCCCGTTCAGTCCGTTTAACACTTTTTTCAATTTATTGAAATTACATGGGTAAAAATGTGTGTTTTTCTATACTGTTTCCATATGAATTACAGTTTTTTGACACAAATTACAACTTTTTTGAGTATATGAGTTTTTATACGAGTTATATAAGTTTTATTAAAACCCAAGGAGAATTTTTTTAATTTTTGAAAAAAATTAAATTTTTTTGTATTTTTTTTTTTTTACAAATTTTTGAAAAAAAAATTTTTCGACATTTTTTCGAATTTTTTTTAAGTTTTTTTTTGGTAATTATTTTGTTTATTTGTTGGTGTTTGAACATCTTTAATACATAGGAAGATATAAAAACCCCAAAAACACTCATATTTTGATGAAAAATAGTTAAAAAAAACAAAAGTTTAACTTTGACCTTGAATTTCTCTGCAACTACCGGACCGAACTTTACCGCTAATAATATAATAATTCGTCTGAAAGCTAATTGTGTTATCTGTCTAACAAAGAATTATGAATATATCTCTATCCGATCAAAAGTTACAGAATTTTGACCAGGAAAAAACGATTCTGAACCACTGTGCGTCGTAATGAGGACACAATTTTTCCGAAAATTTTCGTGGTGGAGGTACCTGAAGGAGTGGACCGATATGGCTTTTCTTCGAACTTAAACTACATTTGAACAAAATATTAAGAAGGCCAAATTTTGGACCCAATCAGCCATTCCGTTCTAGAGTTATCTTGCGCTCCAATCACTACACACGGTGTCACAGGGGCTTTTGACATATTTCAGGCTAATTTCTCAGGAAGTATGGACTTGCCCCTGATGAAACTTATACCGTCATATCGGAGGTAGTGAATACAAGTTGCTACAGCAAAAATCAGAGCGATACAAGATCAGCTCCTAAACTGAACTTTTCTGAAATATTGTGTGGGAGGTAGCCGAATGAGTGGACAAATATCGTCCATATTTAAACCTGATCTATGCCTGGTAAATATAGTAAGATATACAAAGTATGAACCAAATTGGTTACTCCTTTTAAGAGTTATCGTGCGCACAAATTTTCCGAACATTTTCGAACTTGTGTGGGGGAGGTACCGGAAGGTGTATATAACCGATCTTCGAACTTAAACCAAGTTTGGACAAAATATTCCGAAAGCCAAATTTTGGAGCCAATTGGTTGATCCGTTCGAGAGTTGTCGTGCGATCCAGCCAAACAGACAGACGGGCGGACATGGTTAAATCAACTCCAAATTGTCTGAAACACATTTCGGCCAAACATACTTGGGGACTAAAACCATTATTTCGATGAGACACATTTTGCCCGCATGAAAGTTTTACAATCGTTGAAGTTAAGGTTCACCATTTAATAAGTCGCGAACTGTTAATATATTTTATAAAATATGAATATATTTATATTAATTGAAGTGTTGTAGCCACGATCTCATAATATGGACCATAACAAATAATTTTCGTGGAAGCTGCGTTGGTGGTAATATAAAAAAATGGGAAAAATGTGTTGAAGTGAACAAGTTTTTTTGTGTTCTTTCTTGATTTCTGGCCAAACCACGCAAAATTCAAACCTGTGCTCAAAGAATGAACTAAAGAATACCCCTTGGGCAACATGGTTCTAGTGTATGACTTTTCGATATACACACTGCATCCCCCTAAAATCGATGCTGACATTTTGAAGTTTTGATTTCAGTGTTTTTCGAATTTTTCTTATAATTAGAGGGTGCAACTAGATAATAACTACAAACTAATTATAGGATTGTAGAACTCGCGATTCCACGTCGTTCGATGTTTATCTCATGAGTGTGCTCCGTACAGCTTCCTAGTAATAGGAGCCCAAAGGCGAAAATTTGGTGCGTAAATTTTCTGAAAAAACCGATTTTTTTGCTGAACCCCGCGTGATTTTAGTTTTTTTACTTGCCGGATCTAATAAGCCCTTCCGCGTTCGAATCCATCCACTAAAACGCCGGATATAGATACCTTGAAAGTAGGAAAATCTGCAAAAATATATTTTGACAATTCCGCGAATTGAACCGCGATTTTCTTTGATTATTTTTACATAAATGTAATCCTTTACATGCGATTATTATATTTGCCAAAAAGGTGTGTCACAAATTACAAAGATTCGGGAGTAATCTCCCTATTTATCACAAAATAGAATGTGGTGGCACATCCGCAGTTCTTGACGAATCTGTCTAAAATAATTTATATTGACGTATTTTTAATAGGCGGCCATCGGATGCACTTTATAATCATATGCACATCGCGAAATTTTTGCCCACTTGAAGGTTTTTTGAATAGTAAGATGCAACTGATGGCACACTTTGGCCGCTGAATAAAACATGGGAAAATCCATGCATATTGATAGACATGGACTCCCTGCATCCGAAAAGCACATGCACCTCAACTGATTTAAACGGATTCGCGAATTACACGCTTTTTCGTTTTTGT
Source organism: Musca autumnalis (assembly GCF_047663935.1). Lineage (NCBI taxonomy): Eukaryota > Metazoa > Arthropoda > Insecta > Diptera > Muscidae > Musca > Musca autumnalis. Next base: position 40,483,733 of record NW_027411644.1, read on the forward strand.
GTTTTTTCTTTGGTTGTAATTTCATTATTACGCTCTACTACTTATTTCTATTGCTTATCGCAAAAAGCAAATATACTTTCACGATGACAAATTATTTTCCTTGTAATAGTATTAGCAAAATACTTCAGGTTTTGTATGGAAAATTTGCGAAGTAGTAGAATAACTCCCAAAAATATTTCTCCAATTTTTCGCATTAAACCAAAACATATATTTTTGAAATAAATTTCAACAATAAGTTTTCGTATTTTGTTGTTGCTGTAATATGCATGCAATGAACCCAATCTCTATAATTTTGGTCTCACATTTGTCTATGCGTTGTCTAGATTCTGTACGTATTTTTAATTTATTTTTTAGAGATTTTTATGGACTCTGAATTAGAATAAATAAAATTTACCCCAAGATTTCTTCATTATTTTTTTATTTTCCGCGAAAATAAAAATAAATTTTGCAAATATTTTAGCATCTACGGATAGATATCAAATTCTGTTAACGATTTATGTATACATTTTTTTATTACAACTCAAAGGGAATTTTTAAATATTTTTTCTTTATAAGGAACGCGAACATATTTGAACGCGAACATATTTGAAACCACAATTTTTTTCTTAACATAAGTACCAAAAATAGCAGATGTGCTCGCAAAAAAAAATATTTTTTTTCAATGGTATTGAAAAGGAAGTTTGAAATTTACCATATACCTTCGTTAGAATAATTGCTGAGGGTATAAAAATCAAAAAAAAAAATTTAACGGTAGCGACATCGAGAACATTTTGAAAAAAGGTGGCGAAGCGACCCCATGCTGCAATATATGTATAAAAAATCCAATTGGACAATTAATACGCTATGGCTCCACCCATTATATATTATCTAGCGGACATATTATTGCAATTTGCATCAGGAGAAAAGTCAGTAGTTCTTTTTCCATATTTAGGCTACCATATTTAGGTATATGCCCTCCAAGAATTCAAATATGGACGAAAAATAAAATTTTTATATTTGTCATACAAAAGTAATGGTCAATTTCACCCCCTTAATAATATCAGATCATCATCCAAAATTGTAGGCATCTTCTTCTACCTAAACTTTTACCTAGGGCATAATTTCGTGACTTTTGCGCTACAATTGTGACCTCTAGTGTGTTTATAAATACACTACAAAAAATAACTAGATGTATTAGGCAGTAACTCTATTATCTGACCATGTACACCAACAATTGGCATCAATAGAAAGATCAAGAGTTCATTTTCCTAGTATAGCTTACTTACCCGGAATGTGTCTTCCAGAAATAAAGATTCATGCTATATATTACAAATTTTGACACAAAAGTTGTGGTCCATTTAACCCTATAAATATTATCTGATCATCATAAAATTTCGGGGCGATCGGACTATTATTGCGACCTACAGAGCCGTTAAAAAATATGATAAAAATTATATTTGTTGTCCATTTCATCCACTAGATGCCTCACGATCATCACCAATAACAATAGGTGTCTATTCTGGTCCATAATTGCGGCCTAGAGTTTGATTACAATTTATAATAGACAGACGGACGGACACACATCTCAAAATCGTTTTATCTCGTAGAGATATGAAGATTGGTATACCACATTGGGGGTCTTCGACGAATATTTCGCGGTGCTACATTAATTTTTGCCAAAACATACTTATAATACCTTTTCCACATAGTGGTGTAGGGTATAAAGACTTTACTGTAATGAATGCGAGATTTTGTAACATGGAAGGTAAATGTAGTTCTTTCAAAACAAACCATAACACTAAAGGAACCCACTTATATGTTAGACAGTAGTTCCAATATCTTACCACTACATTGATGCAATTTGCAATAAGGGAGATGTCAAGAGTTGGTTGTCACGTTTGGTTTTCGTAATTTTTGGAATACGTCTCACATAATTTAAAATATGGACCAAAAATTAAATTTGTTAATTTCTTCCACAAATATTATGGTCAATTTGGAAAATTATTTGGAACTTCCTTGACCAAAACTCTTACCTCGTGCTAAATTTTGTCAGCATTTAACTAAAACATGATGGAAACTAATGGAAAGATCGAGAGTTCCTCTTCCAAATATAACGTCCGTGGGTAAAATTTTTCTTCCAGGAATAGAGGAGATAAAGTCATTATATTAACAATTTTACCAAATTCTACCCCTTAATATTTTTCGATCATCACCAAATCATTTTGGTCTGAAGCCGATCTCAATACAAAATTTTGTGACAATTGGTCCATAATTGCGGCCTGGAGTTTGATTACAATTTATTATGGATGTACGAACGGACACACATCTCAAAATCGCTTTATCTCGTCGAGATATGAATTTTGGTATACCACATGGGGGTCTACGACGAATATTTGTGTTACATACATTTTCGGAAAACAAACTTATAATACCCTTTCCACATTGAGGTGCAAGTTTTTGGATAAACACACACAGGAACTGTTTGCAAAAGGGCTTGGAATGTAATTTGTTTACAAAAAAAGTTAAGCAGCCCAAAAATACGTCCGGCTGGAATAACGTGTTGACAAATAATATCCCATTAAAGCTTACTTACTTAGCTGGCCCATTACAGAACATTTGTTCCATAGGCCGAACTAAGAAAAGATCTCAATTTCTCTCTATTTGTTGCTTCGCACTCTGGAATACCGCGCCTTGGCCTGCCAATTCCACGAGCACCGCCAAGCGGTCCGTATTTATACGCCTTTTTAGCGGGTTCATCTTCGCTCGTTCTTATGATATGGCCTAGCCAACGCAATCGCTGCATCTCGATACGTTTAACTATATTGATATCGTTGTATAGCAGATACAGCTCGTAATTCATACGACGTCGATATTCACCGTTAACGCAGATTGCTCCGTAAATCTTTCGAAGAATTTTTCTCTCAAACACGCCAAGCACTGCGTTATCTGCTTGCGCAAGTACCCAGGCTTTGGAACCGTACATCAGCACGGGTAGTATCAGTGTTTTGTAAAGCGTTATTTTTGTTTGACGAGTTGTGGCTTTGTTTTTAAAGTGCTTACTTAAGCCAAAGTAGCATCTGTTGGCCAATACAATTCTTCTTTTTATTTCACAACCGATGTCGTTGTTGTGTTTACGGCGGTGCCGAGATATACGAAGTCTTTTACTACCTCAAAATTATAGGATCCAACTTCAACAGTTGGTCCGATCTCAATGGATGCATTGCGCGTCGACACCATCAGCTTGGTCTTCTCGCCGTTTACCGCCAGACCCACTTTAGCAGATTCTCCTTCGACCTTCATAAAGGTATCGGTTACTTCTTTTACTGATCGTCCCATGATGTCTATATATATCATTAGCATAAGCAAGTAACGTGTAGCTATTGGTGTAGATTGTGCCACTTCTTTTGACGTTTGCCTCTCGAATAACCTTCTTCAGCAGGATGTTGAAAAGATCACACGAAAGGCTGTCTCCTTGGCTGAAACCTCTTTTGGTACAAAAATCTTCGGAGAGGTTTTTTTTCCTATTTTTACTGAAGATCTTGTGTCATTTAGAGTCAGTTTACAAAGCCGAATGGGCTTTGCGGGGATACCAAATTCAGACATTGTTTGGAATACCTTTGAACGTAGCGGGATGTCGAAGGCTGCTTTATAATCGACAAAAAGGTGGTTGGTGTCGATCTGCATCTCTTGGGTCTTCTCCAGGATTTGCCGCAGGGTAAATATCTGGTCAATGGTGGACTTGCCAGGTCTAAAGCCGCATTGGTGAGGTCCAATTATTTCATTGACCATGGGCTTTAGTCGACGCACAATATCCCTGACATTATCTTGTAGGCGATAGGGAGAAGTCTTATGCCCCTATAGTTGGAGCATAAGGTCTCATCTCCTTTCTTATGGACGGGACACAGGATGCTCAGGTTCCAAACGTCGGGTACGCGTTTTCCTGCCAGATGGAGCTAACTAGCTGATGCATACACCTTATCAGCGTGTCGCCTCCGGTTTTAAACAGCTCAGCTGGTAGGCCAATAGCTCCTGCTGCCTTATTATTCTTCAGCCGGTTTATTGCTGTCTTTACCTCATCTTGACCGGGTGGTATACATTCAATACCATCTTCTGGGATTGGATCTGTGGTATTTTCGTCGACTTCGCTACTATTGGATACCAACAGTTTGGAAAAATGCTCTTTCAAAAATGCTCTTTGGAAAAATGCTCTTTCCTTAGCACACTATCTGTATCAGTTACCAGATTACCTTGCTGGTCTCTACAGGAGGATGTGCTAGTTCCAATGCCATCAGTTTGATGTTTCACTCTTTGGTAGAAATTTGCCGCATTTTTCTCTTCGGTAGCACCACGACACTCCTGGTCATACCATGGATTCCTTGGTGTAGGTCTCTGGTATCCAAGTACTGATTTTGCGGCTGTTTGCATGGAGTGGGCAATGTTTTACCATTGTCCTTATATGTTATCGGGACGAGGAGTGCTTTGATTAAGCAGTTGGGCCAGTTGAGTGGAATATGCTGTGGCTATCTGTTGTGATTGCAGCTTACCGATGTCCAACTTTCGTGTTGTGTCTGTTCGCACTTTGTTTGCTACGTTTAATCTGGTACGTACCTTTGCTGCAACAAGGTAGTGGTCCGAGTCTATGTTTGCACCTCGGAACGATCGTACATCCAACACGCTTGATGCATGTCTTCCACCTATCACAACGTGATCAATTTGATTTCTTGTTCTTTGATCTGGTACTGCTAACTACCATGTTTCTTGCAGCTGCAAAGTCTATCAGCCTCACACCATTGTCAGATGTTTCACTGTGGAGACTGAATTTCCCGACTGTTGGGCCAAAGATATTCTCCTTTCCAAATTTGGCATTAAAATCGCCTAGAATGATTTTAATGTCATGGGCAGGGCAAGGGTCATAAGTTTCTTTTAAGCGCTCGTAAAATATATCTTTGGCCTGTTCGTCCTTGTCTTCAGTGGGAGCATGAGCGGAAATAAAGCTGATGTTGAAGAATTTTGCTTTTAATCGAATTGCAGCGAGTCTTTCATTCACTGGGGTGAAGCTGGAGACCAGATGTTTTAACCTCCGCCTAACTACAAATCCGCAACCAAACTCATGCTTTGTGTCATGTCAGCTATAATACAGTGCGTCACCTTTAGGTGTTGTTGTGACGCCTTTCCCGTTCCATCGTATTTCCTGTATGGCACCAATATCGGCCTTGTAATTTTCAAGTACGTCTGCCAATGCGAAGACTGCACCTTCTTTATAAAGAGGGCAAACATTCCAGGTGCATATTCGCAGATCATGGTCCTTAAAACGTTTGCGGGGGTCGTCAACTTTTGAGGGATTTGTTTTTCTTTTCTTTCGTTTTTTCATAGTAGTCTGTTTTTTCTAGGGGAGGGTTACTAACCCGACGCCCAAACACAAGTTTTTAACGTTCTTATGGGTGAACGCGCGGCACATGTTAGCTCACTACCTATAACGGGTGTTAAAGGCAGTTCCCCAGGTGACACCACGGGGAAGTCAGTGTCCACTTGAGATGAAAGAGGGACCAAGATAAATCCTGGGCTTTGCCATGTTAAAGCCGGTCAGGACCGTTCCTTGGTATCTTCCATCCCCTACGTCACCCCTTTTAGGACCACACTTTAGTTTTTTTATCAGATGGTGATGCTCGCCTTTCCTTGAGATGTTGACCGGTATTAAAACCTAACCTTCCTGTTTCACATATCCAATTGTTGATCGAGAATCTAGACTACAACATGGACTCCCAAAGAACATGGTCCGCTTTCCTATTTAATAAGTTATGTTCAAGAAAGCAAGGCTGTGAAATATTACGCAAAATCGCGTTGATGAAGCTTAGATTTGACTTAGAAAAAAATCTTGATGCCCAACAATTTCACTATTCTTAGAAAATTCACTTGTATGGATATCAGCAGGGAGGCTTAAATTTATATTTTGAACTTTTGGTAAACTTTTTTGTGGAATATCCCAGCAACAACCTTCATTACTCTAGTTTTTTCTTCGAATTTCATTTCCTTATTGAATTTCATTTGCATGTAATAATTATGCGTCGGTTCGGTCCATTCATTTGTTCTTCTTCAATGTAATTTGTGTTGATTGCAAAAAAGAAGGAGAGACGCAACAACAAATATAAATTTTTCCTCGTTGTTGTTTTTGTAATTGTTGGTGGCGTCTTTCCTTTTTCTGGTAATTACAGTAATTTTCCCTTTAACTACCCGTTGTTGAATATTAACCCCTTTCAATTTATAATGAAGATTAAAGAGGATGTTGGGCACGGGGTTGAAATAAAAACAAAACCATCCGATTATTGATGGTGTCGAAACTAAGGAAACTTTTAAGCGTATCTGCCATCAACCAACCCCCCAACAGAAAGGCACATTCCATCGGAATACTATTGCCATTAAAATTTCCACTGCCGTGTGTATGTCCTTCCTCGATGTGCCAGGAAATATTAACATTTGCCAAGGATTGAATTTTTTCCCAACCTACTTTTCGTTGGCTGAAATGCGGGCAACATTTTGCAAATGGACAAATCTTATTTGCGCGTGTTTTAAACGTTAATTTTTAATTAATGCAATTACTTAGTAAACTGTGAAAGTGATTGAGTGCGAAGGTTTTTTTTTTGTTTGTGCGTCCATTGTCGTTGTTGTTGTTATTGTGGGTTCTTTCTCCATTGTTTGTTGAAAATAACGATTTTTAACAAGAGAGAAGTTTTGCATAAAACAGGTAATCGGTTCTTTGTTTAAATGTTGACATACATGAATAATTTAAAAGGCGATTATAATGAAAATAATTTATAACCGCAGAGGTAATTTTAATTAAAAAGAGTTTTCGTAAAGATGGGTAATAACCGATGAGCTTTGAAAAATTAACGTAATTTCTCTTAAAGATTACACGATTTTTGGTCACAATATAACAATACAAATAGATTAATTACTGTAGAAGTTCTTTGCAAACGTTCGTTAAAAATATCCCTAGGAAAATGTTTGTTTCATAAGGAATTTACATTGACTGACAAGTCAGCTTTCAAACTACCTTTATTCAGGCGGTACATTTATATGGAGCAACACCACGTGGGCCACATCGAGATAATTGTCGAGTCCCTGTAAAAAATATATATTCTCAGCATAGAATTGTAAGTCGATGTAACGATGATCATCTACGCAATGAAAAAGTATTCAAACCTCCTATTATGACTGATGACTGCAGCAGGGTGCTTCCTCAGGACACCAGTGGACCATCTTCATGAGGAGACGAAATGTTTTATCGCAGTGAGCACCGCTGTCACGATTTAGTGGGCAGGCACGTCAGGAGCAATATGATTTGGCATTATATATAGGGCAATATGAAAGCGTTGCTTATACAGACATATTTATGGCGAACAGTTTTATATCACATTGAATACTAAATACCAAATTTCAGCCATTTTGGTGGAATATTGAATACACAACTTTCAAAATACGAAAAATCGGGAGGTACCTTTCCATGAGGGCTATATGAAGGCGTGGACCTATACCGACAAATTTAAAGGGGAAGTTTGAGTACCCCCAACGAAGTCTAAAACCTTCAAAATACCGAAAATCGGGAGGTACCGTTCTATGGGGGCTATATGAAGGTGCGGACCGATAGCGACAAAATTCTTGGGGAAAGTTTTATACCCCTAAAGAAGACTACGTACCGAATTTCAGCCATTTTCGTAGGATAATGAAGCTAAAACACTAAAAAAACCGAAAATCGGGAGGTACCGTTCTATGGGGGCTATATCAAAACGTGGACCGATATATCCCATTTTCAATACCAACCATCCTGCAAGTAATAAAAAGTTCTGTACCAAAGTTTGACTCTCTACCTTTAAAATTGCGAGCTGTATCTTGATTTCAACAGACGGGCGGACTGACGGACGGACCGACGGACATGGTCAAATCGACATAGAATTTTATGCTGATCAATAATATATATACTTTATAGGGTCTCCGACGAATATTTCAATGTGTTACAAACGGAATGACAAATTTAATTATACCCTCCAATGCTTTGGCATGTCATTTTCACCAACCCTTTACAATGACATTATCATTACGACGAGAGTTTTAACAACGTTGGTTGTAATTTCGAGTCTCCGACAACATCAAGCCTTTTGTAAATAATTATTCTTAAATATTATTCTTAAATATTTTATTCTTAAATATTTAGAAAAATGTATATAAATAAAAACACAAAATTCATCTCTATTGGGTCGATGGAGTGGATTCAAATGCTGTTAAAAAGATCGGATATTTCACGACTTCCTTTGCATGGGTTAAAATGCTGATGAAAATATCGGATTTTTCACGACTCGTTTGAACCAATGCAAAAGATGCCATTAAATCACGTCATCACATGGATCCCCTTCCTTCAAATTTTGCTGGGTATGGGACGATCGTGATGAAATTTGGTATGAAGGTCGGTTTCACATCAGAATATATCGATATTGTTATTGGTGATGATCGTGGGGGTGAAATGGACGAAAAACAAAATTTTTATCGGAATTTGTATCTGCTCTGTAGGTCGCAATCAAAGTCCGATCAGCGCGAAATTTTAAATAAGATGTGAGCTTATGACAGAAAAGAAGCTTGCAATTTTACAAGATGATCAGATAGTTTTTAGCGGGTGAAATGGACCGAAACTTTTGTGTTAAAATTGGAAAAAATTAATATATATCTTATATCTTTTTCCTGGTAGACACTTTCCTTGAGTTATTTTTAAAAGAAGAACTCTCGGCCTTTCCATAGGTGTCAATTATGTCGATGTACGTGTTCAGATAACAGAGTTACAGCATAGTATATACAGAAATTCCACAGTTTCAATTCAAAATAAATTCAATTTTTGGTCTATATTTTATTTCTAGAAGACACATTTCGGCACCCTACTTGTCGGTCGCATAGATTTTTTTCCACTTCCGAAGCGCAAGAAACCTTTCGGTCGACATACATGAACAGGCTTTTAATTTATCATTTGTAAGTAAGCTTTCGAAAATTGAAAAAAAAAACAATGAATTCTGTTGAAAAATATATGAGATATATGTTTTATACCCTCCAATATAGTATGGAAGGTTTATTAAGTTGGTTTTTCCGTTTGTAACGCATTGAAATACTTATTTGCAAGCCTATAAAGTGTACATATTTTTGATCTGGATAAAAATCTGAGTCGATATAGTCATATCAGTCAGTCTGTCGAAGTCAAGATAGAGCTTTATAATTTGGTATAGAAGTTTTTATTATATACGTCCAAACTTAGTTTATGTTCGAAGAGGGCCATATCCGTCCACCTCTTAATTATTTGTGATGTCAAAATGTGTTGTGCCAGTTTTAAATAGATATTTTGGTATAATCATTGAAAACGGTTTTATACAAGAACGCATAGATGGAATTCTTTAAAGTATTTTTGGACGGAGATGTGCAAAGTATGGACCAGAGTTGTCGCCCGAACCACTTTCGAAAAGTTTTGAATGTTTATGTGGTAGGTACCTGAAGGAGTGTACCGATTTGGTTCATCTTCGAACTTAAACTAAAATTGGACAAAATATTACGAAGATCAAATTTTGGACCGAATCGTTTGATCCGTTCCAGATCAACTCTAAATTGCCTAATATAAATGGCTGAAAACAACTCTAAATTGTCTGAAACAGATTTCGTCCAAACATAATTGGGGTCTAAAATAATTAGTCCCAATTTACATTAGGCAAGTTTACTTGCGGCAAGTCTCAGTTCGTAGGAGAGACACGTTTGGGGAATGGAAATGGAAAAAAGTTGCTCGTACCGGCAATTTTGAGACAATTCCTTTTATATTTTTCGTTTTTGACATTATTTCCAATATATTGAAAACAAAGCTTGCCGAACTAGACTTGTCTGTATAAACGCAAGAGGCAAGTTTAAAAGAGAACGAGAAAAATTGCCGCAAGGAAAATCGCCTAATATAAATCGGGACTTATGTCGATAAGGCACATTTTGATCGTATGAAAGTGTATATAACCTCGTTAGCCTAAAGGCTGAGAGTATAAAAATGCCATACTAAAACGTGGACCTATGTTCGCAATTTTAACCACCTTGAATGAATGCCAAATTTCTGCCAATTTAGGCCGAAAATTTAGGTAATAACTTCCAAATACCTTAACCCTTACCTTAATTTTTGGTGCAGACTTGATCATCCAAATAATAGCTAATTCGGTCTTTCTAAAACTTCAGTGTCCTATCTCAATTTTTGTGGATGATTAATTTTACCATAGTATGGAGAGTTTAAGATGGAGAAAATATTTTTATTTATATAAAAAAATACTTTTTTTTAGGGTAATTAGGACCCACTGATATCAAAAATCTACTCAAAAAATTCAGATTTTTTGTTTTCCCGAAATTTCAACACTGCTGCAAACACTATATGTGTAGAAGTAACCAGATTTGAACTATACGGACACCAAAACAAGTTAAATAAAACACTGTAAAAAATTGATTTATTTGCTGTTTTTTATTTATTTTATTATTTTTGAACGAAAAAATGATTGAAGAGTAGTATTGGGTTCTACAAAACTTTTCCCCAGAAATGTGTCAGTTCTGGTTCACGTTTTGGATTACCCCCCATTGAACGGTACCGCCCGATTTTCGGGGTTTAGCTGCATTATCATATAAAAATGGTTATAATTTATTAAATATTTAGTCTTATTTGGCACTACTATACCTTCTTCTAGAAATGTGTCAGCACCTGTCGATGGTTTATACACTGAAAGAAAAATGCTTCGTTGTATCAATGAACGGGTTTCATTGATTATTTTTCATTGATGCAATGAAACGTTCCATTAATATAATGAAATGTTTCTTTCATGCTATGAAACTTTACGTTATTTACAATTTAATGATTTTTGATTTCATTGTATAAACGAAACGGATTTCATTGATGTAATGAAACTTTTAATTTTTGTAAAGTTAAGAAAAATATGTAAGTTTTGAATTCAAACTACATACAATGGGTATAAAAGAACTAGTACGCAAAACATTTTTTTAAAAAAATGGCGAAAAAATTTATATTTTCGATGTTTTTGGTCGCTCTAAAAATTAATGAAACAGTTTCATTAAATAAATGAAACATGTTTGAAATCCCTAATACACTCGTATCTAATATTATCTTATGTGTAGGTATTATTACCCTTTTCGCATTTGTATGCTTTGTAAACCTGTTAATTTATAACATTTGTCTTCTAATTATTTTGTTTTTTTTTAACAAATTATATTTTTGACTATCATGAATATTTACAAAAACTAGCAGAAGTGCCACCAACTGTACACAAATTCGCTACTGCCGCCGATTGGCGTTGGTATACATAAATATTCATTCGCATTAAAAAGAATGTTATTCTCAGTTCCTTGTTATTGTTTGCATTGTTGTTCATTGAATTCCAGCTGTGGTTGTGTGTGTGTATTTAACAAGCAGAAAACACGTGTAGGCAAAATTACTCTCACTTTACAAAACAACCGCCGTTTTCGTAGCTACACCAAATGATGTTCACGAACTTTGTTTTAGTTTGTGCTATACCACAATCAAGTGTGGATGAAAACAGTTATTTTACGTCTGGTGTTTTCAACTTTGAAAAGTGTGATGCGTGTAATATGAAAAGAAAATGTAAATATTGTTTTTTATGTGTTCAGTTGTTCTTTTAAGTGAATTTTCATTTATATTTTTCTTTGTAATGGAAGCATTCAATATCTAAAGATGAGTGGAATGGCGGAGAATTGGCCAACCAAGCACCTCAAATTTAGAAAAAGGAAATCTTGTATCCTAACAGCTTGGAAGTACACATTGAATTGTCCATAGTTTGCTGTAGAACGGCAAAAATTAAAGGTAAGTTAATGTTTAGAAAACCAGATAAATTACTAAAAATTGTTTACAGATGACAACACCCAGAAGGATAATTAACTTCGCTGAAAGTAAGTATGAAGTGTTTAATGTGAAATAAAAATTCAAATATTGGTTAAACTATTTTTTATGTCTTGTTTCTTTTTTTGTCAATTTTCATTTGTATTTGCAATGGAGATAAAAATAGAAAATCTAATGATCAGTGGAATTACGAAGACTGTCCGGGGTCAATGAAACACTACTCCCTTAAGAAACAAAATGCTGTATCCCAACATCATGGACGTACACAGGGGATGACACAGCGACAAAAGTTGGAGGTAAGTTATTGTTAAGAAAACCAGTTAATTTGTTAACAATTTGTTTATTATTTCAATTTTACTTACAGATGACAACGCCCAATACTATCATTAATGTGGTTAATACCTGATGAATTAAAAATAACTTGTTGCATTCATGGTCAACACTAATTGCAATAAAACGAAATAAACATATTTAGCATTGACTTCATTTTTGTTCATTACGTGAGTATGAAATGACGTCATAACATGAATGAAATCTTACGTTACATCAATGAAATGTGTCATTGATTTTGAGCCAACGTAAGGCTTCATTGCATAAATGAAGAAGTTTCATTACAACAATGAAAGTATTTCATTGCATTAATGAAAAAGTTTCATTGCAGCAATGAAGGATTTGCATAGCATTAATGAAAAAATTGCATTGCATCAATGAAGAAGTTTCATTGCATAAATGAATAAGTTCCATTGCATTAATGAAAAAGTTTCATTGCATGAATGAAGCATTTTCATTGCATCAATGAAAAAGTTTCATTGCATCAATGAAGGAGTTTCATTGCATCAATGAAGGAGTTTCATTGCATTAATGAACAAATTCGTTAATTTTACTTCAATGAAACTCAATGAAACTTTTTTTCATTTATTCAATGAAGCTCTACATTGGCTCAAAATCAATGACAAATTTCATTGATACAACGTAGGATTTCATTCATATTACGTAGCTTTCTCTTTCAGTGTTTAGCCTGAGTAGAACGGTACCTCCCGATTTTAGGGGTTTTCAAAATTTTAGCCGTGCTATCCTAAAGAAATGGCTGAACTGTAGTATTTAGTCTTCTAAATGATCTTCTTTATATGTTGTGAAACGGTTATATATTGGAAAAATGTCACCATGATTAATTTTTAAAATTCATTTTTTATTTTAATTTTTTTAAAATTAAGTTGAAAAGGATCCAAAAATATAGGTTTCAAGAATGTACCCCTACCATCGAGGAGGAGGGGGAGTTTTCAAGCGAAGATTTTTGTATTTGCTGACAGATGAGACTTCATATACATACTATAACTTGTTTAAAATTTTACCTTTTTCATCCATATATTTTTTTTTTTTAAAGAAAGTGATTTTACTGTTCGAAAAATCGAACACCAAGTACGAAATGAGTTAAACAGATAAACAGAGACATCACGCATTCTTAGGGAACTCCTATCCTTTTGGATAACGTTATAAACTATGTCGTTATAAGCGATGTCGTGTGAACGTTAAATTACATATTATTAACATACTCTTGGTTATATGTATCTGTTAAGAACTTCTGCTATCTGTATATTTCGCTTGTCTAGGAATATATTCTGTAAAATGGTGTGAACGCTAACTCTTGAAGGGAGCAATCGATTTGGTCCACATCGTATTATTTCATCCAGTCATGTATCAAGTCGGATGTAGTCCTTAGCAATCCCGTCTTTCGGGTACCTTCCATTCAAAATTTTTATTTACATTTGTTCTTTAATGGGTGCAATTTAGCATTAAGGGTACGTAGTGATCAAAAGACTTCTCCTCCAATATTTGTGGACATAGGTCCACATTTTGGTGTAGCCCCTAAACAACGATACCGCACAATTTCAAGTATTGTACAAAATTTTAGCTGACCAGTACTGCGATTCTCTAACTCATTTTTTGAGTTACCGATAAAAATCGGTAACATTAAATTGCAAAATTATGAATGAAAAGTTTAAATAAAAGTTGACAACACTGTTACTATCAGTAGAACTTTACGACCACTTTTTATTCGTATTTCAAGTTTACCAATTTTTCGCACTGCAGATAAGGTTAGGTAATAGGTAATTTGTTTACGAAGTGGTCAATAAAATGCACCTAAATAGTGGCAATGGTACTTTCGTAACGGAAAAAAACTAATTATTCCATATTAGTTCAGAATATTTCATGGTGGACGTTTTTTACTTGTTTTTCATTAGGTATGCACCAATGTTTTAAAATTTTGTATGTAAAAACTATACACATCACCAAAAAAGAAGTTGCCCTCACCTAGATTTGATCCTGGCTAAGCCCTTGGGTACCCTCACAACAATTATTATATTATTATCTAAGCTTAGTGTGATACTGTGCCAGAACCCACAAAGTTATTTCTTAAAATAAGTTTATTTGTTCCATAAGGAAATTATGATTTGTGGAAAGCTAATTCCCAAAAGTAGTGGTGTAGGTCATCACATGGTCGGCCCGGTCTGACTATAGCCTTCGCTGACATGTTTATCCTAGAATCGGGTTAAGATAACCAAACAAATTTTTTAATTGTATTGCAGCTCTGACATACTTTTTTCTGTGTTACACATTACAGATTTTTAACGCTCAATTGATATTTACTGGCACATTTAAAATTGCTGTCTTGTGTTGTGTTTCGCGGAATCAATTAGCTTTTTCTCATGCCAATCTCATACTCCATTGCGATGTTGCAGCAACAAAAACGACCGATAGCAAGAAGCGTAGGAAATCACTTGAAGGTTTTCACGCTTTGTCGTAAATGATGGCGCAAAAAGCAATAGCAACCATAACCACAACAAATGACAATGTCAACATGAGACAGAAAGCGAGAGGCAAAACCACCATCATCATTATATACACTAATTAAAAGTATACACACTCAAACCTCCTGACAGGACAATCAAGACAATTTTATTGTCCTTGAGAAGAAAAAAGGGATTATTGATTGAATTTTTATGGCGGGATTGCAAGACAGCAATGCGTGCCACAGCAATGAAATATGTCCATTCACGTTTATTGTTCTAGACAAGATCCTCAACTAAGACTAAGTTTAGAGTTTCTTTAAAATATTTGTTGGAGAAAGTCCTTGCTTCTGGGAATCCTAACTCATTGTGTGGAGGTTTTTAATTACAATTTGAAATTAACTGCTGTCCATGATATTTCCTGCTCATGATTTTAGCAGAGTACTTAATGAAATATGTTTCTATACATAAATGACAGACAATACCACTCATCAATTCAACTCTTTTGTAACAACTACAACTAAAGGGGAGACAATCAGCAACAAGACCAACCAAAACATCAAAGGTTCATTAAAAAGTTTATTTTGTTGTCTTCAACGCCCACGTACTCTAATGGATCCCAATGTTTTGGGGACGGACATTTTAATTAGAGCCCCAAGAAAATTTACATTTTAATTGTTGACGCAAAAATAAAATACGTATCAATAAAGTGGCCAACAAACCCCATGGCCAAATGCCATTAATTACCACAACGAAGAAAAAAAATACTTGTGCTCTGAAGAAACAAAATGTAATTGATGCAGGGCATGTCCTTCATTCAAAACAAAACTGAAATTGCCCAAAAATCTATGTTTGCTATTTGCTGGGTGAGACCAAGACAAGTGGAACTCGTGCCTCCTACCAGTGTCCTTGATTAACATTATCAATTTCTAAGAATTCCATCTAATAAAGATGTTGTGCGAAATTTTTGCCACATAATGGCACAACACACACAAACACCCATACATTTTCTTTCTTTAGAACGAGAAAAAACTTTAAGTAAGAAAAAGGAAAATGTTTGGCAAACATATTTTTTATTTTATTCAATTTTCGCTGAGTAGAATTTTTTCATGTCTGTCTCGTTTTTTTTTAAAGGATGACGCTTTCTGTTTATAAGTGAATCAGTAAAGGAAACACTTGAACCAACAGGGTCGTTGAGCTAAACGCTTGGAAAACTCAACATTTTTTTCTGCTGCAGAGGTTTCAGTTATTACTGCTGCTGCCATCACAACGCTTGGCGAGACATTTTACTCATACCAATGTGATTTTTGGGAAACCCTATGGCAATATGTGTGGGAGCATGCTGACGTTGAGTGGTGGCAAGCAACACCACTCACAATGTTTAAGGAGTTGACTGGATGGCTGCCTGGCTGGTTATATGACAAACATTAATAGGCAGCAAATGTGAGTGTTTAAAATGTTCAATGACATTATTTCATATACCGCCTCTTAATTTTTAACACAACAAAAAAACGACGAAAACGAGCAAAAAAGAACATCAACACTACCCCTTCATCGATAAAAAACAACAACGGCAATATGGGGCATATGTGAGTGCAGTTTTTTTATAACAATTACGAGGCAGGAATGAAGGAGAAAGAAGCATTTGAATATTTTCGAATTTTTCATAGCTCCGAGCATGGTATGGAGGGTGTAACAAATTGGGTTCGTACTGAAGTAAGACCTTGAAAAAAAAAAACATTTTAGGATAAAGTCCTGAGGAGAGATAACAGTCCATATGTTGCAACTATTGATTTGGGACACTAAAACTTTCCACAGATGTTTTGTTTGCCGAAAGGTCAAGTTGGAAGATGGTCTATATTGGCCCACGTTTGGGTCCAAACCAAAACATTTGTTATTTGGCATTCGAAGCATTATTCTCCAGTCACTAAACTTATTCTTCTTCTCTGGGATATTCTCCACCCCAGCAAAATAAATTGGAAGTAGTGCAATGTAGACTAGTTCTTCCACGGCATGTTTTGATGCAGTTCAAAGGGAGTCTTGAAAGAGGCACTCCATTCCTTACATATTAACCGCATTCGGGTGCGATTCACTGAATGGTATGCTTTCCTCACATTGAAAAAGGCACCCCAGTTCCTTACATTTTAACAGCATTTGGATGCGATCCAACGATTGACATCCATTTCTCACATATAAATTGCATCCGGATGTAGGTCAAGGGAGTCGTGAAAAAGGCACTCAGTTCGATTCATTTTACAAGCAGTTGCTTAGTGATCCATAGCAAGCAAGCCAATTTGTAGATACCTACAACTACAGAATTTTTTAAAGACAGAAAAAGTGTGCATCAATTTCTAAAATTTTTATATAAAACTAGCTGAACCCGGCGCGCTTTGCTGCCCCGACTACGATAAAATATAATGGAATGCGATAATTATATTAACGTTTTTAATATTTTAACGAATAAATATAGGAGATATGAAGGAGTTATATACCTATTCAGGGTTGTTATGGAGCTACTATGGTATTTTTTTAAGTTTCAGGAGGTAACACTCCTCCGAAAGCCTTTCCGCCTATAAGTATTCCTAATAATTTAGATATATCATAATAAAACATAAATCTTAAGAAGTCTTTCAAAGATATGATACCAAGGCTGTTGGTCAATTCCAACTATAAGTACTTCTGTAAATAACGATGACTTTTACTGACTGCTAAGTCTTCAACATTTCATTGAAATTGAACATACGTAACAAAAACATTAAATCGACCGAAAATATATATGGGTAGCTATATTCCTATATGAACCGCTCTCGATATAATTTATCATATTTATTTTTAGACCAAATCCCGTCTTACATTCACATTTTGTGCATAAAATACGGAAAATCAGCCGAAAATATATATGGGAGCTATATTCTAATCGGAACCGATTTCGGTATAATTTGTCCCATTTATTTCTAGAACGAATTGCGTCACGCTTTCCAAATTTCAGTGAAATTGGACATATGTAGTGTGTCCAAATCTGAACCGGTCTCGATAGAATTTGGCACATTTATATTTAGAACAAATTCCGTCAGACATCCCAAATTTCAGCGACATTGGACACATATAGCGTGTTTAGAGCATCAAATACAGAAAATCGGCCTAAAATATAGATAGGAGCAATATCCAAATCTGAACCGATTTCGATATGATTTGGCACATTTATGTCTAGACCAAATCCCGTTACGCATTTCAAATTTCACCGAAATTGGACATAAATAGCGAGTTTGGTTCATAAAATACAGGAAATCGGCCGAAAATATATACAGGAGCTATATCCAAATCTGAACCGATTTCGATATAATTTGGCACATTTATTTCTAGGCCAAGTTCTGTAACACATTCCAAATTTCAGCGAAATTGGACATATATAGCGTGCTTGGTGCATAAACTACAGAAAATCGGCCGAAAATATATATGGGAGCTATATTCAAATCTGAACCGATCTCTATATAAGTTAGCACATTTATTTCTGGAACAAATTCCGCCAGACCCTCCAAATTTCAGCGAAATTGAACATATACAGCGTGTTTGGTGCATAAAATGTGGAAAATCGGCCGAAAATATATATTGGAGCTATATCCAAATCTGAACCGTTTTCGATATAATTCAACACATTTATGCCTAGACCAAATTCCGTAACACATTCCAAATTTCAGCGAAATTGGACGTATATAGCGTGTTTTGTGCATCAAATGCGGAAAATCGGCCGAAAATATATATGGGAGCTATATCCAAATCTGAAACTATATCTATATAATTTAGCACGTTTATTTCTAGAACAAATTCCGTCAGACCCTTCAAATTTCAGCGAAATTGGACATATATAGCGTGTTTGGTGCATAAAATAAGAAAATCGGCCGAAAATATATGTGTATGGGAGCTATATCCAAATCTGAATCAATCTCAATATAATTTGGCACATTTATTTCCAGAACAAATTCCGTGAGAAATTCAAAATTTCAGCGTAATTGGGCGTTTATAGCGTGTTTGGTGCATAAAATAAGGAAGTCGGCCGAAAATATATGTGTATGGGAGCTATATCCAAATCTGAACCGATTTTGATATAAATTGGCACGTTTATTTCCAGACCAAGTTCCGTCATACATTCCAAATTTCATCGAAATTGGACATAAATAGCATGTTTGGTACATAAAATAAGGAAATCGGCCGAAAATATATGTATGTGGGAGCTATATCCAAATCTGAACCGATTTGAATATAATTTGGTAAATTTATTTCTACATCAAATTCCGTCACACATACAAAATTTGGAAATTGTATCTGTAATACTTCTAAAGATATTTGCATACAAAATCAAATTTTTTTGGAGGTACATCCGGTTTTGATGCTATATATCCAGATCAACGCGAAATTTCAAAATATGATATAGCCTATTTTCATTTCAGGCCATGTAGCAATGTACCCTAAACATTTCAGTTAGATCTGTTCAGCGGTTTTTGAGTCTATAAGGCACAAACAAACAAACAGACAGACAAACAAATTTCAATTTTATATATGTACTAGCTGACCCCGTCCGCGCTGCTGGCCCGTTGTTTGGGTTCTCCGTGTAAGCTTTAGTTATCTATCCAGCATTGATACAGCCATAATTAGGCATCCCTCTAGAAACTTCATAATATAAATCAATGTTTTGACATAAATTCCATGTAATGGTATCCCCCAAATTTTAGATATAAAATCTCTTTTATTATACCCTTCACCATAAATTGACAGTTTAAAGCACTTTGTGACCCACATATAATGATCGATGCACGTCAATTAACATTGCTATATATTGGATTGTTGGTCTCGGATGGGGTCGTAATTATTACTGCAGAGAATTGTCAGTATAGGTCCACGTTTTGATTTAGCTCCCATAGAACGGTACCGGCTGATTTTCGCTATTTTTGGTGGATTTAACCTCTGGATAGTGATATCTCAAGTTATCGGGATTTTACTGTATTCCAAAATGTGGAGTTGATCGCGCTATCCCACTTATTGTTTAGTGTTCAGCGTTTATAGCATTTTTAGGCAGGCAAAATTATGTATATTATCTGAAATAATAAATGTTTGAACATTTTGTGATGACCGCGATATTTCTCTTCCGCGAAGACCATTCAGGGTCAAGACGGTAATTACAGTAGTATTGCAAACAATCTGTAAACAATACGTTCAAAAATATCATGGACTTTAAAAAAAATTGGATGTGGACCTCCGGTCACTACACTTAGCCATATTAAAATAGCTCACGATCGCGCTATCCCACTTGTTCAAGCTAGTGTTCACATTATTTTTGTGTCACGCTTACTAAAATTATGTATATTAATTGAAATAATACATTTTTGAAAACTTTGTGATGACCGCGATCATTCAGGGAAAACAATCTGTAAACAATACGTTCAAAAATATCAAAGATTTCTGATTTTCTTGAAAACATTGTATGGAGGACCACCGGTTACTATTCTTAGCAGTAAAAAACAGCTTACGACCGTTCTAATTAACTGAAATAATAAATTTTTGAAAATTTTGGGAAGAACGCGATATTTCACTTCCGCAACGACCATTCAGGGTCAAGACAGTATTACCATAGCAATGCAATCAATTTGTAAACAATATATTAAACAATTTGTGGGGAGGACCACCGGTCACTACACGTAGCAGGATAAAAAATTGATTACGACCTATTCTCAGACCTAAAAACTCCACATACAAAATTTCATAAGATTTCCCAATCGATTTTTCGGAATTTCTATATAGTGACATCTCATGTTATCGGGATTTTACTGTATTCCAAACTATGGCGTTGACCGCGTTATCCCACATATTGAAGCCAGTGTTATATCGGTTTTGTAGTCACGCTTACTAAAATTAGGTATATTATCTGAAATAATACATTTTTGAATAATTTGGGATGACCGCGATATTTCACTTCCGCGACGACCATTCAAAAAAATATAAATCCTATTTTCACCACCGGTGTTCCCAGTACATTATCTGAAAATTTCAAGAAAATCTATTCAGCCGTTTTTGAGTCTATTCGGAACATACAAACATACTAACATACACACATTGCCTTTTATACATTACCCAGTTGTTCGGGTAACTGTTGAATAACTAGCAATTTTGCTGGCTACTGGTAAACACCCCTAGTTACCACCCAATCTACTCCCAATGTTATAGACTGGTGAATTTAACATGGGGATGTCATAGGAAGGGGTCTATTATCTCCTCACTGCATTACCAGTAACCACCCAATTCGATAGACGTGTGAAGACAATTGTCTCTTCATTGCATTACCAGTAACAAGTCAATTCGATAGTCTTCGGAAAGGCACTTGTCCCCTCATTGCATTACCAGTAACCAGTCAATTCGGTAGTCAGAAATTATAGCCAAAATTACTAGTAAGTTGAAGTCAGATAAATGGGTAAATGCATATACATATGTATGCATTAGCCACACTTTATTTTATCGCATGGTGTGCAAAAATTCTACAAATGACAATATAATCTTGTACTTATGGATATGACAGGTCCATCTTGATCCTTGATACTGGAACTAGAGCGTTACTACTTGATACAGCGACTTTTGTTTATTTGGTCCTTGTAATGTTTTTATCGTGTGTCCTTCAGATCATTTATAAGTTCCTGAAATAAAATACATACAAGTTTAATGAAATGACGCGATAATGTATTCCGTCAAGATAGATATCAATACTTACCACAAATATATTATAACTATTCTTCTTAAATTGTTCATCCTTTCTATGATATAGCTCGTACGTTCTTTTTTGGCATCTTAATTTTTTGCACAACAAACGCATCAAAATACGTTTTTTAATTTTGAATAAACAATATGACAGAACATTTTTTTATATTTTGTTTAAAAAAAGAAATAATGTTGAAAAGAGATTACAAGAGAGAAACATTGTCGATTACACTATCCATCGGTAGTCTATAAAATAGTCAATATATTACACGCCGCATTACCTGTAACTAGTGAATTGACATGATAGGCAGGGAAGCCCATTTCCAGCGACAAAAGCAGGCTATACGCTATTTTGTGTGCCATTTTTGGGTGTAAAGTAACAAGGATTAATGAGTAACTAGTTACATAACTATGCCAAAGTAGACAATTGCTATTTATTGAACAACTGGGTAGATATAGATATAGATAAAAAAATACAACCGAAAGTTAGGAACATTTTTACGAAGAAGAAGAAAATTTTCTAATGAAGTGCTGTTGGAGTACTTGTCGAAATCTCAACTAGTGATGGGAAGACAATATAAGAACCCATTAAGCAGATGAAGCAAAAACATTTCAGCTTGGATTAAATGGAGAGCGGACGAAACAAACTCAGTTGCGATAGAATTTAATGGAGAAATTTCATAATCTCTGTTAATGGAATAAAGTTCTTATTATTCTTGTTTTATACAAACATTAAATTCTTTTTATTATTTTGGATAGTTTGCAATGGCTTGCATTTTTATTGCATCTTTGAACTGCATAAAAACACATTCCGAAGAGTGCCTTTAAATTCAATCCAAACCACTGCATCAAAACACGTGCTTTGGATGCAAATTGGACAGCATCCTATTCTACCCCAAAGGGTTAGTTAAAATGCGATTCCAAAGGGATAGTTGAAATGCTGTGCCGAAGGGTTAGTTAAAACGCAGTGCTAATTGAGTGCATCTTTCAGTAGTCACGCTCTTGTAAAAATCATGAGTGAAAATGCATAATTTGATGCACATACAGATCACTTGTACGTATGATTTAACTGCATCTTTGGAGGCAAACATTTTGCTAGGACATAACAGTATCTCCCTATGTGGTGTGATATTTTCAAGGGTCTAGCTGCATTTATGACCAATTTAGCTGAAGCTTGAATTTGTTGAGCAATTTCTAATGCCACGGCGATGGGTTTTGTGTTACCCTATTGACTTGGCAGCTGATGCAAAATGGATAAAATATGTAGTTTAATTTTCTTTTTTGGGAGCGGCATATCATAAAAAGAAGGATTCTTTTGATCCGTACGGTGATGGGGCAACTCTTAGTGTTGGAAAATTTGATATGTTTAACAAATGTACTTAGTACTTAGTTTGACGTGCGACCATGCATTGCTTTGTTTACAGCAACTTGAAAAATCATTTGCCTAAAAATTTAATTAATTTATGAACATTTTCCTGCGATCATTTTTCACAACTTTCGATGTAGATTATCACGATAGATAAACATCTGGCAATGAAGAAAACTAGAATGACAACTGGTATAATGACTTTAATCGTGGCCAAAGAAGAAGGACGTGATGTCGTGTGTGAACAGATAATGAATGCAAGATCGTCATGTGACACATCAATGCTTATACTTTAGGTTGTAGGCATATTACACTGTGAACACAAATTTTGGGGCAGAGATATTTCCTTTTGGGGATGAAAGCCTTTGGTGAGTGTATTAAGAATCCTGAAGGACAGATCCGCCGTGAATCGAACTTCCGCATTATGGCGTGATGAATTAGGAATCAGGAATTATCGTTATATCTTTGTTAACTGTTGTTTTAGCTTACTTATGAGATGACATGTCTTCAGTCAAAACAAATGAGGATTATTTTCGTAGAGGACTTCGACGTTCTAACTCGCTTCCTTCAATGTCCTTTGCGTCCTTTATTTTAATAGCCGCTATAAAAGTACCATAAGATGACGTTTTTCAGTTTCGGAATGTTCTGCAAAAATGTCGCTCAGAAAATTTTAGGTACGGCTCTCATTTACAACTCGATTTGACTGAAGACATGTCATATCATAAATAAGCTAAAACAACAGTTAACAAAGATATAACGCTAATTTCAGATGACTTACAAGGTCTTCAGCAGAAATTTCATCACGCCATAACGCGGAAGTTCGACTCACTGCGGATCTGTACTTCGGGGTTCTTAATATACTCACCAAGGCCTTTCTTCCCAAAGGGGAATTTTCCGTGCCCCAGACTTTCACCTCCATTTTGTTGCACAGTGTTATTAGCACGCTATTGGAAAGCAATAACCCCCTGATATCAAAATAAGTGCAGAGTCACAGTTCGCAAGACATAACCATAGTGTCAGCTGATCCAAAAAATCATTTCACATCGTTGCTATGGACAAGGAAACTCGTCATTTAAGTTGGGTCCTACGTAATTCCTGTTCTCGTCTCAATCAGATATTTAACCAATCAACGATTCAGAGAACGATCTGGTGTTTCGGTAGCATAATGAATCACAACTAGGCCAGCAAAAGACTTTTTAAAGGTCCTCTATAGACAAAAGACCTTATAAAGGTATTCTATAGACATAAGACCCTTTAAAGGGCTTCTATATACAGAAGATCTTTTAAAGGTCGTCTATAGACAGAAAACCTTCTAAAGGTCTTCCCTAGACAGAAGACCTTCTTCAACGAACCTAAGACTTTCTAAAGATCTTCTACAGAAGACCTCTTTAAAGGTCTTCTACAGACGGAGGACCTTCCAAGGGCCTTCTAAAGATCTTGTGTAGACAGAAGGCCTTTAAAAGGACTTCTATGGACAGAACACCTTGTAAAGGTATTCTATAGACAAAATACCATTTAAAGGTCTTCTGTAGACAGAATACATTCTACAGGTCTTCTAAAGACAGAAGACCTTTTAAGGTCTGCTATGGACAGAAGACCTTTTAAAGGTCGTTTATAGACAGAATCCCCCGCCGGGGATAACGATCTTCTATTCAACTTCTCCTAGTGTTGAACGAGGTGGTTGAGACCGGCCAAATGTTTTCCACTTCGTCTGTTACGAACCAACACAGTGTATCTTTGGAATGCGTGACACATATTTGATAGCGATATCCTATTAAAATAATTCTGAGGTCCCCTAACATCGGGGTGCTAAGCGACCACGTGCCCATCGGTGTTCTCAAGTTTTGCAGTTAGGGTACCAACTGTATTTGAACGGACCCTCGTTGATACCTGAGCGACTCAACGTGTAATTCCCATGCCCTTGCCGTGATAAGGAGACTATGCCACGGTGGACCTCAGTTCCTCCACAACGCAATATCCCAAAAACCCAAAACCCTCAAAACGAATCTTCGACTGATGTAGGTGTGGATGCCTTGGCACCTTCAGTCTTTGCACTCACAAGTGCAACCTCCTCATTATCCCTGGCAATTACAAATATGGACATTGACAACGATTCCCCCAATGTTGCTGCCAGCAGCTCAAACTCTGCTGCTAATGAGCTGACAGAAAAAAATGGGCGGGGACGACACTTCGGAACTGGACCATATTAATGACAGTCTACGACTCCTCAATCTTATTGAGGAAAGTGTCTCCTTGACATTCAAGGAGGAAAGCAGCCCGGATGAAATCTGGGGAAAATTATCGCTGACTGAGGAGGAGGAAGATATGGACGCGACAGTGATCCATGTCCCTACCTCTAGTCTTGCTAATGATCCACCATCCGGTGACGCTTTGGTGTCGGACAATCCAGACAAACCTCTACTTCTTAAGCAAAAAGCAGCAGAGGATGAGAGTGGCACGAGCGAAGAACCTATCGATAAGATGGATGATTCGCTGAATCCATAGACAGAAGACCTTTTAAGGTCTTCTTTAGACAGAAAACCTCCTAAAAATCTTCTATAGACAGAATTTTTTATAAAGGCCTTGTATAGATAGAAGACATTCTAAGGTCTTTTACAGACAAAGGTCTAAGTTCTAAGGTCTCTATCAGCAGAATCCCATGTAAAGGTGTTCTACATATAAAATACCCACTAAAGGTATTCTATAGACAGGAGATCTTCAAAGGATCTCATATTCACAGAACATCTTCTTTAGGTCTTTTAAACCACAAGTTCTTATAGAGGTCCCCCATAGGTAGAAGACCTTCTAAAGCTCTTCTATATGCAGGTGAGCTTTAAATACTCATCTATCGACTATATAAGTTCTAGAGGTTTTCTGAAAATAAAGGCATAACTTCTAAAGTCCTTCTACGAGGCGTACTAAAATACCTTCTGGCCTAGGCAACTCGCAGTGTCCCCAGGTGTCATTTGACATTTGTTTTTTGGAAAGTTTGACAGTTTTTAGCCTAAGCGTACTCAGGTCAGTTTGACATATGACCATGTGTTGGGTTGTTTACAGTAGCTTGATTGAGGCACCTCCAAAACATGGTTTTACAACATCATCCGGCGACGAAAATCGTTGTCCACGCCTTTTTTTATTGATTTGCTGGTATCAAATGAAGTCATTGGATCCCCAGTCGGGGATGTACGGCGTATGACCCATCAATTCCAAGTTTTGTCCGGTCAAACAGGCGCTGGTTTGAATCGATGTGTGATAGTCCACATTGTCATGGTGCAGAATCATTCGTCTTCTCTTGTTCGTTTTTCGAATTTCTCAGGAGACTTCAGGCAAACAAATTGTAGTGTATTCCCGGAATTAACCGTTCTTTATTTCTCAAGCCGTAGGGTCACCACACGGTCAGTATTGCGAAGAGACAGGCGAACATTTGCTTCGAAGGTCTATTTCGATGAACAACTCTGGTTGGATTTGGCTCGCTTTCGGCGAGCCAAGGATGTCTCTATCTGATATCTGGTATTTAACATGGCGATCTTGGATTAACCGTTCAAGCACGGCTTAATTGTTTTCTGGTACAACGACCGTTTTTGGACGACTTTCGTTTTTTAGCGAGTGTCCGCCACGACTGAATTTATTGAACTAGTTTTTCATAGTCCTATAGGATGGTCTTTTATCGACATACAAAGATTTAGTTTGATCGATGCACTCTTGCCGTGATAATCCACGTCGAAAATTGTGAAAAATTTTCGGACGAAAATGTTCACAAGTAAATTCCATTTTTTTCGCAAAGTAATTTTTTCAAGTCACTGTAAAGAACCCAACACATGGTCATATGTCAAACTGACCTGAGTACGCTTAGGATAAAAACTGTCAACATTTCCAAAAAAATGTCAAATGACACCTGGCGTCACTGCGAGTTGCCTAGGCCGGATGGCCCCTCGTATTGGCAAAAGATCTTCAATATAAGACAATCCTTATGGTTCCCGAGGCCTAGAAATGTGGACGTTTGTGTGGGAGGTGTATGCATGAAGTAGAGACCCTAATTTATTGGGATATTTCATAGTCTACATCTCGAGAAATGTTGACTTCCCCCAGAAATTCTATTGTAGTCATGACGACAAGGACAATCTTCAATTGAAATTGACACCATCGGAGAAGTGACATTAAACTGGACAAAAACGTAAAGTTTTTTAGAGCCTTCAGAAATATGGGCGGCGACCAGATAATGCCTAATGGACATTACGCCCAATGTAAATTTTGGCGGCGCTCATAAGGTCTAATTTAGTTTTGGGTGTTAGAGGTCAAAGAAGTTCCATACGCATAGACAACTTTGCATCTGGGCAAGGGCGAACGTTTAAATCCCTGCCGAAGGCCACTAAGTCCAGTGTAATTTATTGGACGTTATGTCTTATTTGATTTTGGCTTTGTGACCTTCGGGAGGTCATAACATTCATAGTGAAATTGGGCCTTGCTACAACCATGATTCTTTTTGAGATATACGTCCGTTAGGCATTATGTCAGGTCCTTAAACCGCACTTAATTAATATTTATAACTACATCGGCACCAAGTTATATGAAACGAACATTGTCTAAACTTATGCGGGCTCTAAAAACATTATGTCGTATCTTCGTCCCTGGGTTTCTCGTGTCCTAGTCCGTTGAGGTGTTCGTTACATGTGGATTCTCCACAGCATATGTATATACCCAGCAAAATGTTTGCCTCCAAAGATGCAGTTAAATTATATGTACAAGTAATCTGGAAGTGCATCCAATTATGCATTTTCACTCATGATTTTTACAAGAGCGTGACTACTGAAAGATGCACTCCATAGCACTGCATTTTAACTAACCCTTTGGCACTGCATTTTAACTGACCCTTGGCGCTGCATTTTAACTGCAAATGGATGTGATTCTTTGGATTGCATCCAAAAGCGGTTAAAATGTGAGGAATGGAGTGCCTTTTTCATGACTCCGTTTGAACTGCATCAAAACATGCCGTGATAGAAGTAGTCTACATTGCACTGCTTCCAATTTATTTGGCTGGGTAACTACACAAAATTCCCCTAAATTTATTGCCCTGCCGTCTTCCATTTTCTCAACGTTACCGCTTACATTGCTGAATGATCTACTACAACAGTGATGCCCAAAGCCACACTTTAGTGTTTTGGGCTGCGTTGCATGACTATGAAATTGTTTCTGTATATGGCACAGTTCATGGATGGGTTTTCCGTTTTTTCCTCAATTTTTTCTGCCACCATAAGCAACTCCAGCAACAACAATGACCTCACTATTACGCTACCCCCATGCCTGTTATGGCTATGGAAAACCCAGACTTAATTGTGTGAGTTGGTGTGTGTGTTTTTTGGTGTGGGTGTACAACTGAGTACCACATGAAATTGTAATTAAACCCGCGTACAGCATACTTAATTGCTTTTTAATGAATAAAAAGCAAAGGAGCGGGAAGAACAAAAAAATAGAAAATGATTTTGGTATTCAGAGAGCTGGCGTTGCTGGTTGGTTTTGCAGCTCTCTAACGGAGATACTTGGCGAAAAGTGAAAATTGGAAAACATTATCAAACCTCATGTGACATCGTGGTAACAGCACAACACTCAACTCAGCAGAAAAGGCGTTCATTATCCCACTCATGATGCTTTTTCTCGCTCTTGCCATGGCCAAAACATATGCTGACAGTTACTCCAGAGATTTACACAAGAAGATAGACAACTAAAGCCCACAACTAAAACCGTCATGTCATTCCTGGCAAGCCAATGAAGTTGGAGATTTTCAACACAACATCTTAAGTGCATTTTTATTTAAGTTTGTTTGGCTTTTTTTCGTCTTCGTTTTACGTCTCTGTGTTAAGTGTGATAAGCACAGAAAGTGTGATGTTATATACTTTAGGCCAAATTTCCACCCACCCTGTCTAGTCGAGCACGAAACTCTAATGAAATCCAAAAGTCTAGAACTTCGGTGTGGTGGAAAAATGCCAAGTCATCTTTTATTACTTCTTTTGAAAGAGAAAACACAGCAATCAGTCTAAGGAAGATTTAAAAATTTATTCAGCCTCAACGCAACTATGCCCCCGCAGTTGTGTGTGTGCCATAATAACTTTTGGCTTTATTTAACGATAAGGTCTAACTGAAGCATTTTCCAGTAAGATATATATTTTTTCTTCGCTTTAAACCGAAATATTGTTTTGTAATATTTTCCCTAGCTCTCTCTCTCTCTCCCTCCTTGCCCGAAGATAATCTAATGCCATGACTACATTAAAAAGTGTGCATTAGGTTTTGCAACAAAACTTCTAATCCCAAAAGTATGCTTTATTGTGGTTATCTAAATTTGTGTTTAGGGGCATTTTTAAAGCGAAATTGAATGGAAAAAATGCCAACAAAAATTCTATCCTTTTTTATGACCCCGACACAAAATTCCGTGAATTTTATTCTAAATAGCAGCTTTTTTATGGTTGACCCAATAATTTGATGGTCAACGAAAAAATGGCTTAGGATTAGACGAGAAGATATCATTGTTGTTTTTTTTCTGTTTTTAATTTATATCATGCAAATCATTTTTATCTCTAAATGTATTTCAATCTTTAATAATGATTTATTATCTTTGTGAAAAAAAAAAAAAAAAAAACTGATGTCGAGAAGATTTTCCATGAGCACAGTTAGTGTTTAATGGTAAGATATTGTGTGAATATTAATGTGTTTAATTATAAACATAGTTTAATTTATAAGGTAACATAAAAAGTTGATTCCGCCAAAGGCCTAAAGATATAGAACAATGTGGAATGATCTATGATTTAAATATTTTAAAAGGAGAGGACTTATGGTCGAATTCGACTTTGTCGACAGCATCCTCTGCCAGAACAAAAACATGTGAAAACGGCGTTAAGTTTTATAGGACCGAACTTTTTATACCCCCCGCCATAAATTATATTGGAACAAGATTTCAGCCATTTCCGTTGGGCTATACCGACAATTTTGTGTTATATCTCCAACGAAGTCTGAAAATTGTTTGTGAGAATAATGTGACTAAAACCTTCAAAATACCGAAAATCGGCTATAACAAAACATCGACCTATGTTGACAATTTTTGTAGAACTTTTGCGATTGGGAGCCTCAAATGTCAAATTGCAGGTAGTTCGCCCAGAAAAATGTAATGAAAAATGCCTTAAATCGGGAGATACCATTATATGGATAGGGCTATACCAAAATATTTGGGTGACGTAGGGGATGGAAGATACCAAGGAACGGTCCTGACGGGCATTACCATGGCAAAGCCCAAGATTTATCTTTGTCCCTCTTTCATCTCAAGTGGACACTGTTCTCCCCGTGGTGTCACCTGGGGAGCTGCCTTTAACACTCATTAAAGGTAGTGATCTAAAATGTGCAGCGCGTTTACCCATAAGAACGTTAAAAACTTGGGTTTGGGCGTCGGGTTAGTAACCCTACCCTAGAAAAAGCAGCCTACTATGAAAAAACAAAAGAAAAACAAATCCCTCTAAAGTTGACGACTCCCGCAAACGTTTTAAGGACCATGATCTGCGAATCTGCAACTGGAATGTTCGCACTCCATATAGAGAAGGTGCAGTTTACGTATTGGCAGATGTACTTGAAAAGTACAATCCGATATTACTGCCATACAGGAAATACGATGGAATGCGAAAGGCGTCACAACAACACCTAAAGTTGGCGCACTGTATTATAGCTGTCATGACATAAAGCATGACTTTGGCTACGGATTTGTAGTTGGTCGGAGGTTAAAACACCTGGTCTCCAGCTTCACACCAGTGAATGAAAGACTTGCTACAATTCGAATAAAAGCAAAATTCTTCAACATCAGCTTTATTTGCGCTCATGCTCCCACTGAAGACAAGGACGAACTGACCAAAGAAGAAACATATGACCGTTGTCCTGCCCATGACATTAAAATTATTCTAGGCGATTTTAATGTCAAAATTGGAAAGGAAAATATCTTTGGCCAAACAGTCAGAAAATTCAGTCTCCACAGTGAAACATCTGACAATGGTATGAGGCTGATAGACTTCGCAGCGGCAAAAAACGTGGTAGTTAGCAGCACCAGATTTCAACATCTCGACATCCATAAGGGCACCTGGCTGTCTCTAGATCAGATAACAAGAAATCAAATAGATCACGTTGTGATAGATGGAAGACATTCATCGAGCGTGTTGGATGTGCGTTCGTTCCGATTAGCAAACATAGACTCGGACCACTACCTTGTTGCTGCAAAGATACGCACCCGGTTAAACGTAGCAAGCAAAGTACGAACAGACACAACACGAAAGTTGGACATCGGTAAGCTGCAATCACAACAGATAGCCACAGCATATACCACTCAACTAGCCCAATTGCTTAATCAAAGCACTCCTCATCCCGATAACATATCAGCGCAATGGCAAAGTATTGCCCACTCCATGCAAACAGCCGCAAAATCCATACTTGGATACCAGAGACCTCCACCAAGGAATCCATGGTATGATCAGGAGTGTCGTGCTGCTACCGAAGGGAAAAATGCGGCATATAGGGCTACTCTACAATCAGTAGCAATATCGGGAGAAAAGGAGAGAGGAGAAACGTCTTTTCCCCAGGAAAAAGAGGGAGATGGAAAAGCGGGAGTGTGAAAAAATCGAGATGTACAGGAACCAGAATGAAGTCCGAAAATTCTCCCAAAGAGTCAAGCATCAAACTGATGGCACATGATGTTACAGGCACATCCTCCTGTAGAGACCAGCAAGGTAATCTGGTAAATGATACAGATAGTGTGCTAAGGATATGGAAAGAGCATTTTTCCAAACTGTTGGTATCCAATAGTAGCGAAGTCGACGAAGATACCACAGATCCAATCCCAGAAGATGGTATTGAATGTATACCACCCGGCCAAGATGAGGTAAAAACAGCAATAAAAAATTATAAGGCAGCAGGAACTGATGGCCTACCAGCCGAGCTGTTCAAAACCGGAGGCGTCACGCTGATAAGGTGTATTCATCAGCTAGTTAGCACCATCTGCAGGAAGAACGAGTACCCGACGATTGGAACCTGAACATCCTGTTCCCTGTCCACAAGAAAGGAGATAAGACTGTATGCTCCAACTATAGGGGCATAAGTCTTCTCCCTATTGCCTACAAGATAGTGTCAAGGATAATGTGCGAACGACTAAAGCCTATGGCCAATGAAATAATTGGGCCATACCAATGCGGCTTTAGACCTGGCAAATCCACCATTGACCAGATATTTACCCTGCGGCAAATCCTGGAGAAGACCCAAGAGATGCAGATCAACACCTACCACCTTTTTGTCGATTATAAAGCAGCCTTCGACAGCCCGCTACGTTCAAAGGTATTTCAAGCAATGTTTGAATTTGGTATCCCAGCAAAGCTCATTCGGCATTGTAAAATGATTTTAACTGACACTCGATCCACAGTTAAAATAGGAAAGAACCTCTCCGAAGAGTTTGGTACCAAAAGAGGTTTCAGACAAGGAGACAGCCTTTCGTGTGACCTCTTCAACATCCTGCTAGAAAAGGTTATACGAGAGGCAAACGTCAAAAGAAGTGGCACCATCTACACCAATAGTCACATGTTACTTGCTTATGCTGATGATATAGACATCATGGGACGATCAGTTAAAGAAGTAACTGATACATTTATTAAGGTTGAAGGAGAATCTGCTAAAGTGGGTCTGGCGGTAAACGGTGAGAAGACCAAGTTGACCAACTGTTGAAGTTGGTTCCTATAATTTTGAGGTAGTAAAAGACTTCGTCTACCTCGGCACCTCCGTAAACACGACAAACGACATCAGTTGTGAAATATAAAGAAGAATTAAATTGGCCAACACATGCTACTTTGGCGTAAATAAGCACTTTAAAAACAAAGCCACAACTCGTCAAACAAAAATAACTCTTTACAAAACACTGATACTGCCCGTGCTGATGTATGGTTCAGAAGCCTGGGTACTTGCGCAAGCAGACAAGGCAGTGCTTGGTGTGTTTGAGAGAAAAATTCTTCGAAAGATCTATGGACCAATCTGCGTTGACGGTGAATATCGACGTCGTATGAACCACGATCTGTATCTGCTATACAACGGCATCAGTATAGATAAACGTATCGAGATGCAACGATTGCGTTGGCTAGGCCATATCATAAGAATGAGCGATGAACAACCCGCTAAAAAGGCGTATAAATTCGGGCCGCATGGTGTAGCACACAGAATTGGCAGGCCAAAGAATAGATGGCGCAAGCAAGTGGATGAAGAGATGACAAGGTGCGGTGTTCCAGAAAGCGAAGCACTAAACATAGAGAGTTGGAAATCTTTTCTTAGTTCGGCTTATGTAACAAATGTTCTGTAATGGGCCAGCTAAGTAAGTAAGTATACCAAAATATTTACCTATGTCGAAATTTTTTGCTGGTGAAGTTTTATTTCCACTGGGAACCTCAAATGTCAGATTAAATACAGTTCCAACAAATGTACCTAAAGTACTCAAAACACCTAAAAATATACGGGGGCTTTACCAAAACATATACCTATGTTGAAAATTTTTGGTGTAGAAATTTTGCAATTGATGGGAACCTCGAATAACAAATTACAACTATTTCGGTGAAAAATTGTAGGTAGTAATGTTCCACACACATCCCAGACAAATGAGACTTCCCTCATTGGAGTGCTCCCGATTTATATTATTGATTGGGATTGACCCAGCAAAAATTCGGATCCGTTAGTCATTACGTAACCCATTACAAAGTAATGTAAACAAACTTCTTTTCGCATTACAAGTAATCTGAAAAGTAATGGGTTACTTCTTAAAAAAATTACGTGGCAAACCTACTTACTTTACTCCTCACCAAGTAATGAGGACGGTGGTACAGTGTGTGTGTGTGTCCGACTATAAATTCTAGGGTTGTGTGTTCAACGCTTACCGTCGGCACTCGAGTTTTTGGTAATTAAAAAATAACAGTTGGTGGTGCACATGTGCACTGCACATTTAAGTTCTTAGGCAACCCTTAATATTCGTGTGAGTGGCACAGTGTGTAGAGTCTTTGCCTAGAAATCAGAGGGTTCGTGGGTTTAATTCGGGCAGACAGCGAAATAAAATAAAGTAAAATAAAAGTAAGATGTGTGATGAAATTAAAAACAAATTCTCTACATTAACTGTTCTAAAAATAAAATTTTGTCACCTTACTTTTCAACTTATAGTGGCCACAGAATAACTAGTTATTCTAGTGGTCATAATATAACTAGAAACTGAGTGCGACATGCCCTTGTAAAAATAATGGAGAAGAAAGGGCATTTGTGAGTAGTTACGGCTGCCAAAAATCCCTTACAAAACCCATGATTTTGGGAGGACTTTTTTTTGCTGGGATGAAATGGGACCAGGGTGTGTCTTACGACACCACTTGTAAAGAAGTTTTACATGTCTGAAATACTCATAGTCCAGTCAAAATAGACATTGAAATAGCAAACATTCCCACAAAGCTGAATTTTGGCGGAGAGCTAGGGTTTTCCATTTGCCAATGTCCTAAAAGTCCCCGAGTCCGAAAACAGTTATGCGGGTCAAATGTCAAAATTTAGAGATTTTTTAGGTTTTCAGATTTTTTTTTAGAAAACCGAATAGAGCAAATAATGTAGACAGAAAACTTCTCTACAAGTTTGGTCTTTTTTTCCTAGAAGCAACCATTCTTGAGATATAGCGGTTCTAAATACGCACATATTCAGGTGAAACAGCTAAAACAACCGGAGTAACCGGTTCTCTCCCCCCAAAAAACATATGTTTCCTTGAAGAGCGAAATTATACCTATCCCTAAAGAAATCCAACAAAATCGGATCGTGTTTAGTTATTCCATATTAGAATCATTTTATGCAAAAATAACCCATTTAACCCGCACGTGTAATCCAAAGCCCAACGGGAACGACCTCAAACTCTCCGATTTTCTTTGATTTTTCTCAAAAGGTAGGGTTTGTTGTGCTGATAACGGAAATGTACAATTTTCATGGGCGGTGGATCCGGTTCGCCGGTTATTTGAACCGGAAGACCAGATTTAAAACCGGGTTAAGCCCGGTTCTACTGAGCCGATTACTGTTAGGTATAACCGATGGAAATACCTAACATATGGAGATGTTGTTTTAACCGTTTAGCCTCATGATAATCATACGCGGCTTACTTATTCGCATGTGTAATTTGACACTTACCACGATATATATCACGATATCTCAAGAATGGTAACTCCTATTGAAAAATCATACTGACCATTTTTGTAGACAATGTTTAAGCCGAAAACTTTTACTGACCATTTTTGTGAGGTAGTCTGCAGACATTAGACATTTTTTCTGTAGACAGAATACCGCTCCGAGGTCTTCCGTAGACCAAATACCTTTGAAGGTTTTTTATATACAGAAGACTTCTTCAGATGGAGGCTCTGTTGATGTCTTGTACAGACATAAGGCCTTTTGAGTACTTCTGTAGGCAGAAGACCTCTTGAGTTACTTTTAAACGAAAGACCCCTTGAGGTCTCCTACAGACGCAATATGTCATGAGGATTTCTTTAAACCGAAGACCCCTTAAGGTCTTTATATAAAAATAAGACCTCTATATACGTCTTGGGGTCTTTTATAAACAGAATACATCTTGTGGTCCTCCAAAGATGGAAAACCTCTTGATAACTTTTATAGCAAGAAAACTTCATCATATAGAAGACCTATTGTGGTATTTTGTTGACAGAATGCCTCTTGATGTCTTCTATAGGTAGAAGAATTTTTGGTGTCTTCAATAGACAAACGACCTCTTGAGGCATTCTACACACCTAAGAATTTTTGAGGTGTTCTATACACATAAGATCTCTTGGAGTATATTTAAATGGAAACCCCCTTGCAGTCCTCTCAAGCACAAGATTTTATGAGATTTTCTTCAGACTGCAGACCTCAAAATGTCTTTTATAGATACAGAAAACCCCTTGAGGTCTTCAACCGACAGAAGGTCGTCTATATATAGAATACTTCTAGAAGTGTTTTTGTCTTCTTGAGGACTTCCATAGATATAATGCTTCTTGAAGTCTTCTATAGGCAGAATACTTCTTGGTGTCTTCCATAAACAGAAGACTTCTTTAGGTCTCCTATAGACAAAATATCTTTTGAGGTCATTAATGTATGAGGGTTTCTCTAGACTTAAAACCTCTTGATATCTTCTGTAGGCAAAACATTTCTTGAGATCATCAATAGGCAAACATCTTCATGAGGTCTTCTATAGACAAATGATCTCTTGAGGTAAACGAACAGAAGACCCTTTGAGCACTTCTCTGGATGGAAGACATCTTTAGGACTTTTGTAAAAAGTAGACTTCTTGTGGTTTTATATAGTCAGAATATCTCTGGATGTCCTTAATGAAAACCTCTAGATGTCGTGTTGGTGTCTTCTATAGCCAGGAGACCTCTTTAGGTCCCCCATAGATAAGTATAATACCTTTTGAGGTATTACGTAGACAGAAGAACTCTTGCAGATTTCTATAGACCGAATAGCTCTTCGCGTCTTCCACACACCTAATACTTCTTTAGGTCTCCAATATGACAGTTTTTTTAGACTTAACAACTCCTGATATCTTCTGTACACAAAAAACCATTGAGGACCATTAATAGACAGAAGTCTTTAATAGGTCTGCCATAGACAAAAGATCCCTTGATGTAAAGAAACAGCAGACCTCTTAAGGACTTCTCTAGACAGAAGAGTTCTTAAGGATTTCTATAGGATTCAGACCTTTTGGGATATTCTATGGTCAGAAGACCTCTTGGCGTCGTCTACTGGGCAAAATGTTTTAGGGCTTGTATAGACAGAAGAACTCCTGAGATCTTCCTTCGACAACATAGGACTATTTGTGATCTTTCAACCTGAAATTTGTCGGTACTGGTCTACGTCTTCATATAGCACCCATAGAACGGTAGCTCCCGATTTTCCGTATTTTGAAGGTTTTTGCCTGAATATCCTACTGAATTGGCAGAAATTATGTATTTAGTCTTCGTTGGGGTTTAACAATTTTCCACTCAAAATTGTTCGGTATTACTCCACGTCTTCATATAGCTACCATAGAACGATCCCCTTCAATTTTGAAAGTTTGGGCTCCAATATCCCACCGAAACGACTGAAATTTGGTATTTCGTCTTCGTTGGGGGTATAGAACTTTCCACCTGAAATTTTCCGAACTTAAAGCCGTTCATACTTGTGTGCTTTTCCTTCGAAAAAAAATTTTTATTGCACAAATATTGACCTTGAAAAAACACTGTTTCATTTTGAAGGCAAAATTCCTTATGGTTGGACGAAACAAAAAGAAAGCTAATTGTCTCTATTCTTTCATCCACCTACGATTGAATGATAGGTTATGGCTTCCCGCACACTAAATATCCATAGCAGAATTTATGTTTTGTTTCCTGATACCTCTAGCCATTTCTGTGACCCATTTCTCATTTAATGGCATTTTTTATAGGGAGGTAGTATCAGTCTTGTACTTTTTAGGTGCATGGAATATTTAGAAGCGATAAATTTCTCCTATCATTCATTTCATTTTTATTTCAAATGCTATTAACGGCGAGTTAAAAAATATGATGTGTATGTTGTTCTTGGAGCGTATACTTTACATGTTAAACTTAATTATTACGTAACCGCAGCCATACACCATCCGCTTAAATTGTATGTATTTTAAGCTAAATCGTGTAATTTTATTCATTCATTCGTATTAAAATGTACTATCTTAAATTTACACATACGACATTAAATGTCTAAATTTAAGTATTACGATAAAAATATAAAACTACAAACATACATAGAAGCACAAAATCCATATTCAAGTATAAAATACATAGATTGCTTAAGGTGATACCGCCACTACAAAAGAAAGGCTTTCTTCTTGTGCATATCCAAACACACGCATTCCACTTTGGGCTAGAAATACTCTTTAATCTCGTTGTTTACTTTGTATTGCATACATTTCTTTGGCCGTTAGCTATAAACTATAATTAAAGCATACATTATAAAACCGTGGGTTGAAGAAGGAGTAGAGGAAGTTGTAAGTAGAACTTTATTATTGAAGTTTATGTTAATTTTTGATAACAAAGAAATTATTTCATATAAAAATATTAAGTTTTGTTAAATATATTAATAATGTTTATCGCAATAAGATGTTTTTAATAAAGAAATTCTGATAAGAATGCATATTCAAATATTGAATGGAAGTTACAATATTTGTTTTGGGGCTATATGTTGTTAAACGATAATTTTTATACCCTACACCACTACATGGGCGTAGCCAGCTAAGGGCAGAATAAAATTCTGAGTCGATCTAGTCATGTCGGTCAGACTGTCGAAATTAAAATCGGTTCAAATTATTATATCGGTGCAAACATAGTTTAACTTCGAAGAGGGCCATATCGGTCCACCTTTTAATTATTTGTGATGTCAAAATGTGTTAAATAGATATTTTTGTTTAATCATTGTATTTAAGAAAGCATAGATGAAATTCTTTAAAGTATGTTTGGACGATCTATGTCTCGTAGAAATATTATGATGTGCAAGGTATGGACCAGATTTGCCGTGCGAGCCATTTTAGCAAAAAGTTTCAAATGTTTATGGGGGAGGTACCTGAAGAAGTGGACCGATATGACTCATCTTCGAAAGTTTGGACAAAATATTACGGAGGCCAAATTTTGGACCGAATCGGTTGATCCGTTCGAGAGTTATTGTGCGTCCAGTCAGCCAGACGGAAGGAGATAGCTAAAACGACTCAAAATTGTCTAAAACAGATTTCGTCCAAACATACTTGAGGTACTCAGCGCCAAAACTGCCTAAAAAAATCCACAATTTTTATACATTTCGCACCGTATCTCCAAAACCGTTAATTTTTTCTGAATATTATCTTTTGGAACTATTCTATGGAATGTAATACACAACTCTTCAGAACATGTCATTGTTGTAAAATGCCTCTATGCCCTTGTTTTCAGTACATTTTTCAACGAAGATTTAATAAAAATGTCAATAATGTAGTGAAATCGGAAATGCGAGAATAAACTGTTGGTGTGAACTGTGTTTGAAATACGTGTTGTAAAAGATATGATGAAAAATACCACTGAAACAATATGAAGTAAGCATTTTAGAGTTTCAGAATGTCCTAAAGAATTGTTGAGAACATTATTTGGAAGATTTTTGCAAAAGGTTACGTGGTTCAACTTCCAATAGTTTAGCCGGTACTGACCAGAATTTC
The DNA here is from genome assembly GCF_047663935.1 of Musca autumnalis. Taxonomy (NCBI): domain Eukaryota; kingdom Metazoa; phylum Arthropoda; class Insecta; order Diptera; family Muscidae; genus Musca; species Musca autumnalis. The sequence continues at coordinate 40,522,783 of NW_027411644.1, forward strand.
GGCAATATACTTCACCCTAAATGCGCACGACAACTTATAAAGGAGTTCTGAAACATACATATCCAGTAGTGAGTAACATTTTCGGATATCCCGAGCGGAAATTTCATCACGACTTTACCTTCAAAACTTAATTTTTGGAAAAGAAATGCGGATATCCTGGAAGGGCCGCCTTTTTCTACAGTCATAAATATTCTCTAAAATATATAAAAATGACTTATGCGTAAAATATACGACTACAGGAGACAGCACGCTTCCCAACATAAACTTGTTGAATGAAAAAAGCAAGCTTTGTTGGGCATTACACCTGATTATTTAAAGAATCCTTGCCAAAGCAGGATATACGGGTATATCCTTAATCAGGAGGGATATACTTTTACTGAATATTACTGAAAGTACTTCGTTTTCAATATAGAGTGAATATGCATCGATATTCTAATACAGTATTTCTGTATTCCGAAGTTTTAAAGGGGGGTTCTATTCAAATGAGCCAAATATTTTACTTCAATTTTTGACTTTATTTTGTTTTCCTTTTTTAATTCTTATACAAATTGGATTTGAAAGCAAATGAATGACTACGTTTACTCCAAACACATGAAGCAAAATATAATAAAACTTAAAAACTTCATGTCTTGTATAATTTGGAAAAAATAGAGGTTAAAAAAAATTTTGCAGGGGGTTCTATTCAAGTGAGTGGCAGTGTATTTATAGATAAAATCTTAAAAATAACTGAAATCGGGGGTACCGTTATATGGAGGGCTATACCTATGTCCATAATTTTTGGTGCAGATTTGATTACCCTAGTTCCATATATTGGCAATAATTCACCATGATTGCATTTTAAATTTCATATTTTTTAATTTTTTAAATTAAAATATAGGTTTCAAAAATGTTTCCCTACCATCTAGGAGGAGGGGAGTTTTCAAGGGAAGATTTTTTTATTTGCTGACAGATGAGACTTAAAATACATACCAAAACTTGTTTAAAATTTGTTTACTGTTCAAAAAATCGAAAAGTACGAAATGGGTTAAACAGGTAAACAGAGATACATACATTTATTAACATTATCTAGGTATGCTATATGTATCTGTTAAAAAATTACTATGCTCGAACTACAAGAGAATGTCCATTCAATGACATTTGTGTATATTTCGCTTGTTTCGGAATATATTCTGTAAAATGGTGTGAACGATAACTCTCGATGGGAGCAATCAATTTGGTCCAAAATTTGCACATCGTATTATTTCATCCAGTCATGTATCATGTCGGATATAGTCCATATCTATCCCGTTCTTCGGGTAGCTCCTATTAAAAATTTTTGTTTTTATTTACATTTTCTCTATAAATTGGGTGCAATATAGCATTAAGGGTTCATAGTGATCAAAATACTTCTCCGCCAATTGTTGTGGACCTAGGTCCACATTTTGGTATAGCCCCTAAACAACAATACTCCCCAATTGCAAGTATTGTACAAAATTTTAGCTGACCAGATAATTCGTCTAAAATTGTGGGCAATGGTACTTTCGTAACGGAGAGAAAATTATCTACGAGGGCGGTTCGGAAACTTCTTAGCCTATCAATGAAAGAGAATAGTTAGTTTTTCAAAAATATTTTTATTTTTTCAATATAATCTCCTAAAACCTCAATACACTTAGTCCAACGCTTTTCTAGCAATTCTTTTTTTATTTATTTATTTCGTCTATGGATATAGATGGGATTCTACCCGGTATTTACCCAAAACTTGGGTAAATACCTGGTAAATTCCCGATAAATACCTTTTTCGGGTGTTTATTTGGGTATTTAAAAATTTATTTTGAAATGAAAATTTTGTTTTTCTGTCAGACAGAAAATCAAAAAGAACGCAAAAAAAGCGGTTTAACCTCGCGGACTATACTTTTTATATGTAAAATCGAGCGTTGGAGTTGTAAGTAGGAATAAAATCAATGCAGACCGCAGCAAATACAGCTTTGTCGAAGAGGACCAAAATCTTAAGATTATCACCTGAAATTAAAAGTTAAGCCATTAGATATATGCAAAAACAAGAATATCGGCCCAGCATTTACGTTTTTCCGCAAGAAGGACTTCAACAAACCGTTCTAAAAGTCCTCATATGTCAAAAATTACGCTGTAACGATATATGAGAGATTTACCAAAAATATGGACCAAAATTGGTAAAATATTAACTAGTCACATTTCCAAAAAGGTAATTTTATTCATAGTCAGTTAAAATTTGTTAAAATGCTGCGTTCTCGCGTCCAATTGGATGATTTTAGTTTCTGTAGTTTTTACCCACATATTGGGTAAACACCTGGGTATTTACCCATTTGTACCCAATTTACCAATTTTAATGGGTATTTACCATTTGGGTATTTACCCATGTCCCATCTCTATCTATGGAAAATACAAATACCTTACAGACTAATGCTAATAATAAAATTCAATAATAAATTGTTTGTAACATTTGTTTAAAATTTAAAACATTAATAGAGAAATCTATAGCATGCAGATTATTAATTCTGTTGAATTCTCTAAGTGCTTTCAATATTGGTTCATTCATCGCATACGTGGTCCTATGGAAAGGTATATGGAAGTATTCGGTATTTCTTAGAAAATGATTCGGTACATTAAGCCGTATTAATTCTAGAAGGTGAGGACAGTCAATAAGCCCATTAATAAGTTTATATAGAAACATTATAACTTGTACATTTCTGCGATTATATAGCAGAGGTAAATGAATTAATTTACAAAGTGCTTCATAAGAGTGCATATTTTATAAATTTCTTTTGAAGTTTTTCGATACGATTAATTTGCGTAAATGAAGTCGGATTCCAAACTATGAGAGCATATTCCAATTTAGACCTAACAAGTGACGTGTATATAATCTTGCGAACATAAGGGTCAACAAATTCGCAGCATTGACGTTTAATGAATGCTAAGAGGGCATATGCTTTTGGCATAATATAATCAATGTGTGCATTAAATAGCAATTTAGAGTCATAATTCTATCCCTTGATTAAAATAGTTTTCCTCAAGGTCTTCAAAATAGTGGTTTACAACTGTAATTGCATCTTCATTTGAGGTAAAACGCTTGCCAGCAAGTAATTTTTTTAGATTTGGGAACAAGTAAAAGTCACTGGGAGCTAAATCAGGAGAATAAGGTGGGTGGTCAAGCAACTCGTACTTTAATTCGTTGATTTTAGCCATTGTTAAAACACTCTTGTGCGCTGGTGCGTTGTCTTGATGAAAAATTATTTTTTTGTGTTGTAAGCCAGGACGTTTTTCTCGAATTTGTACATTTAATTGATCCAAAAGTTTGCAATAGTACTCTGAATTTATTGTTTTACCCTTTTGCAGATAGTCAATTAATAAGTCCCAAAAATTCGTTGCCATAACCTTACCAGCCGATTGAATTGTTTTTGCCTTCGTTGGGGCACTTTCTCCAGCTTCAGTCCATTGTTTGGATTGTTTTTTTGTATCTGGAGTATAGTGGTGGATCCATGTCTCATCAACAGTTATGAAACGACGCTTAAAATCCATTTTATTTCGCTTAAAACGATCCAAACAAGCTTGAGAAATGTTCATTCTTATGCGTTTTTGATCGACTGTTAACAAATGCGGCACCCATCTTGCAGAAAGCTTTTTCATCTGTAGTTCTTCATGCAAAATTAAATGGACTCGATCATTTGAGATGCCCATGATATTAGCAATTTTACGCACTTTTATTCGGTGATCATTTAATACCATATCATGCACTTTGGCTACAATTTCTGTTGTTGTTGCTGTTTTTGGACGTCCACTACGTGGTTCATCTTCATGCTTGTACGACCACGTTTAAAATCAGCAACCCAATTTTTTAATGTTGCATATGAAGGAGCACTTTCACCTAACACATTCACCATAACATTATGAATTTCTTGTCCCGACAGACCTTTTTTATGTAAATATTTAATGACAGCACGCATTTCTAATTTTTCCATTGTAAAAAAATTGCGCATGCGTATTTTTGAACACCTGTTTCTATATGAAGGAGTTGCCAGATCGAAACAAAATTTAACATGTGTTCATAACAGAGATGGAAGTTTCCAAAACACTTAACTTTTTCTGTTTATACCTCGATTTTTGTGCTAGGCTAAGAAGTTTCCGAACTGCCCTCGTATTCCATATTAGTTCAGAATACTTCATGGTGGACGTTTTTTACTTGTTGTTCATTGGGTGAGTACCTAAATAAAGGTTTTAACATTTGTATGTAAAAAATATACATATCACCAAAAAAAAAAGAATTTGCCCCCCCTAGATTGGATCCTGGCTACGCCCTTGCACCACTATGTGGAAAGGGTATTATAAGTTTGTTTTGCGAACAATTAATGTAACAACGCGAAATATTCGTCGTAGGCCCCCATATCTCGACGAGATAAAGCGATTTTGAGATGTGTGTACGTCTGTACATTATAAGTTGTAATCAAACTGAAGACCGCAATTATAGACCGATCGCCACGAAATTTTTCATGGAGGTCGGGTTCAGACCAGAATAGACACCTATTGTTATTGGAGATGATGGTGCAATACTAAGCAGGTGAAACGGACAAAAAAAAATTTTAAGCCATTTTGTAGCTGCTCTGTAGGTCGCAATAATAGTCCGATCGCCTCGAAATTTTAAATACGGTAAGAGTATATTACAATGAAGAAGCTTGCAGTTTGGTAATCAGAGAAGATTTAGCGGTTAAATGGACAAAACTTATGTGTGAAAATTTATTATATACGGTTTATATCTTTAACCCTGGAGGACACATTCCGCTCAAGTAAGCTATGTTTGGAAAAAGAATTGTGTTTGTGTACATAACATAACAGAGTTACAGTCTAATATATCCAGTTATTTGGTTGTAGTGTAATCAAAAACACGCTAGAGGTCGCTATTGTAGTGAAAATTTGCACGAGGTAAGAGTTTAGGTCGAAGAAGATGCCTGCAATTTTGGATAACGATCTGACATTATTTAGCGGGTGAAATGGACCATTACTTTGGTATGCAAATACACAAATTTTATTTTGGTCCATATTTTAATTCCTGGAGGGTATACACCGGCAAAGTAGCCTACATGTGGAAAAATAACTACTGACCTCAATAGGCCGTGTGTCTATAGACAACCTCAATAGGTTTCTGTACATAGAAGACCTCAATAGGTCTCCTGCTATCGAAGACCTCAAGAAATACGCTGTCTATAGAAGACTTCAAAATGCCTTTGGTCTGTAGAATAGCTAAAGATGTCTAGCGTATATATGAGGCATCAACAGGTCTTATATCTATAGAAGACCACCCGAAGTCTTCTGTATTTAAGAGATCTCAACAGGCCGTCTGCCTATGGAATACCTCAAAATGCCGTTTAACTATAGTAGACCTCAAGAGGTCTCCTGTCTATAGAACACCACATCATCTGAAGAGGTCTTCCGTATAGAAGTCTTTAATAGCTTTTCTGCCTATAGAAAACCTCAAGAGGTATTCTGCCAAAAAAAACCTCAATAATTCTTCCGTTTATAGAATACCTCAATACGTCTTCTGCCTATATAAAACGTCCAGATGTCTTCTGTCTATATTAGGCATCAACAGGTCTTCTGTCTAAAGAAGCTCGTTAGAGGTCTTATTTATATAGAAGACCATAAGAGGTCTTCTTTCTATAGAAGACCTCAAGATGTTATCTGCCTATAGAAGACCTCAATAGCTATACTGCCTATAGAAAACTCCATAGGTATCAGCAGTCTTTTGTCTAAAGAAGACCACCCGAAGTCTTCTGTCTATAGAAGACTTCAGGAGGTGTATAGGTGATCCCAAGACGTATTCAGTCTGTAGAAGACCTCAACAGGCCTTCTATTTATAGAAGATCATTAGAGGTAATAAATAGGTCTTCTGTTTATAGAAGATCATTAGAGGTCTTCTGTATATAGAAGACCGTTATAGATCTTCTGTCTATAGAAGTCAGTTTGATGTCTCTTGTCTATAGAAGACCATTAGAGGTCTTCTGTCTATAAAAGACCGTTAGATGCCTTCTGTCAATAAAAGACTGTTGATGGTCTTCTGTCTATAGAAGACCGTTGGAGGTGTTCTGTCTATAGAAGACTCAAGAGGTATTTTGTAGAAGACCTGTATATAGAAGACCTCAAGGGATCTTCTGTCTATAGAAGACCTCAAGAGATCTTCTGTCTATAGAAGACATTAGCAGGACCCTGTCTTTAGAAAACCTGCAGAGGTCTTCTGTCTATAGAATACCTCAAAAGATCTTCCATTCATAGACAATATCAGGAGGTCTTCTGTCTTCAGAAAGACGTCAATAGGTCTTTAAGAAATTTTCTATCTAAATAAAACCTTGTGAGATCTTTCATATATAGAATACCCCAAGAGGTATTTCGTTTAAAATGGCCTCAAGAGTTATTCTGTCTATAAAAGACCTCATGCAATATTTTGTCTTTTGAAACCTCCCGAAGTGCCTATCTAAAAAAGATCTCAAGAGGTCTTTTATAGATAACCTCTATTGATTATCGCAAGGTCTTCTGTCTACAGAAGATCTCAAGTGGTCTTCTGTCTTTAGAAGACCTCAACAGGTCCCTCGTAGAAGATCTCGATGATTCTTGTGTCTTTTGATGAACGCAAGGTCTTCAGTATGAAGAAGTCCTCAGGGGATCTTCTGTCCGTAGAAGACTTGAAAGATCAAGTATTTTGTTCATAGAAGACCTTTAGTAATTTGCCTATAGGAGACCCCCAGCAGGTTCCTATCTTGAGAAGACCTGACCTCTTTGTAGAAGACCACAGGGAGTCTTTGTGTAAGGGCTCCTTAATAGTAGCCGACAATGGCTTAATGATAGGTGTCTAGCAATACTCCTTGGGTGGCCACCTTGGTATGATCTTGTGAATTCGCCCATTATAGTGTCGGGAGCAAACACGGGAACATATATTAAATTTAGTTTTAACACAATCAACATTATATTAAAAAGTATGGTGCTGAACTTAACACACAGGACATTAAAACCAAACACTATAGTTTTAACGACCCACTAAAACATTGTTCAAAATTGTACATGTATATGTTAAAAAGAAAAAGGCTCAATAAAATTTGAATTGAAATTGAATTGAATTGAGAATTCGCCTGAAAAGAACTTTTATAGGAGGCTATACGGGGTTCTCGACAGGAGTCTATTCTCGATTATGAAGGTCACCTTTGTAGGTGTGGACCTATGAATAGATTGCCTTTAATTTATGAGTTTATGATGGAATTTAAACATTTAAAAATACACTACTTTTTGATGTCATCATAGTTTCAAATATCTAAAATTATCTCATAAGAAATCCAAGCCAACTTAGCTCATAATATCCGAAAACATATTCTTTACGCTTGCCTCATACATTAAATTCTTAATACATGGAATCAATAATAAGTAAATCTTACCAAGAAAATCTTCCAATATCAACGTGAATATTTCGCCCTGTTATTCATAACGAAAAACTAACATTAAAAATTCACTAACAACAATAATATAATTTCCTTAAATTTACCCAATATTAAATCAAAAATAAAAAATACGCCTCAACATATGCTACCATTTTACACACCACAAAACAGCGCCTAAAATGTATGCTAAACCAAAATAAAAAATAGTTAAGTTAAATCAAAACTCTTTTTTTTTGCAAATGCCGCAAATAGGGCAAATTTGGTTAGTTGTTTCGGTTAAGCGAATTCTCTCCATGCATTGCCACTTACAGTCCTTTGGGGGATAGTAAAGAAGCAAAAAAAAAACGCAATTATTACAATTTAATTACTGCAGACAACAATTGTAAAAATAAAAAAATGTGAAAGTTAACAAAAAACACTTCCATGCGAGTGCACGCCACGAAATGAAAAATAATTTCACTATTCAGCGCAGATAGCGGATAGCGGAGGAGATTGGTGAACAGCCATCAAAATGTGGGCCCACAAGAGAGGTGGGCTGTGATGTTTTGCCACCTTTCCATGGGAATACAATTTCGCAATTTTGTGTCCCGCACCACACACATGGCTGTTTCTGTTTTTTTTTCGCAAAACTTTCACGCATTTCCTTAACCAAGTTTTTCGGATGTCTATGTGCGGCAAGTGTATTTCGTTTTGAGTGTGTGTCCATTGTCTATTTGTTGTCTATTCTGAGAGAGGGGAATTCACATTTGTAGCTTGACTTGCATGTTAATTTGCAACATTACCAAAAGCAGCGTTGTGGCCCAACGCTTGAAACTGGGTTTTACACGTATGTCATGGTTAGCAGACCCCCACTATTCAAAACATAAAATGCACCCATAGCTACCACACTCACACTCGATTTGGCTGATATACGGTCATAGCTGTGGCATCGAAACTTGTACATGCAACAGCATTTGAGGCAAAACGCCAGAATGTTTTAACACCGACATTCCGCGAAGCAATGGGAATGGAAAATTAGGGTTAACAAATGTTGAGGATTTAACGATTAAACTTGTTTGGAAGATTTTGATAAATCTGTGTTGAAGATACATGCCACAGAATGAAGACCTTTTGAAGTATTTTCTTGACAGAAGTCTTCTTCATGTCTTCTAGTTATAACAGGCCTCTTGAGGTCTTCCACAGACATTGGCAGAAGACCTCCTAATGAGGTCTTCTATAGACAAAATACATTTTGATCATGTCTTCTAAAAAAGAAGACCTCATGATGAGGGTTTTATAGACATAAGGCCTCTTGGTGAGGGTTTCCATATACAGAAGACCTCTTGCTGAGGATTTCTACATACAGAAGGCTTCTTGATGAAATATTCTCTAGAGAAAATACCACTTAATGTAGTTTTTTATAGAAAGGAAACCAATTGATGAGGCTCCCTATATGCAGAAGGCCTCTTGATGATATTTTCTATAAAGAGAAGACCTCCAGATGAGGTTTTCCATAGATAGAAGACATGTCGATGGGGTCATTTGTCTATCGTAGACCTCATCGGCGATGACTTCTTTTATAGACCGAAGATCTCTCGATGAGTTCTTCTATAGACAGAAGACGTCTTGGTGAGGTCTTATATAGAGAGGATACCACATGATGAGGCCTTCTATAGACAAAATAGCTCTCGACCTCTAGACCTCTAATTGAGGTTTTCTATAGACAGAAGACCTTTCGACAAGGTCTTCTGTAGACAGAAGACCATATGATTGGGTCTTCTATAGACAAATGAGACAGAGATGCGGTTTTCTATAAATAGAAGACCTCAAAAAGTATTCTTTAGACAGCAGACCACTTGAGGTCTTCTTAAAACAGAAGCCTTCTTGAGTTCTATAAAGAGAGGTTCTCTTGAGAACTTTTATATACAGAGATATCTCTAGGTTCTATAGTGAGAGGACATTCTCATATAGTGAGGTATTCTGTTGAGGTTTTCTACAGACAGACGGTCCTTTGAAGTCTTCTATTGAAGGAAGACTCTTTAAGGAGTCCTATAAGAAGAAGACCTCATGAAGTCATATACAAACGGAAGTCTTCTTGAAATCTTCTACAGACAGAAACCTCATTCATGTCTTTTATATACAGAACAAATCTTGAGATCTTTAAAGGCGGAAGAACTCTTGAAACATAATCAAGAGGCATTCTGTACATAGAAAGCAGACATAGGTCCTCTTGATGACGTCTTCTACAGACAGAAGACCTCTAGATTAGCCGTTCTACGGACAGAATAACTCTTGATGTCTTCTATATACAGACAGAATTCCTCTGTTGTTGTTGTAACAGTGTTTTATTATTATGTTTGTATGTTCGTTCTCCTGTTCAATCTGGCTCTGGGTCTACCTCCAGTTCCAGGAAGTTGGCTACTTCGATGGGATGTAACCACAGATCCACTGGAGTCAGATGAGTAGGCTTGGCGGGGCAGTTGAATAGGTGCTTAGTATCGTGCGGGCCCATGCCGCATACTGGGCAGATGTCTTGCACGGTGCGATCGATTTCCGCCCAATAGGAATTTTGGCGACTGCAATATCCCGAGCGTAATTGATGGGGGATGTGCTCCGATGACTGCATTCACACAATAATTGCTTATGGTCTTAGCAACTGTGTCCGCGTGAATGCTGTTCAAACCTGCCTGATATGCCTGTTGATCTAGAGGTGCTCTCCTATATTGTTGGACCGTCGTCTCTAGAGCATGAATATCCTTATTGATATGCCTGGGTGTATCGGTGGCCAGCAGATGTTGATTGGGATGGCTCTCACAGTAACACCCGAGCAAGTACTGCAACGATAGCATCTCATTATGTTGTCGTACTGGAAGAATCTTTGCCTACTCATGTAGATGGTCCACTGTAGATTTGAGGAGGCACCCTGTTGCTGTTCTGACAAATTTGAATCTTATCCCACTGCGTGTCACATAAATTCGGGGACCAAACTGGCGCCGCATAGCTTACCACAGACCGACCTATCGCTTTATACGTGGTCAACAAGGTTTCTTTATTTGCACCCCAAGTGCTGCCGGCTAGGGATTTGAGGACCTTGTTCCTACATTTCAGTTTATCGCAGATAGCTGTGGCATGCGCGGACGACGTGAAAGTGGTGTCGAATGTGACCCCTAGAATTTTGGGGTAGTTTGTGATCGGAATTCTGCTACCATCGACCCTGATATTCAACTCTCTTCTATACTGCGCCGTCCATGTGGTGAACAGAGTGGCCGTCGATTAAGTGGCGGATATCTGCATATTCCTCGAGTGGAAAAAGGTAAGATCGGTTAAATAGGAGTTCAGTCTCTCATAGATGTCAGGAGGGGGCGGAATACAGGAAAGGCAGAGGTTAAACAGTTCCGGAGATATCACCCCTCCTTGGGGAACTCCCTGTTTCACTCTACGGGCTTGGATTTCTTGTTCCTGAACTCCACATACGACTGGCGACCACACATATAGTTGATTATCCAACGTTTCAGACTTGGCCGGAGGGTTGTCTACTCGTTGTCCTCGAACATCGTGGAGTGCTTGACAGTATCAAAGGCTTTTGATAAGTCAAGCGCCACCATCACTGTTCTATCACACGGCCGCTCCTGGTTGAGTCCTCGACAAATATGTGTGGAGATGGCGTGCAGCGCTGTTGTCGTGCTGTGCTGCTTACGGAATTCATGCTGATGATCGGCAGCTTGATAGCTATTTCTAATGCTGGGGAGGACTTAGGCCTCAAGGGTCTTCTCTACGAGCGACAAAAGCGAAATCGGCCTGTACGATTAACTTTTGCTGGCATCCTTGCCTAGTTTCAATAGCGGGACCACCATGCCAATTTTCCAGACTTCGGGAACAATAAGGTTGGCTAGCGACAGGTTGAGAACTTTAGTGAGATACTCCACTCCCGGCTCATCCAGCTGTTTCAACATTTCCATGGAAATTCCGTCAGGGCCCAACGTTTTGGATGATTTAGCGTTCCTGATGGCATTCGCAACATCTTCCATTGTAAACTGCGGTGGTTCATCCATGGCAGGAAGAGATCTAATGCGACGTAACACTCTTCTCTTCGCCCAGTCACTCTCGGGGTGCTCGACAAACAGTCGATTGAAGTAACTTGCACACCTCTTCGGGTCAGTCAACGTAACGTCGCCAAACGTGACTGAGGTCCTGTCATCCCTCCTTCCGGGGATCGAGAGTGACTTAACCGTTGTCCACAATTTACTTATACCGGCTCCAATGTTGCAACTCTTCAGATGATTTAACCACTTGTTCCGCTTATGTTCGCCGACCAGCCTGTTAACTTCCAGTGTCAGCTCCTTGACTCTGGTGTCGTCGGGGTTTGTTCGACGAAGCTCATCACGCTCATTTGCTAATCCCGTCGCCTCTGCTGGGAAATTTGGTCTTACTTCGGGTATTCGACCAGCAGGTATATGAAGTAACTTGCACACCTCTTCGGGTCCTTCAACGTAACGTCGCAAAACGTCACTGAGGTCCTGTCATCCCTCCTTCCGGGGATCGAGAGTGACTTAACCGTTGTCCACAATTTACTTATACCGGCTCCAATGTTGCAACTCTTCAGATGATTTAACCACTTGTTCCGCTTATGTTCGCCGACCAGCCTGTTAACTTCCAGTGTCAGCTCCTTGACTCTCTGAAGCGACGATTGGTGAACTCTCTGAAACTCGGCCAATCAGCTTTCCCATGATTGACGAATGTGCGGCGTTCAGAGGTGATGAAATCGGGTGGTCTGCTGATGGAGACAATTATGGGGAGATGGTCTGATCCAAGGGAAATGACGGGTTGCCAGGTGACGTCATTTGTCAGACCAGGTGACACGATGGTTATGTCTGGCGAACTGTGACACGCTCCTCTAATTCTAGTAGGGGCGTCCTCATTGACCGAGCAAAACGTAGAGCTATCAATCTGCTCAGCCAGTGCTATCCTCTCTGGTCGTTTACGAGGGCCGAATGCCACATCTCATGATGCGCATTAAAGTCCCCCAAGAACAGACGATTATGACCTTCCAAAAGCGGGCTAATGTCAGACTTATAATCTGAGATACAGCTATTTCTCGGCGGAATGTATACGTTCAGCAACTCTATCGCGGCAGTTCCAAACCTGACTGCTACCCCCATACATTCCATGTACGGGTCACTAGAGGCAGGCTCAAGCGAGATAGGTCTGCATTGAACACACTGGTGCAAGAGGAAAGCTAATCCCCCACCTCCACATCTGGTGTGATCCTTCCTTATTACGTTGTAACCATCACAACGTACCGAGCTGTGGTCGTTCAGCATGCTTTCCTGCACCGCTGCGACCTTGATCTTCTTCCGATTCATAAAGTCCACTATTTCATCGATCTTACCTCGGAGGCCACTGCAATTAAATTGCAAAAAGGTGTTAAATGCTGCGCGTGCGGCTGCTGTTGGGGGGATTGCGGGGGAGTTTCGTAATCCGACGACGAATGAGTTTCGTAATCTGACGACGACGACTCACTGGGGGCTGTGTTCGTGCAGCATGCAGCAACATAGTCCTTATCGTAGTCCCTCGCGTGGGCAAGTCCAGAGCAATCCCTTAAATGCACCCACTCCTGACATCTATTGCATCTCACCGAAGATTGGATATGGAAGAAGATGCGGATGTGACAAACCGAGCACAAATATATTGGTCCTGGGTTTTCCTCCGTCCCGGCACGGACCAAAAGAATCCGGAGCAGACATTCCGGGATATGCCGCTCCCAGCACAGAAAAACGAAACAAATATAAACACATGTACATTAAGGTGGCAGCCGCTGGCCGGAACGCTGATGTTGTGTGGTCCCGGGTCAATCCGGTACAGGGAACCCGCTGCCGTGGGATTCACAGAATACCTCTTGACGAGGTCTTCTGTAGACAAACGAATTTTTGATGGGGTCTTCTTGTGATGAGGTATTCTATAGACAGACGACCTCGTGATGAGGCCTTCTATAGACAGAAGACCTCTCAATAAGGTGTTCAATAGAGAGAAGATCTCTCAATGAGATCTTCAATAGACAGAAGATCTTATGATGTGGTCTTCTATGCACAGAAGACCTCTTGATGACAGAAGATCTTTGATGAGGGCTTCAACTGACAGAAGACCAATGGCGACTTCAATAGACAGAAGATCTATCAATGGGGTCTTTAATAGAGAGAAGGCCTCTCAATTAGGTCTTCAATAGACACAAGACTTTTTGATGTGGCTTTCTATGAAAAGAAGACCTCTTTATGAGGTCTTTTGTAGGTAGATATGGAATATCTCTACAAGAGGTCTTCTATAGACGGAAGATTTCTTGATGAGGTCTCCTATAGACAGAAGACCTCTTGATCAATTCTTCCATAGACAGGAGAGATCTCCTACAGACAAACGACATTTTGGTGATGCCTTCTATATACTTTTATATACAGTAGATCAATTGATAAAATCTTCAATAGACAGAAGACCACATGATGTCTAGAAAAACCCCATCAAGACGTCCCCCGTATACGGAAGACATCTTCAAGAGATATTCTATCCATAGAAGACCACATAAAGAGGCAGAAGACGTTTCGATGAGGTCTTCTGTAGACAGAAGACTTCTAGATTAGCCCTTCCACGCACAGAATACCTCTTGATGTCTTCTATATACAGACTACCTCCGGATGTGTTCTTCCCAGACAGAATACATATTGATGAGGTCTTCTATAGATAAACGAGTTTTTGATGGGGCCTTCTATAGACAGAAGGCCTCTTGATTAGGTGTTCTATTGAGAGAATACCCTTTTGATGAATCCTTATATAGATAGAAGACCTAGTGATGAGGTCTTCTATAAACAGACGGCCTCGTGATGAGGTCTTCAATAGACAGAAGTCCTCTCAATTAAGGTCTCTTGGTTAGGTCTTATATTCAGGGAATACCTATTGATGAGGCATTATTTAGAGAGAAGGCTTTTTAATGAGGCCTTCAATTGAAAGAAGACCTCTTGATGAGGTCTTCTATTGAGAGAATACCTCTTGATGAGGCCTTATTTAGACAGAAAACCTAGTGATGTGGTATTCTATGGAGAGAAGACCTCTTTATGAGGTCTTTAATAGACGGAAGACTTCTTGATGAGATCTCCTATAGACAGAAGATCTCTTGGTGAGTTCTTCCATAGACAGAAGAAATCTCCTACAGACAAACGACTTTTTCATGATGCCTCCTATATACTGAAGTCCTTTTAAGGAAGTTTTATATGCAGGAAACCACTTGATACATACAGAAGACCACATGATGTCTAGAAAAACCTCATCAAGACGCCCTCCATCTAAAGAAGACATCATCAAGAGATATTCTGTCCATAAAAGACCTCATCAAGAGGCCTTGATGATGTCTTCTACAGACACGGGGCCTTTTGATGACGTTTTCTACAGACAGAAGGCCTTTCGATGAGGTCTTCTATAGACAAAATACCGCTAGATTAGCCCTTCTACGGACAGAATATGATGGTGATGTCTTCTATAGAGATACTTCCTCCGGATGTGTGCTTCTATAGACAGAATGCCTCTTGATGAGGTCTTCTACAGACAAACGAATTTCTGATGGAGACTTTTATAGACAGAAGACTTGATTGTTCTTCTCTTGATTAGGTCTTCTATTGAGAGAATTCCCCTCGTTGAGATCCCTTAATGAGGTGTTTTATAGACAGAAAACCTCCTGATGAGATCCTCTATAGACAAAAGACCTCTCAATAAGGTGTTATGTAGACAGAAGACCTCTTGATGAGGTTTTCTACAGACAAAAGATTTCTCGATAGACAGAAGACCTCCAGATGAGGTATTCTTTAAACAAAATATATCTTTAAGAGGTTTTCTATAGACAGAAGACCTCTCAATGAGGTCATTCCATGAGGTCTTCTGTAGACAGCAGACGGCAAGATTAGCCGTTCTACGGACAGAATACCTCTTGATGTCTTCTATAAACAGACTACCTCCGGATGTGTTCTTCCCTGACAGAATACCTCTTGACGAGGTCTTCTATAGAAAAAAGAGTTTCTGATGGGGTCTTCTATAGACAGAAGGCCTCTTGATTAGGTGTTCTATTGAGAGAATACCCTTTTGATGAAGCATTATATAGACAGATGACCTCGTGCTGAGTTCTTCTATAGACAGAAGACCTCTCAATAAGGTCTTCAATAGACAGAAGATCGTATGATGTGGTCTTCTATGCACAGAAGATCGAGGGTCTTCTATAGAAAAAAGACTTTCTGATGGGGTCTTCTATAGACAGAAGGCCTCTTGATTAGGTGTTCTATTGAGAGAATACCCTTTTGATGAAGCCTTATATAGACAGAAGACCTCGTGCTGAGTTCTTCTATAGACAGACGACCTATCAATAAGGACTTCAATAGACAGAAGATCTTATGATGTGGTCTTCTATGCACAAAAGACCTCTTGATGAGGTGTTCTATAGACAAACGACTTTTTGATGGGGTCTTCTATAGCCAGAAGGCCTCTTGGTTACCTTTTAATGATGCCTTATATAGACAGAAATCCTTTTGATGAGGTTTTCAATTGACAGAAGGCCTCGTGATGAGGTCTCTACATGAAGTCTCCTATAGACGGAAGACTTCTTGATAAGGTCTCCTATAGACAGAAGACCTCTCAATAAGGTCTTCAATAGACAGAAGATATTTTGATGAGACTTTGTATGTAGGTATAGAATATCTCTACATGAGGTCTCCTATAGACGGAAGACTTCTTGATGAGGTCTCCTATAGACAGAAGACCTCTTGATGAGTTCTCCCATAGACTTCTATATACTGAAGACCTTTTGAGGAAGTCTTTTATATACAGGAGACCACTTGATGAGATCTTCAATAGACAGAAGGCCCCATGATGTTTAGAAAACCCTCATCTAGACGTACTCTGACATCATCAAGAGATATTCTGTCCATAGAAGACCTCATCAAAAGGTCTTGATGATGTCTTCTACAGATACAGGGCCTCTTGATGACGTCTTCTACAGAGAGAAGACCTTTCGATGAGGTCTGCTATAGGATGTCTTCTATAGAGAGTCTTCCCCCGGATGTGTTGTTCTATAGACATAATGCCTCTTGATCAGGTCTTCAGTATACAAACGACTTCTTGATGAGGTCTTCTATAGACAAACGACTTTCTTTTATAGATAGAATGCCTCTTGATTATATCTTCTATTGAGAGAATACCCCTTGTTGAGGCCCTTTAATAATAATTGTTCCACAAACATCCCAGGCGGGACAGGGGAGACTTCTCTCATATCAATGAGTGCACCCCGATTCATATTACTGTTTATCGCCGAGTCCGAACGGCGTGTCTAAGACACCACTTGTAGAGAAGTTGTACAAGGCTGAAATACTCAGAAAATGTCGCCAACATTACTGAGGGATATTTTGCCACCGTTGAAAAGTGTTTGATGTTGACTGGCCGGGGAATCGAACCCGCGACCTTCAGCGTGCAAGGCGGGTGTGCATACCATTGCACCACGGTGACCCTTTAGTGAGGTATTTATTAGACAGAAGACCTCCTGATTGATCTTCTATAGACAAAATACCTTTCAATAAGGTCTTCTGTAGACAGAAGACCTGTTGATGAGGTTTTCTATAGACAAAAGATACCTCGATGAGGTCTTTTATAGAGAGAAGACCTCTAGATTAGGTATTCTATAAACAAAATATCTCTTGATGAGTTATTCTATAAACAGAAGACTTCTTGATGATATCTTCTATAGACAGAAGACCACTCAATAAGGTCTTCTATAAATAAAAGGCATCTCAATGAGGTCTTTAATAGACAGAAGGCCTCTGGATTAGGTTTTGTATAAACAGAATATCTCTTGATTAGGTCTGCTATAGACAGAAGATCTCTCGATGATGTCTTCTATAGATAGAAGACCTCCAGATGAGGCCTTCTCTAAACAGAATACCTCTTGATGAGGCCTCCTATAGACATAAAACCTCTCAATGAGGTCCTCAATAGACAGAAGTCCTCTTGATTAAGTCTTCTATAGACCGAAGACCTCTCGACGAGGTCTTCAATGGACAAAAGGCCTCTAGATGGGGTATTCTAAAAGCAGAATACCTCTTGATGTAGTTTCTATAAACAGAAGGCCCATTGATGATGTTTTCTATAGACAGAATACCTCTTGATAAGTTTTCTATATACAAATGACGTATTGATAAGGTCTTATATAGACAGAAGACCTCTTAATACTGTATCCAGCGGAGATTATTTTTCTGTACCCAAAGCTACGCAGGCTTTTTCTGGGTTTTCCTGAAAAAACGGCAACCCTAATTACTAGCGCCTAACACTCACTTGGTTACAACTTTGTACTTGTCCTGTGTGTGTTACATATTCCATGTTGTTTCTTTATGTAAGTGTCTGTGTGTACGTGTGTATTTTTACTTTCTGTGCGAATTGAAACGTATTAGGAATTTGAATTAGAATTTAGCAGCTGTAATGAATGTTACGCAAAACGCGTTGTTTCAACGGAAATATGCATTTGAAACAAATATGGCATTGTTTTTGTTTCGCGTTACTTTTGTTTTTGTTGCTTGGTTGTTGCTCTCATTGTGGTAATACTGCAAAGTAGTGTCGATAAAACATATCATGCTGGACTGCTATTAAAATACATTGACGATAACAAGTAACAAAGAAACGTAAAATGGTGGTGTATAAATTTGGGTAAATATTTATGGTGGGTTAATGTTGACTGTAAAATCTTTCCATATATTTTTTGGATAAAATAAAGAATATTCGTAAAAATTTGCAAATGTTGGCACTGAAAATTTTCCAGGAAGGAAAGACAAAGTAAATTTTTCAAAAAATATATCAACAGAATCAAAGAGGACAGCTTGATATGGGATATATTTTATAGTGCCTATCTTAAAACCTATTATTTTCAACTAAGAGGTGGTTAACACCAGCTATCAATATCATATGACACGAAATAAAAAAAAAAATTCAATGTTTTCCCCCCCTGGCAATGTTTAGACGTAATTTCGCTACATTTTTGGTGGTGTGGGCGCAAAAAGTAAATGGCGTAAGGAAAATCCACAATATTACACACATTAGCGACTGTAAAACGATGGAAAATTTCAGCACATATGACATTGATGGATAGTGAAAACTACCTTTAAGGACTGTCCAATGGTTGCCCTTAAATATTCCCAATAAACGTAGAATTAACCCTTAATTTTGTTTAGCCACAAATGCTCCCTTAAGCCTTGAAGAAGCAACAAAAAGGCCAACATCTGTGATTTTACTGAACAACAAATTTCACCTGACAAAACCCAAAAAAAAACACAACTTTATAGTCTTCATATTGACATCCACCAAAATATGCCAGTCATTTCCCCAAACACCATCTTTGCCTTAGAAAACTCACCCCATACCTCGTATTGCATTTTAAATGAAAATGCATCGATGAATATCCAAACGGATTGTCTGATTGTTCAGTTTTAAGGATAAACGATAAAAATAAACATTAAAATGTATTCAGGCACTGCTATAGCACTGCCACGGCAGCAAATGCAATGACTCCCTGGCTGATGGCCACCAGCTAGAGGAATACATATAACAAAAACACTGACAGTTGTTACGTCGTATAACAATCAAAATGGCCTAGAGCCTATCTGAATGGCTGACTGACTGCATTTTCAGATGGAGAGAGAGTGAGAGAGAGCAAAGGGGTGTTAAACCGAAATATTTAACAACAAGCGCCAACAAGAACAACATACACTGGATATACTTGTACAACTAAAAATTGGTGGATATGTTCATATGAACCACTAAAAACGCAGTTTGCCTAACAACGACTGTCGATTTGGTCTGTCCTATGCGGTTTCAACATCTAATTCCTCATTCAATATATTCGACAATACACTACAACGACTCTACAATATAGGCCAAGAGGCCATTGAATTTGCACTTTGTTGTAATGGCAGCGGTAATAGCAGCAGGAGCACCAACAACGGCATGGAAACTGGCTGTGCTCAAAGGCAAATGCATTAACATATGCAAAGAACGGCGAGAGTGTGATGAGTGTTTTGTGTTGGCCCAAAACAAAATTTTGGCATGTTGTTCCATTTCTCCAAGTGTGAGGAAAAGTGTTGGAATATTTTGTGAACATTTCAGTCATATGTAAGTTTGCATGTAAAATGTGTTAGTATGGGAGCAAAGGGAAATGAATTTGAAAAATAGAACGAATTGAAACAAGTAAGAATAGACTATAGTTGGACAAGACCCACCATGTAATATTAAGCGCCAATATTTGAGTAAACACAAATTAATTTTAAAAAAATACTCCATCAGAAAACCTGCAAGAACGTTAGAATAAAAATAAGATCTGCGAAAACAATAAGATAACAATAGAAAACAGAGAAGTCATTTCAGGTCATGAAGACGACATGAGGTTTTCTATACATAAAAAAATCTTGAGGTATTCTATAGATAGAAGACCTCTTGAAGTGTTCTATAGACAGATGACCTCTTGAAGTCTAGAAGATTTTTTGAGGCGTCTTGGGGTCTAAAAGAGCTTTTCAGAACTCCTATTGACGAATTCTATTAACGTCAAGAAGATCTTTTGACGTCTAGCCTACACCTTACGGTCAAGATGATTTCTTGAGGTCTTCTACAGACAGATAACCTTGTCATATCTTCTATAGACAGACAACTTTTAGAGGTCTTCTATAGATAGAAGAACTCTTGTGTTCTAATATAGACCGAAGACCTCCGGAGGTCTTCTGTATTCAGATGACTGCTTGAAAGAACCTCTTTAGGTCTTCTGTTGCCAGAAGATTTCCTGAAAGAAGATCTCAAGGTGCCTATATAAGACTGCGTGGGGTCTTCAATAGAAAGAAAACCTCTGAAAGTCTTCAATACAATGAAGATACCCTGAGGTCTTCTATGAACCGAAGAACCCTTAAGGTCTTCTACAGAGTGAAAGAAAAAAACCGTTTATTCTATTCTATCCATTGAAAACCTGTTAGTGTCCAGAGATTTTCTCTTGAATTTTTATATCCTCCACCATAATATGGAGGGTATAATTAAATTTGTCATTCCGTTCGTAACACATCGAAATATTCATGGGATACCCTATAAAGTACATAACCAATAACAATATAACCATGTCCGTCTGTCCATCCGTCCGTCTGTTGAAATCAAGATACTTACTTACTTAGCTGTCCCATTTGTTCCATAGACCGAACTAAGAAAAGATCTCCAATTCCCTCTGTTTAGTGGTTCGCTTTCTGGAATAACGCGACTTGTCATCTCTTCATCCACTTGTTTTCGCCATCTATTCTTTGGCCTGCCAATTCTGCGTGCACTGCCACGCGGCCCGAATTTATACGCCTTTTTAGCGGGTTCATCAACGCTCATTCTGATATGATATGGCCTAGCCAACGCAATCGCGATGATGTCGTTGTATAGCTGATACAGCTCGTGGTTCATGCGACGTCGATATTCACCGTTAACGCAGATTGGTCCGTAGATCTTTCGAAGAATTTTTCTCTCAAACACGCTAAGCACTGCCTTACCGGCTTGCGCAAGTACCCAGGCTTTAGAACCATACATCAGCACGGGTAGTATCAGTGTTTTGTAAAGTGTTATTTTTGTTTGACGAGTTGTGGCTTTGTTTTTAAAGTGCTTACTTAAGCCAAAGTAGTATCTGTTGGCCAATACAATTCTTCTTTTTATTTCACAACTGATGTCGTTTGTTGTGTTTATGGCGGTGCCGAGGTATACGAAGTCTTTTATTACCTCAAAATTATAGGAACCAACTTCAACAGTTGGTCCGATCTCAATGGACGCATTGCGCGTCGACACCATCAACTTGGTCTTCTCGCCCTTTACCGCCAGACCCACTTTAGCAGATTCTCCTTTGACCTTCATAAAGGTATCAGTTACTTCTTTTACTGATCGTCCCATGATGTCTATATCTATTGGATACCAACAGTTTGGAAAAATGCTCTTTTCATATCTTTAGCACACTATCTGTATCAGTTACCAGAGTAACTTGCTGGTATCTACAGGAGGATGTGCTAGTTGCAAAAACATTAGTTTGATATTTTACTCTTTCGTAGAATTTTCGGACTTCATTCTGTCTCCTGTATATTTCGATTTGTTCACACTCCCACTTTTCCATCTCTCTCTTTTTCCTGCGGAAAAGACGTTCCTCCTCTCTCCTTTCCTCCCGATATCTCTTTTGTGCGCTACGCTTTGCTACTGATTGTAAAGTAGCCCTATATGCCGCATTTTTCTCTTCGGTAGCAGCACGACACTCCTGGTCATACCATGGATACCTTGGTGGAGGTCTCTGGATCCAAGTATGGATTTTGCGGCTGTTTGCATGGAGTGGGCAACATTTTGTCATTGAGCTGATATATTATCGGGACGAAGAGTGCTTTGATTAAGCAGTTGGGCCAGTTGAGTGGAATATGATGTGGCAATCTGTTGTGATTGCAGCTTACCGATGTTTAACTTTGGTGTTGTGTCTGTTCGTACTTTATTTGCTACGTTTAACCGGGTGCGTTCCTTTGCTGCATCAAGGTAGTGGTCCGAGTCTATGTTTGCACCTCGAAACGATCGTACATCCGCACGCTCGATGCATGTCTTTCATCTATCACAACGTGATCGATTTGATTTCTTGTTCTTTGATCTGGCGACAGGAAGGTGCCCTTATGAATATCGAAATGCTTGAAATCAAGATACATCTCGCTATTTTAAAGATAGAGTTTTGTAATTTGGTACAGAAGTTTCTTTGCGATGTTTTATTGCAGGATGTTAAGATGTTTGGTATTGCAAATGGGCTATATCGGTCTACGTTTTGATATAGAACGGTACCACCCGATTTTCGGTATTTTGAAGGTTTTGGCGTAATTATCACACCGAAATGGCTGAAATTTGGTACTTGGTCTTCGATGGTGGTACACAACTTTCCCCCAGAATTGTGGTAGTATTGGTCCACACCTTCATAAAGCCCCCATTAAACGGTACCTCCCAATTTTCGGTATTTTGTATTTTGTGACCTCAATATCCCTCTGAAAAGGCTGAAATTTGGTATTTAGTCTCCGTTGGGGGTGTAAAACTTGCCACCTGAAATTTATCGGTATAGGTCCACGTCTTCGTGTAGCCCCCATAGGGCGGTACCTTCCGATTTTCGGTATTTTTAAGGCTATGACCACAACAACAAACCGAAATGGCTAATATTTGCTATTTAGTCTATGTTGGGGGTAAAAACCTTTCCGACTGAAATTCATGAGTATAGGTCTACGTTTCGATATAGCCCCATAGAACAGTACCTCACCATTTTCGTAATTCTGAATGTTGTGACTTTAATATCCCGACGAAATTAATGAAATTTGTTATTTTGTCTGTCATGTTATTATAAAATATTCCAGAAGAGAATTATCAGTATATTCATAGAAACGCACCTCTTGATTTTCTGTATTTTGAACGTTTTAGCCACAATATCTTACCGAAATATCGGAAATTTCGTATTTAGTCTTTTTGTGTCTAAAAACTTTCAGCCAGAAAATTTTGGTTATAGATCGACGTTTTGGTATTGACCCCGTTGAAAGGTACCTCCGAATTTCGGTATTTTAAAGTTTAGCCACATTGTTTTACCGAAATTTGGTGTTTTGTCTTCTTCATAAAGGAAAGGAAACTAATTGTTCCATTTTAATTTCAATACAACTCATATAACAAGTTCGGCCCGGCCAAACTTAACGCCGTTCTTACTTGTTTATATATAGACCTCTTTAAATCTAAGGTCCTCCTAAGGTCTACTATAAACAGAAGACATCATAGAGAATACAGAGAGAATGTCCGTAGATAAGACTTGTGGAGGTCCCCTATATGTAGAAGAACTCCTGTAGTTTCCTTTGGATCGAAACCTTCAAAAGTCGTCGTCGTCTTCTGTGGCCGGACGACTTCTATAAAGAAAATCTCAAAATAAGACTTCATTAATAGAAAGGAAACCTTTGATCCTTGTATAGAAAGAAGACTTTATGAGGTCTTCTAGAAAAGATTTGAGATCTTCGTGTGATCTTCCATAGTTCCTTGAAGTATTCTATATACCTCTTGAGGAATTCACTAGACTTCTTTAAATCTACCAAAGCCAGATTGCATCTTGTGGTCTTCTACAGACCGAAGACTTTTCGACAATAAGGTTTTCTATTTTTTGTCCTTTATTTAATTCATCAATATTGAAAATGCGTAAACATTTACTATATATCAAAATAAAATAGTTCGCGTTAGGAAGTTCGGGCGTCAGGTCTTCCATAGACCGAAGAGAGGAGACAGGAAGTGTTATTTTGTCGATAGAAGACGTCAAGAGTTCTTCCTTCTCAGGAAGTCCTTAGGAGGTCCTTAGGTAATAAATGACCTTAAGAGTTCTTCGGATTACAAAAGACCTTTAAATTTCTTCGGTCTTCTTCTATTTATAAAAGACCTTAAAATTTCTTCGGTCTACAGAAGACCGAGTTCTTAAAAGTTCTTTGGTTTATAAAAAAACAATAAAATGTCTTCGGTCTCTTAAGGTCATCTACTAACCAAAGGCTTCTTAAGGTCTTCCTAAGGCGGAAGAAATCTTGACGTCTTCTATCGACAAATTAACACTTCCGGTCTATTCTCAAACGAATATCTCTTGAGTTCTCCTAAATGCAGACCTCTTGACGACTTCTATAGATAGCAAACGTTTTAAAAAACTCCGTAAACAGGATATATATTGAGATCTTCTATAAACGGAACATCTCCTGAGGAATTCTATAGACACAAGACCTCTTGAAGATTTCTACTGACAGAAGACCTTTTGAGATCTACTGTAAACTGGAGACATCTTGCGGTCTTCTACATGCAAGAGATCTTATGACCGAAGAATCCTTAAGACCTCTTGAGGTCTTCTTAAGACCGAAGAACTCTTGAAGTCTTCTATCGACGAAAGAATTTTTGAGGTCTTCTATTGTCCAAATACCTAAACAGGTCTCCTCCGAAACAAAGACTTATTTAGGTCTCCTATAGGCACAAAACCTCTCGAGGTCTTCTATAGAAGGAACACCTTTTGAGGGATTCAATGTACGGAAGACCTCTTGAAGATTTCTATTGACAGAAGACCTTTTGAGATCTACTGTAAACTGAAGACATCTTGAAGTCTTCTATAAACGGCAAACCTCTAGAGGTCTTCTTTAGACAGGAGACTTCATGTGGTCTTCTGTGAACGGCACTACTTGATGTCTTCTACAACCAGCAGACGTCCTAAGATAGTCTACAGACAGAATACCTTTTGAGGTCTTCTATAGGAAAGCTTTTATTCTATAGATAAAAAATCTCTTGGCGTCTAATATGGTCTGAAGACTTCTTGATATCTTCTTTTGAGATGTTCTATATATAGAAAACTTACTGCAATCTTCTACTGTCGTCAGATCTCCTCATTAGCTCTTCTATAGACAGAATACGTCTTGTGGTATTCAACAGAAAACCGTGTTTTTAACAGTTCTTTGGTTTATAAAAAAACAATAAAATGTCTTCGGTCTCTTAAGGTCATCTACTAACCAAAGACTTCTTAAGGTCTTCCTAAGGCGGAAGAAATCTTGACTTCCGGTCTACTCTCGAACGAATATCTCTTGAGTTCTCCTAAATGCAGACCTCTTGACGACTTCTATAGATAGCAAACGTTTTAAAAAATTCCGCAAACAGGATATATATTGAGATCTTCTATAAACGGAACATCTCCTGAGGAATTCTATAGACACAAGACCTCTTGAAGATTTCTACTGACAGAAGACCTTTTGAGGTCTACTGTAAACTGGAGACATCTTGCGGTCTTCTACATGCAAGAGATCTTATGACCGAAGAATCCTTAAGACCTCTTGAGGTCTTCTTAAGACCGAAGAACTCTTGAAGTCTTCTATCGACGAAAGAATTTTTGAGGTCTTCTATTGTCCAAATACCTAAACAGGTCTCCTCCGAAACAAAGACTTATTTAAGTCTCCTAAAGGCACAACACCTCTCGAGGTCTGCTATAGAAGGAACACCTTTTGAGGGATTCAATGTACGGAAGACCTCTTGAAGATTTCTATTGACAGAAGACCTTTTGAGATCTACTGTAAACTGAAGACATCTTGAAGTCTTCTATAAACGGCAAACCTCTAGAGGTCTTCTTTAGACAGGAGACTTCATGTCGTCTTCTGTGAACGGCACTTCTTGATGTCTTCTACAACCAGCAGACGTCCTAAGATAGTCTACATACAGAATAACTTTTGAGGTCTTCTATAGGAAAGCTTTTATTCTAATGATAAAAAATCTCTTGGCATCTTATATGGTGTGAAGACTTATTGATATCTTCTTTTGAGATGTTCTGTATATAGAAAACTTACTGGAATCTTCAACTGTCGTCAGATCTCCTCTTTAGCTCTTCTATAGACAGAATACGTCTTGTGGTATTCAACAGTCAGAAGCCCTGATTATTTGTTACCATAGGCAGGAGAATTCTTTAGGTCCGTAGATAGAAGACCTCTTGAGATATTCTATAGACAGCAGACCTCTTGACGCCTTCTTCAAACAACAGACCTCTTGATGTCTTCTGAAGACAGACGTCCCCTTGGGGTCTTGAACAGCCGAAGCCTCTTGAGACAGACAGCACATATCATAATCTTCTACAGATAGTATTTCCATAGATAGAAGTTCTCTTGAGGTCTACTCTAGACAAGAGAACTCTTGAGGTCTTCTACAGACCGAGGACCTCTATACGTGTTCATGCAGAAGAACTTTTGGAGCATCATATAGGTCGAAGCTACCAGAGATGGTCGTCTTCTGTTGTCGGGCAATCTGTTTATGTCTTCTGTAGTCAGACGACTTTTTGAAAGAAAATATCAATGGGTCTATAAAAAATATAGAAAAATACCACGTGAGGTCTTCTATAGACTTCTGGAGGTCTTCCATATGCCTCTTGACATCTTCTTTACAGTCCTGTTGAAGTCTTCTACATAACTTCTTTCGGTCTTGTATGGACTGAAGACCTTCCGCAGCCTTCTATATGCTGAAGAACTCTTGAGGTGTACTTTATACTGAAGAAACCTTACGGTCTTCTATGAACGGAGAAAGTATTCTTACCACAGAAGAACTTTTGAGCTCTGCTATCAAACGAAGACCTCTTGAGGTCTCCTAGAAAATTTCTTGAGGCATTCTATAGACAGAAGAGTTCTTGAGGACTTCTATAGATACACATTTGAGGAATTCTGTAAACAGGAGACATCTTTAGGTATTCTTTAAACAACAGAACTCTTAAGGACTTCCGCAGACAGAGGACCTCTTTTAATCGTCTATATTCGGAAAACTTGAATCCTTATTTAGACAGGAGACCTACAGAGAGAAGGCAGTTTTGAGATCTTCTATAGAAGAGATTTTATTTTATCCTATTGATAGAAAACCTCTTGGGGTCATGTGCTTCAATAGTCCGAAGACCAATGCCACCATTTTCTACAGGGTACAGTAGATAGGAAACCTCTTGAGGTCTATAGGCAGAAAACCTTTTGAAGTTTTCTATAGGCTGGAGACCTCATGAAGTCTTATACAGACAGAAGAACTCCTGAAGTCTTTTAAAGACAGAAGACATCATAATCTTCTATATATTGAACTCCGTAGACAGAAAACCTTTTGAGGTTTATATGCAAAAGAACTTTTGTAGTATCCTATAGACCGAAGCCGCCAGAGGTCGTTGTCTTCTATAGACTGGCAATTTCTAGAGAGAAGATATATAGAGTCTACATAAGAATACATAGGGAACTTAATAGAAAGAATACCTTTTAAGTTCTTCTATAGAAAAATACCTTTTTATGTCTTCCGTAGACATCGTCAGGTCATCCAGAGTCCTCCTGATGTCATCTATAGAACCCTTGCAAAACTCTATATAACTTTTTAGGTCTTCTATAGTCCACGTAGAGTGATGGAAAACCTTCTGATATATTCTCTAGGCGTAATGCCTTACGAGGTCTTTTATAGATCGAAGACCTCTCGAGGTCTTCTATAGGCAGAAGAAATCTAGGCCGAAGGGATCTTGAAGATTTTTGAAGTCTTTTACAGACATATGACCTATTGATGTCTTTTATAGATAGACCACCTCGACAGATCTTCTATAGACAGAGGAACACGAGTGATCTTCTCTTTCGCACATAAGACCGCAAGAGCTCCGCTATAGACGAACATTGGTGGCTGTTCAACAACTCCTGGTATTTTCTCGGTTTTGTAGTTGGACACACATCCTACGCTACCAATACCCATTACATAGTAATGAGTACAAAACATGGTTTTGCCTTACAAAATTTTATACAGGTACTGAAAAAGGTAACTTGTTTACATTACTTTGTAATTGGTGATTCCGCTCAATGATAGTCTCAAATTTTTATTGGGTCGCATGAACAACGTATTAAGTTCTATATTTACATACATATATGTTATGATAACAAAAAAAAAATTACGACAGTGAGTTAGTTGAACAAATCTCGGTTTTGTAATCGGATACAAACACTGTACCATCCTTACTCATTACCTGATAATGCATAAAATAAACTTTAAAATAGAGGATAGTTAAGTTAAAAAAAAAAACTTTTTTTAAGCCCGCAAATGGTAACTTTTTTGCATTGCTTTGTAATGGCTCCCGCTACCCTCCTAAAAATTTGCTAGGTTTACCGTTTGCTTGTATCCCAGTTTTTCTGGTGTGTGCCTGCGTATGAATTTCTGTGATTTGAAAAGCCTATATTTCACTAGAGTAACTCCAAAAAACATTCAAAACAAAGGGAAAACAATAACTGAAAAATAAACCCAAAAAACAACGAACAATTGTAAAAAGTGACAATAACTGTTGATGCTGTTGTTGTTATTCTTGCACTGTTGCCCAGAATCATGTGTAGAACGTGCAGTACGTCTAACATTCATATTTGGAAACATACGTTTAGACGTTAGAATGCCATGTATGAACAAGAGTTTGGAGACCATAGATGGTATAGATGTGATTGCGCATCTAGCTGTGTTGTGTTTGTTCGTTTCTTTTATTTTGGTAAAAAAACAAAAAAAAAAGCTTTAAAATAACTTTGCATATATTCTCATCCAGGCCCACCAAAGACCACGGAAAGAGAATATGAAAATATTTTTATATTTTTATGTCGCCACTACAAAAACTGAATTTATGATTGTCAGAATGTATGCCGTCCATCCAGTGCTAGAATAAATGTGTGTCGTCGTATTTTATTGGTGTTTAAAGTCGAGTCGCATTTCATTTGTTTTTAAAGTGTTATTTAAATGTTAAAGTAATGTTGCAAAATAGTTATAAAGATTACATACCTTATGAAATTCTTAAGGAAGTGTGTGTTAATGTAAAACTTTTCAAAATTGTAATAGAAAAAAGTAGGAGAGAATGGAAATGGGGTGGACTATATCTTCCAGGGACAAAGATATAGTCAAAACTAAACATTACATACTAAACATTTTACCAATATTCACACATAGGTTTTGGTCCATTTCACACGCTAAATATTATCTGATCATCATGTTAAATCGCAAGCTTTTTCTTTGACTTAAACCCAAATCTTGTTAAAAATCTCTCATCGATCAGACCAACATTGAGACCTAGAGAGTCGCTACAATATCGAATAAAAATTTTGTGTTTGTCCATCCAAATATTTCTAAATATTTCACGATCACCACCAAAAACTAATATTTTCTATTCTGGTGGGATCTCGACCTTCATACAAAAATCCGTGACGATTGGTTCATGATTGCGGCCTGGAGTTTGATTACAATTTTTAATGAAAGAAAGGAAATACATCCCAAAATCGCTTTATCTCGTCGAGATATGAATTTTTGTATACGACATGTGAGGTGTACTACGAATATTTCGCGGTGTTATATGCATTTTTGAAAAAAGTCCCTCCGGCGATTTTTTTGTTATTTGATTTTTCTCATCTATGAACATTGTAGTTTCAGAATCCGCAAAAACTTCCCAGGTGTAAGCACCTCTCATTTAAAATTATTTAAGGGGCACCGTGGTAAGTAAATATGGCAGAATAATAATACATAACAATAATAATAATAAGGTCTATAAATTACCAACTACGTAAACGCCTTCAATCTGTAGTGAGTTGGGCCTTTCTTCATATACCACTAATATTGTAGAGGAAATAAAGTACATAAAATGAATTTTTGGCAATACGACGAGCGATAAGACTGGTTTTTAGACCGGGGCAATATCGCGTTTCTGATTCCTGGGATTGAACTGTGCAAAAAATTCCACTAGACCATATGTCTACGGTGAAAATCGAGCCTCCCGATTTTGAATTTAAGTTTTTTATAGACTTTTTTGGACATTTTGGCATATAACAGCCAAACAATTGAGATTTGCGATCCATCTCAAAGACCAAAATTGTAGCCAACACATAGGTCCATGTTTTAGTATAGCCCTCATATAACGGTACCGCCCGATTTGAGATATTTTGACGCTTAAAAGAAAAAGGATCAATAGAAATCCGTTGTGAAAAAAGAAGAAGATAAACGAAGTGACCCAAACGAACCAAAGCTATTTTCTAATTAATTAATTGGATTAATCGAGCTAACATGGCCTAAGGAGTTTTGTATTGAAAAATGAATTCTAGCGAAATACCACACACTCAACAATTACGCTACGATCGTTTCGCCTGGTGGTTTAAGCCAGGCTCATCAGGCGTATTTGAATGCTAATGCCTAGAAGACAAAGGCTGATTTTGATAACTTCTATTTATACAAACATTTTTACAAATTTGTAATTATGAAGTATTTATTTAAGTCTTTTTCTTTATCAAGTTACCCTAGTGTCTTGTCTAGGAATCATTTTCTTAATACATACACATATACAATAGCGATATAACTTTTTGCCCTTTTTTGCAAATATCAAAAATACCACCACATAGCTGTGTAGAGCATGAAAACCTATTATGAAATACGGTGTCAATTTTTCTCTACCGCGAAAAAAGTTTCCGCACCAAATGCATTGAAGTTCTGTAATGCATTTTTTAATTTTATCTGTAATAACATCATATTTGCTTTTCATTAAAATTTTTATTTTTTTGTAATCTAATTTAAAATCATTATCAAAGCGTTCCGGACCAATTTGTTCTCAAATCGCGCCATTTCGGACCATATTAGGATTTTTTTTTTGTTTTTTTTTTTTTTTGGTTTTTCTTTATAAACTCGTGAATTTTATGTGTATATTTTTTTAACCTCTCGGACAAGAGAATATGGGGTCATTTGCAACGAATTCGCGAAAGTTACAGGCTGTTTTTGTTGACTTTGCCTGTGAGAATTGTATTTTTTTCTATAAATATTTATTCAAACAAAGAAAATTTAAAATTATAAGTAGAAAAAGCATCAAAAGGGTTTTAGTAATCAAAGTTGGTGCGGAGACTTTTTTCACCGAATCGATCTTAGAAACGCGTTTTCATTATTAAGACAAAATTCCCCACATGGTACTGGTGTTGTATTTTTGTGGAAAACAAATACGATTCTCACAAGCAAAGTCAACAAAAACAGCCTGTAACTTTCTCGAATTCGTTGCAAATGACCCCATATTCTCTTGTCCGATAGGCAATGTGGTGGTATTTTTTGTTTTTTTTTTTTTTGAAATTTTGCCTTTTAGGGCGAAGATCATTTTTAATGATTTTTTATTAATTTTCTCGTTTAGAGTTAAGCTTGATGATCGGAAATTATTTGCAAGTGAAAAAGGAAAGCCAAGGACTCGAACCCACATATTCACCAAATTACGTTACCTGGTTTCACTGGTGGTAAAGCAGATCTTCGGACGTATCGACTATGTAGCGGCTTCTCTGTCGTAGAACTTTTCGTTTTTCAAATGCAAATGAGTTTTATACATTTACGCGGATATTTGGCCGCTGAAATGTATTTTCTTTACGACAAACGCTTTTTTGCGCTGCCTTTGAAGTTATGAGTTTTGGCTTTGAACGCTAACACACCGTGATAACATTTTTTGATATGTTTTCAAGGACGTGGGTTCAAATCCCAGGCGGGTACAGACTGTTTTTTATTTTTTGAAATTTTGCCTTTTAGGCCGAAGATCATTTCTAATGATTTTTTATTAATTTTATCGTTTAGAGTTAAGCTTGATGATCGGAAATTATTTGCAAGTGAAAAAGGAAAGCCAAGGACTCGAACCCACATATTCACCAAATTACGTTACCTGGTTTCACTGGTGTAAAGCAGATATTCGGACGTATCGACTATGTAGCGGCTTCTCTGTCTTAGAACTTTTCGTTTTTCAAATGCAAATCTGTTTTATACATTTACGCGGATATTTGTTGGAGAGGACCCAGATATTTTCGTTGTCCATAGACCCCAGCACGATAGAATTTTGTAACAGAACGCTTGAATATTTGTCTGGTCAACTTTTGTAGCACAGTGTCATTTATCGATATTTGCTGAAAAATTCTTTGGCCTGCCAATTCTGCTTGCACCACCATGCGGCCCGAATTTATACGCCTTTTGAGCGGGTTCATCATCGCTCATTCTTATGATATGGCCTAGGCAACGCAATCGTTGCATCTCGATACGTTTATCTATACTGTTGTCGTTGTATAGCAGATACAGCTCATGGTTCATACAACGTCGATACTCACCGTCAACGCAGATTGGTCCATAGATCTACCGAAGAAATTTTCTCTCAAACACACCAAGCACTGCCTTGTTTGCTTGGGCCAGTACCCAGGCTTCGGAACCATACATCAGCACGGGTAGTATCAGTGTTTTGTAAAGCGTAGTTTTTGTTTGACGAGTTGTGGCTATGTTTTTAAAGTGCTTACTTAAGCCAAAGTAGCATCTGTTGGCCAATATAATTCTTCTTTTTATTTCACAACTGATTACGTTTGTTATGTTTACGGCGGTGCCGAGGTATACGAAGTCTTTTACTACCTCAAAATTATAGAACTTTAACAGTTGGTCCGAGCCCAATGGACGGAGTGCGCGTCGACACCATCAACTTGGTCTTCTCCCCGTTTACCGCCAGACCCACTTTAGCAGATTCTCCATCGACCTTCATAAAGGTATCAGTTACTTCTTTTACTGATCGGCCTATGATGTCTATATCATCAGCATAAGCAAGTAACATGTGGCTATTGGTGTAGATTGTACCACTTCTTTTGACGTTTGCCTCTCGTATACCCTTCACCAGCAGGATGTTAAAGAGATCGCACGAAAGGCTGTCCTCCTTGCCTGAAACCTCTTTTGGTACAAAACTCTTCGGAGAGGTTCTTTCCTATTTTAAATGTGGATCGAGTGTCAGTTAAAGTCATTTTAAAATGCCGAATGAGCTTTGCTGGGATACCGAATTCAGACATGGCTTAGACAAATTTTGAATGTAGAGGGCTGTCGAAGGCTGCTTTATAATCGACTAAAAGGTGGTAGGTGTCGATATGCATCTATTGGGTCTTCTCCAGGATTTGCCGCAGGGTAAATATCTGGTCAATGGTGTACTTGCCAGGTCTAAAGCCGCATTGGTATGGTCCAATTATTTCGTTGACCATATGTCGTTCGCATAATATCCCTGACACTATCTAGACTTATGTATGCCCCTGTAATTGGAGCACAGAAGTCTTATCTCCCTTCTTGTGGACTGGACATAGGATGCTCACGTTCCAATCGTCGGGTACCCGTTCTTCCTGCCAGGTGGTGCTAACTAGCTGATGCATACACCTTATCAGCGTGTCGCCTCTGGTTTTGAACAGCTCGTTTGGTAAGCCATCGGCTCCTGCTGCCTTATTATTCTTCAGCCGTTTATTGCTGTCTTTACCTCATCCTGGCTGGGCGGTATACATTCAATACCATTTTCTGGAATTGGATCTGTGGTATCTTCGTCGACTTCGCTTCTATTGGATACCAACAGTTGGGAAAATGCTCTTTCCATACCCTATCTGTATCAGTTACCAAATAACCTAGCTGGTCTCTACAGGAGGATGTGCCTGTACCAAAGTCATCAGTTTGAACTCTTTGGTAGAATACTCGGACATCATTCTGGTTCCTGTACATCTCGATTTTTTCACACTCCCGCTTTTCCATCTCTCTCTCTTTTTCCTGCGGAAAAGACGTTTCTCCTCTCTCCTTTTCTCCCGATACCTCTCTCGTGCGCTACGCGTTGCTACTGATTGTAAAGTAGCCCTATATGCCGCATTTTTTTCTTCGGTAGTAGCACGACACTCCTGGTCATACCATAGATTCCTTGGTGGAGGTCTCTGGTATCCAAGTACTGATTTTGCGCCTGTTTGCATGGAGTGGACAATATTTTGCCATTGTGCTGATATGTTATCGGGACGAGTGGTGCTTTCATTAAGCAATTGGGCTAGTTGTGTGGAATATGCTGTGGCTATCTGTTGTGTTTGCAGCTTACCGATGTCCAACTTCCGTATTGTATCTGTTCGTGGTTTATTTGCAACGTTTAGACGGGTAGGTACCTTTGCAGCAACAAGGTAGTGGTCCGACTCAATGTTTGCTCTTCGGAACGATCGTACATCCAGCACGCTCGATGAATGTCTTCCATCTATCACAACATGATCAATTTGATTACTTGTTATTTGATCTGGAGACAGCCAGGTGCCCTTATGAATATCGAGATGCCTAAATCTGGTACTGCTAACTACCATGTTTCTTGCAGCTCCAAAGTCTATCAGCCTCATACCATTGTCAGATGTTTCACTGTGGAGATTGAATTTTCCGACTGATGGGCCAAAGATATTCTCCTTTCCAATTTTGGCATTAAAATCGCCTAGAATAATTTTAACGTCATGGACAGGACAACGGTAGCGCTCGTAGAATGTATCTTTGGTCTGTTCGTCCTTGTCTCCGGTTGGGGCATGAGTGCAGATAAGGCTAATGTTGAAGAACTTTGCCTTTATCCGTATTGTAACAAGTCTTTCATTCACTGGGGTGAAGCTGGGGACCAGATGTTTTAATCTCCGACCAACTACAAATCCGCAACCAAACGCATGCTTTGTGTCATGGCAGCTGATATACAGTGTGTCACCTTTAGGTGTTGTTGTGACGCTTTTCCCATTCCATCGTATTTCCTGTATGGCAGTAATGTCGGCTTTGTAATTTTCAAGTACATCTGCCAATGCGTAAACTGCACCTTCTCTATAAAGAGTGCGAACATTCCAGGTGATTCGCAGATCATAGTCCTTAAAACGTTTGCGGGTTCGTTTTTTTCGTTTTTCTTTTCTTTCGTTTTTTCATAGTAGGCTGTTTTTTTTTTCTAGGGGAGGGTTACTAGACCGAACGCGCGGCACATTTTAGCTCACTTCCCTTAACGGTTGTTAAATGCAGATACCCCAGGTGACACCACGGGGAGGTCAGTGTCCACTTGAGAAAATTGGGACCAAGATAAATCTGGATTGTTTATTCCCGTGCCCTCATAAGTACTTGTGCAAAAATTCATCAATCTAGGTCAACGCCTTCTATTTTTGTCCACTTTTGTATCGACGCGGCAACACTGTGCGACGTAGCCATGTGGGCCCTCCCATTGGTAGCTAAGCGTTGCGGTTGTGTGACGGATGAAACATATGAAATCGATGGGAAGAACTTCATAACGTCATTCACAACGTAGTCAATATGTTGTGGGTGTGGATTGGAATTTATCGTGTTAAAGCCTTTGCCATAAATTATCAACTTAAGGATTTGTTTTATAAAATAAAATCATTTATGACTATTTCCAATATTTATTTTTTTTAGTTTTTGATTTTATGGTTTTTTAGAAATAGCTTTTCGTTTTTTTATGATATCATATAGAAGAACTTCAAAATTATTAATATTTTTATTTCCCAAAACAATTTTACAGTCTTACAAATAAATTTAATATATTTTTTACGAATCCGAATAGTAATTGTGTTAATCTCTATAAAATCTAAACGATTATTTATCTTAACAAAAAATATCAAGCAAAACAAATTCCCCCCACTTCCGTAATTTGCTCTAAAATTTGTTACGTAATTATTCTTTGCCGCTGTTCGTTTTTTCTTCTTCTTCTTTTGCTGACAAATCATTATTAGATTAAGCATTTGACCTTAATATTCAAAACTTCCTTAATAAAGTTTGAAGCATTGCCAGTAAACTCTTAATTTATTGCGTAAAGTAATAAAACGGGCAATGCCACATTATATAAGCGAAGCGACTGCAGAAAAAAAGAACACACAAGCAAGTGCCGGGTTTTGGCGGTTACTAGCTTGCTTGCTTTTTTCCAGCACATACAGACCACGGTTTAATAAACATTATTTTCAAGTCCCCAGAGCCTAAGAGTGTACTAAAGTTTGTTATTTAATTTTGTTGTGGTGGTGGTGTGGTTGTTGTTGCTGCTACTTTAGATGTTGTTACATTTGAAATAGTGGCAAGTAGCCAGACAACCAGCCAGCCAGTCAGTCACTGAGTTTCTGAGTAAAATTTCTCCAAAGACTTTGATAAATTACAAGGGTTTAAGTTGATGAAGCTCATCACGAATGATACAAACAAAACACAAACAAAGAAACACAAAAACAAGACAAGACAAATCTAAGCGAAAAACAACACACTCTGTGTTTTGCGGGGTTTTCTGATTTTCTGGATAATTTGTAGCAATTTCTTTTGGGAGAAGGGGTGCGAGGTAATAAAATATCACAACAAAATAAACAGAAAAAGATGTTTGCGATGGTCGAGGCAAACTATGTGCATGCTACACTGAATCAGAAAAGTGGCACTTGATTTAACTTGTTGGGCCCAAAGTGAGGTCCCCTATTAGTATAACAGTATTATAGAGCTATGAATCTTTATACGAATTTCAAATATATACAACTTTTCGGATATAAAAGCCGGGCGGGAAAGACCATGTTAACCCTATTATACTGTAACTTTGGGACAATAAATTTCGGTGGATAAAAATACAATACATCAATTATTGTAACATGGGGCACCTTCGCCACGTTTTTGTTCAAAATGTTCTCATATCGGCCCCGTTAAAGTTTTTTTCAAGTATTAATTTTGGTAAAAACATTAGCATTTCTTGCATATAATTTTGCTTTTATAATATTATTTTTGAGAATTTACAAAATGTCTAAAAATTGACAAAGACTCCACACCCAAGGGCAATCACTAACAGACTTAAATATCCACATAATAATCAAAAATGATACTAAAATTCACAAGAAGAAAATGATTGTAGCAGTTAATTTAAGTCGGTATGTACCTTGAATTTAGATACAACAATCTTAATATAACTGACATATGATATGTTTTGCATAACATTTGATTTTAACTTCACATCATAGTGTGGCATATTTAAGCATAATGAATTTAGTCAAACCTGACGAATTTCTCACATTAACCCACCAAACCCCTATCATGGCGTAGACACCCCAACCCCTACATATTTGAAAATATTAATATATAATTATTTCTTATGCATTATTAAGATTTCTATTATTTAGTAGTTGCTAATAACGGTCTAAAATGAATTTTTCATATTACAAAAAGTAAAGAAGATATCACAAAATATACCCGCCATGAATTTTTTTCGCAATACCCTGAGATTCACAAAATCGTGTGCATCCAAAATCTTATCTATGACACAAATACCTACGTTTGGCAGATGATACATCTTCGTCAATCTCACAATTTTCTCTTTAACGGATTTTTTCTTACACCTGTATTTTTCGAGAAAATCGGCGCTGTCCAAGCACGTTCCTCTGTAGACAGCATTGAAAGAAGAGCTCTTGATGTCTTCTATAGACAGAAAATCTTCTATAAATATAAGACCTGGGGCTGGATTCTTGTTCTATGAAAATTTAAAATGAACAATATTTCCTTTATAATTTTTTCATTTGACAGTTTTCTCCTTTATTAAAGTTTTCATTTCACATTTTCATAGAAACAGAATTGAGCCCCTGTTAAAAACTTCTATAAACAGAAAAGATCTTGAAGTCATATATATATTTTGATACATATGTTGAAGTCTTCTATAGGCAGACGACCTCTTGAGATCTCCTATAGCCGTTCTGTAGACAGAAAACCTTAAAAATCTTCTATAAACAAAAGATAGTTTTAAGGTCTTCCATAGAAAGAAAACCTCTTGAGATCTTATATAGCCGGAAGACCAGTTGAGTTCTTCTTAGACAGAAGACCTGTTGAGGTCTTTTATAGACAACAGATTTGTTGAGGTATTTTTAAGATAGAATACCTGCTGAGGTCTCACTTAGATGGAGAACCCCTCTCTCAATCTTGAGGTCATCTGTAGACAAGAGACCTTTAAAAGTCTTCTATAAAAATAATGCCTGTTGAGGTCTTCAATAGAAAGAATACCTCTTGAGATCTTCATTAAACAGAAAGTTTTTTGAGACAGGAAACTTATTGAAGAACAGATTGAAGACCAATGAAGGTCTTCAATAGATAGAAGATATATATTAGGGTTATGACTTTTTGACCTTTTTTCTCAAAAATGATTTCCTGTAGCAGGAATGAATGAACTTTTGCCTATTAATGCCAATGGTAACGTTCATTCCATTTAATTATTAAAAAAGGTCACGCACAAACCACTTTGAAATTATATTTTTGTGAAAATTTTTTTTCGCATCAAATTTCTTCCGTCTACAGCAAAAGGACGGACAGAGAGGATCGCACTAATTGCTGTAGAGCTTAACCTACTATGTAGTAAAATATTGAACTTCCCGCATATATCGGACCAAGCCATTTAGGCAAAACTAAGAACTCTTCTGAAAGACTACGAGCGCTGCAGAAGAAAACGAAACTTTGATCCTATGAGGGAACTGTTTGACATCACTAATGGAAAGGGCGAGTGGATGTGCAAAAAAGGCGAGAAACTCTACAAACTGCAAATTGAAAGCAAAGGCCGTGTTGGTTATTCAAGCGACAAACCTGCTGATGTCAATACCATTCCCCCGTGCAAGAGAAAGAAGACAATAGAAGCGAGTGCGCCCACATTTACCAGTTCAGCGATACCTGATTGTTCCGAAAGTGGCTCGGATTTTACGACAGTAGTACAGATAGTCCCCGCGAGGATGAAAATGCAGCAGCAAAAAGGCATTGCAAGACTCCTTGTTACAAGTTCAAAGATTTCGTCCGATAAATCAGCTACGATGTTCCAGCAGCTTTCCGCTGAAGGCATTGAAAGCCCAACCCCATGTCAGTCAGGAATTCATAGGGCTATCTACAAAGAAGCTGCTCGGTTGAAGAACCACTTGGTAAACACGCTTTATCTGGAGAAGTGGAGCATGCAGTTTGACGGCAAACACCTTGAGAGCTATGAATATCAGACAGTGGTCCTCAAGAACGAATGTAAAGAAATTAGATCGACTGCGCTCAAATTGAAAGATGGCAAAGCTAAAACAATCGCAGAAGGTCTCCAGAATGTGTTAGAGGAGTTCAACCATTGGGATTCCATTGTGATGATTGTTGCCGGTACAACAAGCGTGAATACCGGCAAAAAGACAGACGTTGTAGTTCGACTGCAGCAAGTGTTTGAAGCGAAAGGTTACACCGCACCCAAGTTCATCAGTTGCCAGCATCATGTGCTGGATCGAGTTCTTCGGGTTGTCATGGACAATGAATTCTATGCGTCTACAACATCACCAAACATCGAATACTTTTTTGTGAAGGATTTGATGAAAAACTATGCTCAATTTAAATCAGCCTTCAGTAATGGTACAAGTTTGATAAAGGAAACAGGTGGCTGGAGAGACGACATGAAGTTTCTCTTCCACCTTACTCGTGTTTTCCGACATTTCACTGAGAAGAGTGAGATTCCTTTTGTAGATTTTATAAGCAGATCCCAAACATTTGCAATGCACGCTGGAACTCTCGTGCCATTCTAGCTCTACCTTCTTTTATACTGATGCCTGAAACCCAGAGCAGGTTGAGTAAAATCTGTTTATTCATGGGCTGAACATTGGTTCAGTAGTCAATTGTTCCGCTCTGAAGATTTCGAAGAATTATCTGCAGCTCTGAATGACCAATGATACTCATTGGAATGATGAATCTCCAATCAACATTGCCCGAAGCAACCAATGTTGTGAGCGCGCGATCAAAGATATGCAAGACTTATACAACTCCTGCCGTAACAAGGACAACCTCCCACTGAGATTTATCCTCTCCACTGATAATGTGAATATTTAACTTTCTTTTGTGTTTTATGATCCTTGTTATGTTAGTATATTTATTTTAGTTATTATTTATATATTTTTTAATATCTACTTATAGTGACTCCAAAAAAATTCAAAAATGCATAAATAAAATGAAATGATTTTGTGCGTGAGGTTTTTTTTATCCAATCACGTTTAAATTAAGATTTTATGAAATCTTATGTAAAAGTTCATCCCAATATGATACAGGGATATGAGGTTGTAAAAGTCATAACCCTAATATATATAAGTCTTCTATCGACAGGAGACATTCTGAGCTTTTTATAGACAGAAGACCACTTGAAATCTTCTACAGTCAGAGCGCCTCTTGAAATCTTTTATAGACAGAAGACTTCTTGCGGTCTTTCATAGACAGATGAATCCATTAGGTCTTTCATTGACAAGAGGACCTGTTGAGGTCTTCCATAGAAAGAAGACCTCTTGAGATCTTTCATAGGAATAAGGCCTCTTGAGGCAGTAGCCCTGTTTAGGTCTTCTATAGACAGAAGACCTAAAGAGGTATTTTTTAGATAGAATACTTGATGAGGTCTTTTTAAGAAAATATACCTGCCATGAAATACCCTTAAAAAGATCTTCTTTAGATAGAGGACCTGTTGAGGTCATGTTTATACAGAGGCAGAAGACAATTTAAGGAATTCTATAAACAGAGAATCTGCTGAGATCTTCTTTAGGAAGAAAGCCTCTTGAATCAGAAGACAGGTTAAGGTATTCTATAGACAAAAGGCCTATGAAGGTCTTCTATAGATAGAAGACCTAATGAGGTATTTTTGAGACAGAAGATCTGCTTCCTCTGTCTAAGGACCTTTTGAGGTCATATTTAGACAGAGACAGAATACCTCTTAAGGTATTATATAAATGGATAGCATGCTGAGGTCTTCTTTGGGAAGAAGGCCTCTTGAGTCAGAAGACCTGTTAAGGTTTTCTATAGACAGAAGCCGTATGGAGACCTCTTGAGATCTTTCATAGGACTAAGGCCTCTTGAGGCATAAGACCAGTGAAGGTTCTCTATAGATAGAAGACCCAAAGAGGTCGTCTTTAGATAGACCTTTTGACCTTTTGAGGTCATATTTAGACAGAGACAGAAGAACTTTTAAGGTATTCTATAAACAGAGAACTTGCTGGGATCTTTTTTAGGAAGAAGGCCACTCGGGTCCGAAGACGTGTTAAGGTATTATATAGACAGAAGACCTATGAAGACCTCTTAATATCTTTCACAGGTATAAGGTCTCTTGAGGCATAAGTTTTTTTCCTTGACAGAAGGCCACTTGAAGTATTCTACCGACAGAAAGCCATTCGAGATCTTCTATAGACAGAAGACATCTTGAGGTTTTCTATAGGCATATGACCTCATGACTTCTTCTATAGACAGATGACCTTTTGTGACCTTTCTTTAGACAGAAGACATCTTGAAGTTCTTCTATTGACAAAAGACGTCTGTAGGTCTTTTTATAGACGGAAGACCTCTTGTCTGCTATGAACAGACGACTTCTTCAGGTTTTCTATCTATCGATCTACTGTATACAGAGGTCCACTTGAAGTTTTCCGTAACCATAAGATCTTTTAAGGTCTTCTATTGATAGACGACTTTTGAGGTCTTCAATAGACATGCAACCTCTTGAGATCTTCTAGAAAAAAAAAAGATTTTGAGGCCTGATTCAGACAGACGACCTCCTGAATTATTCTAAAGACAGAAGACCTCTTAATGGCTTCCATAGAGAAAAGACCACTTCAAGTTCTTATGACAAAAGAACTCTTAAAGACTTCTATGGACAGAAGACTTCTTGAAGCCTTCCATAAGCCAAATACCTCTTAAGGTAATGTATAGACAGAAGACCTATAAAGGTCTTCTTGAGAGGGAAGACCTGTTGAGGTCTTCTTTAGACAGAAGAAATGTTGAGGTCTTCTTTAGACAAAAGACATGTTGAAGTCTTCTTTAGACAGAAGACCTGTTGAGGTATTCTTTATGCAGATGACCTGTTGAGGTTTCTAAACGCAGAAAAATATATGTTAGAAATAGGTTTGGATCCAAACATATATTTGTTTGGGACTGATTGCAAACAAATATATGTTTAGATGTTTGCAACGTTTTGTAACATATCTCAATTTTATATGTTTGGGTACCAACATATTTTTTATGAGTGGAGATGATTTGTGTCAAAGAGAGTAACAACGGGGCTCTCGCAGCTGCGGAATGCTGGTTTATAATAAAGAGCTGTGTACATGGTGTAACAGGAGACGCAGACGTTTTGTGATGTGTATGCGTAAATCACGTGTGTTTCGTGCTTTGCTGTTGTTAAACAACGTAGCAAGCGAAGAGGAAAAGAAAAAAATGGTATTAATTATGTTGGTCTTTTTTCATCAGTGTTCTAGAGAACATCGTTGCGTAAAGACGGTAAAGTGAGTGAATAATTCAGTGTTTTGTCTTTTCTTAAAGAAATTGTGCTTTTTAGAAAATTAAATGTCCCATATATTTTATAATTGAATCAAAAAGGTGAATGGACATATTTTATTGGACAAGGAAGAAATCGCATTTAATATTGGTAATTACATCAATACATTTGTCATATACGTACATTATTATATTATATAATCATTTGATTCCAGATGCCGATTCCCCGCTGATGATTTCAACATTGAGGAAAATGTGTTTTATTTCACAACTAAGGAGAAGCGTTCAACGATGTTTCTATATAATTTTTTCTTTTTAAAAGTGCGACTTTTTATAAATTATTTCGTTCAGTTTTTCTTTTATTAAAGTGTGTTATGTATTTCTTTGGACTTTTGTATGTATGTGCCTATGTGTCTTTGTTGTTTTGCTGTGTTTTATGCCCTTCAATAAAAACACCACCATTTATAAATGTGTATATATGTTAGAAATAGCCAGTGAGCGCTTGCTGAGAGCAAGTGAGCATACATTTGAATGTGTTTCGCATTGACATTTACGCTCCCTTGCTCTCAGATCATCAATACATCTTGGGATCTTTTATAAACAGAAGACTTATTGAGGTCTTCTATATACAGAAGACCACAGTAGGTTTTCTATAGGCAGATGACCTAATTTTTTTGATATATGTGTTTGGTAAAGGCCCCATAAAACGGTTCCTGCTGTTTTAGGTATTTTGAGGATTTTAACTAAATTTTTTTTTGACCGAACTACCTGTTATTTAACATTTGCTGTTCCCAGTGGTTACAAAGCTTCTCCATTAAAAATTGCGATCTATGGTCCATGTTTTGGTATAGCCCCCTCATATAACAGTACCTTTCGATTTTCGGTATCTTGAGTTTTTTAGCTAATTTTTTTTAAATTTTTAACCAAACTAAATATAATTTAACGTTTAAAGTTTTAAGTAGTCACACCACTTCTTCACCAAAAAATGTCAGTATAGGCCTTTGTTTTGGCATAGCCCCCATATAACGGAAACTTCCGATTTTCGATATTTTAGGAATTTTAGCTAATATATTAACTTCACTACTTGTAATTTGACATTTGCGATTCCCGGCGTTCAAAAACTTCATCACTAAAACTTTTCAATATAACTTGCCATGTACCGAACTTTCCGAATTTTGAGAATTTTAGGTATATTTTTTAGGTTTTGGCATAACGCCCTTGTAACGAACTTTCAGAATTTTGAGAATTTTAGGTATATTTTTTAAGCAGAGGTCACAAAACTATTTTTATATAAATTGCGAACATAGCTCCATGTTTTGGTATAGTCCCCATATAACAGTACTTTCAGATATTCGGTATTTTGAGGATTTTAGCTATAATTTTTAACTGAACTACCTGCAATTTAACATTTGAGGTTCCAAGTAGTCCCAAAACTTCTCCACCAAAAATTGTCAATATACGTGCTTGGTTTGGTATAGACCCCATATAACGTTATCTTAACGTTGACCGAACTAACTGTAATTTGTCATTTGAGGTTTCCAGTGGTCACAAAACTTCTCGACCAATAACTGAAGGTTTAAATCCATGTTTAGGTATAGACCCTATATAAGCGTACCTCCCTATTTTAGGTATTTTGGAGGTTTTAGCTACATTTTTTGATTAATCCATCCCGTTATTTGAGATTCTCTGCAGTCAAGAAACTTCTGTGCCAAAAATTTTTGGCATACGATTATGGTTTGGTATAGCCCCTATATATCGGTACCACCTGATTTCAGGTATTTTTTAGCTGCAATTGGTAATAAGGATTCCCAGCGGTCACAGTGTTTGCTAATTATTCCATTTTAGCTACATTTTTTGATTAATCCATCCCGTTATTTGAGATTCTCTGCAGTCAAGAAACTTCTGTGCCAAAAATTTTTGGCATACGATTATGGTTTGGTATAGCCCCTATATATCGGTACCACCTGATTTCAGGTATTTTTTAGCTGCAATTGGTAATAAGGATTCCCAGCGGTCACAGTGTTTGCTAATTATTCCATTTTACTTCATAATATTTCATGGTGTAGGGTATAACAATTTCGGTCCCGCCGAACTTAACACTTTTTTAACTTGTTAATTTTTTACTTGTTTGATTTAATCTCGACAAAAGTGTGTGTTTTTTCATAATTCCAAATCCATTGATAGAAGAAAACATACGCTATGACAAATTAACTGACAAGCTTAGCATACCCTTCAACCCATAGGAGAAACACAAACCCATAATCCATACACACGAACAAAAAAAAAAATCAAAACAAATATCAACACCCAAA
This sequence comes from Musca autumnalis, assembly GCF_047663935.1. Taxonomy (NCBI): domain Eukaryota; kingdom Metazoa; phylum Arthropoda; class Insecta; order Diptera; family Muscidae; genus Musca; species Musca autumnalis. The sequence continues at coordinate 40,567,145 of NW_027411644.1, forward strand.
AACCAAACAAAAAAGAGCAAAAGCACATCCTGACAACAGCACAACATAATGTTGAAATGTCATTCTGCAAGCTGATTAACAGCTCTTTCCCTTCTTTTTTCTCATTTTCGGTATGTTAATTTTTTATGAAGATTAACAATGCCTGAAGGCAATCACAACACAGAAACCTTTGTTCCCTTGACCTTAATTAAGTTCAGCATAAGATGAACTGTGAGTGTTTTCTTTTTGTCTCACCACTGGCAAATGAAAATGAAATCACATACATATAGATTTTCTCTTTGTTTACATTTGGTTTGGGCTGACAAAAATAAATATGGAGGAACTAACAGATGAAAATGATTTTTCACACTACTTCCACGGCAAGGAAAAGAAATGTCACAAAGTGTTTTTTTGGTTTGTTTTTTATTTCCCCCCTGGCTTGTCGGCCACCAGCTTCAGCAGTACTTGAAGTGGGAATTACTTGGAAGCAGAGTTGTTAACGTTCAAGTTTATTTGCTTTGTGCTCTTGGCTTTAGCTTTCATTTACCTAAAGTCCATCAACACCATGGTATTATGTAAAAAACCGCATTACTGACCAATATAAGCAGAGCGTGGCCCTTCGCGCCACCTCTCGTTTATGTATAGCGTTTTTATTTAAGTTTATTTGGTGATTGGACGAGTGAGTGAATGAATGACAGACTGACTGGCTGGCTATAGGCAAATGTTGCTGACAAAAATCCGTAAACAAAAGTAAATACCACAGCTTATAAGGACTTCGAAAATTAAAATACGCATTACACTATGCTACATAAAAAATGACACATGACAACAAATAATTGGGGAACATTTTTTTAGGATCCAACAATTATTAAACTAACGCTGTAAAGGCAACATTTACAATTTGTTGAGCGGATGAATTACTCACACATTACCTTATAAACTCTTGCCACTTTGCCAACCAGTGTATTAATGCCGGAATAAAAAATAAAGTAACTCACAGCCACAAAAGTAAATCCCTTTTGACATTCTCACAGCCAGTCAATGTTGTTGATGGTTCTGCAGTTCGCTTGCCAATCATTGACTCAAGGCCTGAATTGTATTGACAATGGACGAAAAGTAACAAAACACAAGCTGATATAAAAACAAAACAGCAGAGCAAAAAAAAATAACTTAAAAAAATAAAAAACGCCACAAAACATACGTACATAATACACACAAACCAAAGCTATGTATGTATGTGAAAACAAGTTTGGTTAAATTCTGTAAAAAGGCAATGGAAGACGACAAAAAAAGACCAGAAGGCGTAAATATTACGTACAAATATAAGTGTGAATGTATATGAAATAATATTTACACACACAGCAACGCACGTGCAGGCATACCTCACTACACATAAACATACATACATATGTATGTACGTAACTACATACATACAAACAGGAAAGGGTGCGGTAAGATAAACATTTAAGATGAAATTCAGCACAACAAATATACAAACACATCAACCATAAAATAATACACACACTGACACACACACACACACACATAAACGAAAACGAAAAGTACGACAAAATCCACATTAATGTCGAGCAAAGAAACATACATACACACACGCAGCCAGAGAAGAAAACGCTAAAAAAAGGAAACATGAAACAAACTACAACGACCGTAAATTAAATGCAAACCGTCATCATCGTCATCCCGGTTAGTCGTCGTAGTCTTCGTCGCCGTCGTTGTGGTAATTGTTGGTTTGGTTCTCATCGCATCGTTAGTTTTGCTGTAACGCAACCAACAAAATATGGAACAGCGAGTGGCAATCTAGGAATGACCAGAATCCACAAACACAATTGATAAACAACAATACCAGCCACAGTAAATGAAAGGAAAATGAGCGAAAGAGAGAAAGGATAGAGAATTTTTTTAGTTTAGAGAGGAAAATTCAATTATTAAAGGATACCGATACGTTTCGTATAAGAGAACACTTGGAACAATGGAATCCACATGTTGGTGTGTCAACATATACGGCGAGAAAATAACTGTTATAACTCAAAGCAGGATTAAATAGTAGAAGAAACAATTGATAGTATTTGTACTTTTACTTTATTTTTATAACAGTTTTTTTATAAGAGTTAAGCTCTAACTGAAATTGCTCAATGTAAATATAAGATACGTACTTCAGTGAACTCAGATAGTTCTACTGAGGTCTTCGGCGGACAGAAGACACCTTCAAAAGGAACGTTTCAGGTTTCCTATAGAAAAACCTCTTAAGTCTTCTATAGAGCGAAAAGAACTTAAGGTATTCTATAGACAGAAGACATTTTGTGATCTGCAATGGAGAGAAGGAAGAACTCTTGAGGTATTCTTTAGACAGAAAACCTCTTGAAATCTTCTATTGCCAAAAGACCTCGTAAGGTATTTTAAGTACAGAAGAGCTCTTGAGGTCTCCTGTGACCACAAAAAATCCTAAAGTCTTCCATAGACAGACGAAATCTTGATGTATTCTATGGACAGAAGACCTCCAAGGCAATGGGCCAATCAACGACAGAAGGCCTCCTGAGGTCATCTATAGGCAAAAAAAACCCCTTCAGATTTTGTAAAAAGAAAATACCTCGGCTTCTTAATGTCTTCTATAGACAGAAGACCTCTTCTATACATTGAAGACAGAGGTCTGCTCCAGGTCTTCAACAGATAGAGGACCTCTTGAGATCTTCTATGGACAGTGGGCCTCTTGAGGACTTCTATAGTCGGATGAATAGTTCTATATCCTTCTACAGACAGAAAAACTCTTTACTATTTCTTTCGACACTGCACATCTTGGCTTCTTGAGACCTCTTGAAGTCTTCTATAGACAAGGGACTTCTAGAGGTCTTCTATAGACAGAATACCTCTCGAGCACTTCTATAGACAGAAGACATCTTGAGGTCTTCTATAGACAGGATACCTCTTAAAGGTCTTCAATAGACTTCTTGACGTCTTCTATAGAAAAAAGACTTCTCGAGGTCTTGTATAGACAAAATACCTCTTGAGGTCTTCTATGAACAGGTCTATTGCGGTCTTCTACAGACAGAAGATCTCTTGAGTCTCCTACAGACCGAAGACTTCTTGAGATCTTAAGTAGACAGAGTACTCCCCAAGTTCCTGAACAGATAGAAGTCCTCTTGACTGAGAATATGTAAAGGTGTTCTACAGACAGAGGACCACTTGAGGACTTCTATAAACAGAAGAAGTCTTCTGTCTATAAAAGGCCTCCGGGGTCCCTCTTGAATAACCTCGAGAGGAATTTTGTCTATAAGAGAACTCAAGATGTCTTCTGCCTTTAGAAGACCTCAAGTGGTATCCTGTTTATAGAAGACCTCTTGAGGTCTCCTATAAAGAGAAGACCTCTTGAGGTCTTCTATAAGCAGAAGACCTCTTGAGGTATCTTATAAACAGAAGACCTCTTGAGGTCTCCTATAAACAGAAGACCTCTTGAGGTCTTCTAAAAACAGAAGACCTCTTGAGGTCTTCTATAAACAGAAGACTTCTAGAGGTCTTATATAAACAGAAGACCTCTTGAGGTCTTATATAAACAGAAGACCTATTGAGGTCTTCCATAAACAGAAGACCACTTGAGGTCTTCTATAGGCAAAAGACATCTTGAGGACTTCTATAAACAGAAGAAGTCTTCTGTCTATAGAAGGTCTCCTGCCTGTAGAAGGTCTTCTACAAACAGAAGACTTCTAGTGGTCTTCTATAATTAGAAGACTTCTTGACGTCTTCTACAAACAGAAGACCTCTTGAGGTCTTCTATAAACAGAAAACCACTTGAGGTCTTTTATTAACAGAAGACCTCTTGAGGTCTTCTATAAACGGAAGACCTCTTGAAGTCTTCTATAAACAGAAGACCTCTTGAGGTATTCTATAAACAGAAGACCACTTTAGGTCTTCTATAGGCAGAAGATATCTTGAGTTCTCTTATAGACAAAAGTCCTCTCGAGGTATTCGAAGAGGGACCCCGGAGGCCTTATATAGACAGAAGACTTCAATAAGTCTTCTATAAACAGAAGACCTCTTGAGGTCTTCTATAAACAGAAGACCTCTTGAAGTCTCCTATAAACAGAAGACCTCTTGAGGTCTTCTATAAACAGAAGACCTCTTGAGATCTTCTATAAACAGAAGACCTCTTGAGGTCTTCTATAAGCAAAAGACCTCTTGAAGTCTCCTATAAACAGAAGACCTCTTGAGGTCTCCTATAAACAAAAGACCTCTTGAGGTCTCCTATAAACAGAAGACCTCTTGAGGTCTTCTATAGGCAGAAGACCTCTTGAGTTCTCTTATAGACAAAAGTCCTCTCGAGGTTTTCGAAGAGGGACCCCGGAGGCCTTCTATAGACAGAAGACTTCAAGAGGTCTTCTATAAACAGAAGACCTTTTGAGGTCTTCTATAAACAGAAGATCTCTTGAGGTCTCCTATAAACAGAAGACCTCTTGAGGTCTCCTATAAAGGTCTCCTATAAACAGAAGACCTCTTGAGGTCTCCTATAAACAGAAGACCTCTTGAGGTCTTCTATAAACAGAAGACCTCTTTAGGTCACCTATAAACAGAAAACCTCTTGAGGTCTCCTATGAAGATCTCCTATAAACAGAAGACCTCTTGACCTCTTGAGGTCTTCTATAAACAGAAGACCTTTTGAGGTCTTCTATAAACAGAAGATCTCTTGAGGTCTTCTTTAAACAGAAGACATCTTGAGGTCTCCTATAAACAGAAGACCTCTTGAGGTCTCCTATAAACAGAAGACCTCTTTAGGTCTCCTATAAACAGAAGACCTCTTGAGGTCTCCTATAAAGGTCTCCTATAAACAGAAGACCTCTTGAGGTCTCCTATAAACAGAAGACCTCTTGAGGTCTTCTATAAACAGAAGACCTCTTTAGGTCACCTATAAACAGAAGACCTCTTGAGGTCTCCTATGAAGATCTCCTATAAACAGAAGACCTCTTGACCTCTTGAGGTCTTCTATAAACAGAAGACCTCTTTAGGTCTCCTATAAACAGAAGACCTCTTGAGGTCTTCTATAGGCAGAAGACCTCTTGAGTTCTCTTATAGACAAAAGTCCTCTCGAGGTTTCCGAAGTGGGACCCCTGAGACCTTCTATAGACAGAAGACTTCTAGAGGTCTTCTATAGACAGAAGGCTTCTAGAGGTCTTCTATAAACAGGAGACCTCTTGAGGTCTTCTATAAACAGAAGACCTCTTGAAGTCTCCTATAAACAGAAGACCTTTTGAGGTCTTCTATAGACAGAAGACCTCTTGAAGTCTCCTATAAACAGAAGAACTCTTGAGGTCTTCTATAAACAGAAGATCTCTTGAAGTCTCCTATAAACAGAAGACCTCTTGAGGTCTTCTATAAACAGAAGACCTCTTGAGGTCTTATATAGGCAGAAGACATCTTGAGTTCTCTTATAGACAAAAGTTTTCGAAGGGGGACCCCGGAGGCCTTCTATAGACAGAAGACTTCAAGAGGTCTTCTATAAACAGAAGACCTTTTGAGGTCTTCTATAAACAGAAGATCTCCTGAGGTCTTCTTTAGACAGAAGACCTCTTGAGGTATTCTCTAAACAGAAGACCTCTTGAGGTCTCCTATAAACAAAAGACCTCTTGAGGTCTCCTATAAACAGAAGACCTCTTGAGGTCTCCTATAAACAGAAGACCTCTTGAGGTCTCCTATTAACAGAAGACCTCTTGAGGTCTCCTATTAACAGAAGATCTCCTGAGGTCTTCTTTAAACAGAAGACCTCTTGAGGTCTCCTATAAACAGACGACCTCTTGAGGTCTCCTATAAACAGAAGACCTTTTGAAGTCTTCTGTTTATAGGTGACCTAAAGAAGTCTTCTGTCTATAGAAGGTCTCCTGCCTGTAGAAGGTCTTCTACAAACAGAAGACTTCTAGTGGTCTTCTATAATTAGAAGACTTCTTGACGTCTTCTACAAACAGAAGACCTCTTGAGGTCTTCTATAAACAGAAAACCACTTGAGGTCTTCTATTAACAGAAGACCTCTTGAGGTCTTCTATAAACGGAAGACCTCTTGAAGTCTTCTATAAACAGAAGACCTCTTGAGGTCTTCTATAAACAGAAGACCACTTTAGGTCTTCTATAGGCAGAAGATATCTTGAGTTCTCTTATAGACAAATGTCCTCTCGAGGTATTCGAAGAGGGACCCCGGAGGCCTTATATAGACAGAAGACTTCAATAGGTCTTCTATAAACAGAAGACCTCTTGAGGTCTTCTATAAACAGAAGACCTCTTGAAGTCTCCTATAAACAGAAGACCTCTTGAGGTCTTCTATAAACAGAAGACCTCTTGAGGTCTTCTATAAACAGAAGACCTCTTGAGGTCTCCTATAAACAGAAGACCTCTTGAGGTCTCCTATAAACAGAAGACCTCTTGAGGTCTTCTATAGGCAGAAGACCTCTTGAGTTCTCTTATAGACAAAAGTCCTCTCGAGGTTTTCGAAGAGGGACCCCGGAGGCCTTCTATAGACAGAAGACTTCAAGAGGTCTTCTATAAACAGAAGACCTTTTGAGGTCTTCTATAAACAGAAGATCTCTTGAGGTCTTCTTTAAACAGAAGACATCTTGAGGTCTCCTATAAACAGAAGACCTCTTGAGGTCTCCTATAAACAGAAGACCTCTTTAGGTCTCCTATAAACAGAAGACCTCTTGAGGTCTCCTATAAAGGTCTCCTATAAACAGAAGACCTCTTGAGGTCTCCTATAAACAGAAGACCTCTTGAGGTCTTCTATAAACAGAAGACCTCTTTAGGTCACCTATAAACAGAAGACCTCTTGAGGTCTCCTATGAAGATCTCCTATAAACAGAAGACCTCTTGACCTCTTGAGGTCTTCTATAAACAGAAGACCTCTTTAGGTCTCCTATAAACAGAAGACCTCTTGAGGTCTTCTATAGGCAGAAGACCTCTTGAGTTCTCTTATAGACAAAAGTCCTCTCGAGGTTTCCGAAGTGGGACCCCTGAGACCTTCTATAGACAGAAGACTTCTAGAGGTCTTCTATAGACAGAAGGCTTCTAGAGGTCTTCTATAAACAGGAGACCTCTTGAGGTCTTCTATAAACAGAAGACCTCTTGAAGTCTCCTATAAACAGAAGACCTTTTGAGGTCTTCTATAGACAGAAGACCTCTTGAAGTCTCCTATAAACAGAAGAACTCTTGAGGTCTTCTATAAACAGAAGATCTCTTGAAGTCTCCTATAAACAGAAGACCTCTTGAGGTCTTCTATAAACAGAAGACCTCTTGAGGTCTTATATAGGCAGAAGACATCTTGAGTTCTCTTATAGACAAAAGTCCCCTCGAGGTTTTCGAAGGGGGACCCCGGAGGCCTTCTATAGACAGAAGACTTCAAGAGGTCTTCTATAAACAGAATACCTTTTGAGGTCTTCTATAAACAGTAGATCTCCTGAGGTCTTCTTTAAACAGAAGACCTCTTGAGGTATTCTCTAAACAGAAGACCTCTTGAGGTCTCCTATAAACAAAAGACCTCTTGAGGTCTCCTATAAACAGAAGACCTCTTGAGGTCTCCTATAAACAGAAGACCTCTTAAGGTCTCCTATTAACAGAAGACCTCTTGAGGTCTCCTATTAACAGAAGATCTCCTGAGGTCTTCTTTAAACAGAAGACCTCTTGAGGTCTCCTATAAACAGACGACCTCTTGAGGTCTCCTATAAACAGAAGACCTTTTGAAGTCTTCTATAAACAGAAGACCTCTTGAGATCTTCTATAATCAGAAGTCCTTTTGAGGTCTTCTATAAACAAAAAAACCTCTTAAGGTTTTCTATAAACAGTAAACCTCTTGAGGTCTTCTATAAACAGAAGACCTTTTGAGGTCTTCTGTTAACAGAAGACCTCTTGAGGTCTCCTATAAAGAGAAGACCTCTTGAGGTCTTCTATAAACAGAAGACCTCTTGAGGTCTTCTATAAACAAAAGACCTCTTGAGGTCTTCTATAAACAGAAGACCTCTTGAGGTCTTCTATAGGCAGAAGACATCTTGAGTTCTCTTATAGACAAAAGTCCTCTCGAGGTTTTCGAAGAGGGACCCCGGAGGCTTTCTATAGACAGAAGACTTTAAGAGGTCTTCTATAAACAGAAGATCTCCTGAGGTCTTCTTTAAACAGAAGACCTCTTGAGGTGTCCTATAAACAGAAGACCTCTTGAGGTCTCCTATAAACCAAAGACCTCTTGAGGTGTTCTATAAACAGAAGAACTCTTTAGGTCTCCTATAAACAGAAGACCTCTTGAGGTCTCCTATAAACAGAAGACTTCTTGAGGTCTTCAATAGGCAGAAGACATCTTGAGTTCTCTTATAGACAAAAGTCCTCACGAGGTTTTCGAAGTGGGACCCCTGAGGCCTTCTATAGACAGAAGACTTCTAGAGCTCTTCTTTAGACAGAAGGCTTCTATAAACAGGAGACCTCTTGAAGTCTTCTATAAACAGAAGACCTCTTGAGGTATTCTATAAACAGAAGACCTCTTTAGGTCTCCTATAAACAGAAGACCTCTTGAGGTCTTCAATAGGCAGAAGACATCTTGAGTTCTCTTATAGACAAAAGTCCTCTCGAGGTTTTCGAAGAGGGACCCCGGAGGCCTTCTATAGACAGAAGACTTCAAGAGGTCTTCTTTAAACAGAAGACCTCTTGAGGTGTCCTATAAACAGAAGACCTCTTGAGGTCTCCTATAAACCAAAGACCTCTTGAGGTGTTCTATAAACAGAAGAACTCTTTAGGTCTCCTATAAACAGAAGACCTCTTGAGGTCTCCTATAAACAGAAGACTTCTTGAGGTCTTCAATAGGCAGAAGACATCTTGAGTTCTCTTATAGACAAAAGTCCTCACGAGGTTTTCGAAGTGGGACCCCTGAGGCCTTCTATAGACAGAAGACTTCTAGAGCTCTTCTTTAGACAGAAGGCTTCTATAAACAGGAGACCTCTTGAAGTCTTCTATAAACAGAAGACCTCTTGAGGTATTCTATAAACAGAAGACCTCTTTAGGTCTCCTATAAACAGAAGACCTCTTGAGGTCTTCTATAGGCAGAAGACATCTTGAGTTCTCTTATAGACAAAAGTCCTCTCGAGGTTTTCGAAGAGGGACCCCGGAGGCCTTCTATAGACAGAAGACTTCAAGAGGTCTTCTTTAAACAGAAGACCTCTTGAGGTGTCCTATAAACAGAAGAATCTTTTCGGATCGACCGAAAGACACGCCTTTAAACAGAAGACCTCTTGAGGTCTTTTATAAGCAGAAGACATCTTGAGTTTTCTTATAGACAAAAGTCCTCTCGAGGTTTTCGAAGAGGGACCCTGGAGGCCTTCTATAGACAGAAGACTTCAAGAGGTCTACTATAAACAGAAGACCCCTTGAGGTCTTCTATAAGCAGAAGACCTCTTGATGTATCCTACAGACAGAATACCTCTTGAGGACTTCATTAAATAGTAGGACCCCTGGGGCCTTCTATAGGACGAAGTCTTCTAGAGGTCTTCGAGCTCTTGAGGTCTTCGATAAACAGAAGACCTTTTGAGGTCTTCTATAAACAGAAGACCTCTTGAGGTCATCTATAACCAGAAGACCTCTTGAGGTGTTCTATAGGCAGAAGACCTCTTGAGTTACCTTCTAGACAAAAGTCATTTCGAGGTTTTCGAAGTGGGACCCCGGAGGTCTTCCATAAACAGAAGACCTCTTGAGGTCTTCTATAAACAGAAGATACCTTTTACAGTCTTCTATGGCGGTCTCCAGTAGACAGATTACCAACTAACGTCATCTGTAGACAGAACAACCTTTGAGGTTAGGCCTTTTTTCGACAGAACACCTCCAGAGGTCGTCCATAGTCAGAAGGTCAGATTTTCTTTCGAAAGTAGACCTTATGCCGTCTCCTATATGCAGAATACCTCTAAAGGCCGTCCATAGTCGTCAAAGGTCTTCCGTCTTAAGAGTTTTTGAGGTCTTCCATTGACAGATGGTCCCTTGAGGTCTTTTATAGAAAGAAGATCTCTTTATTTCTCTTGAGGACTTTTATAGGCAGAAGACCTCTTCAGGATTCTGATAGACAAAACTTCTCTCGAGGTTTTCAATAGATATACGACGCTGTGAGATCAGGTCTTCTTTCGATAGAAGACCACTTGCCGTCTGCTATAGGCAGTAGAACTCTAGATGTCGTCTATGGTCAGAAGATCTCTTGAAGTCCTCCTTGATTAAAAGATCTCTTGATTTTTCTTCTATAGACAGAATAACTTTTACGGTCCTCTATGACGGTCTTCTGTAGACAGATTACCTATTAAGATCATCTGTAGACAGAACAACCTTTGAGGTTAGGCCTTATTTCGACAGAACACCTCTAGAGGTCGTCCATAGTCAGAAGGTCTGATCTTCTTTCGAAAGTAGACCTTATATCGTCTCCTATATGCATAATACCTCTAGAGGTCGTCCATTGACAGATGGCCCCTTGAGGACTTTTATAGAAATAAGACCTCTTCATTTCTTCTAAAGACAGATGACTTCTTTGAGGTCTTTTCTAGAAGGAATAACCCTTGATGTCTTCTATAGACCTCTTGAGGTCTTCTATTTATTCGATAGTCAGAAGACCTCATAATGTCTATAGACAGAATACGTTTTAGGGGTCCTCTATAGAGGTCTTCTGTGGACCTCTTTATTTCTCCTAAAGATAGATGACCCCTTGCGGTCTTTTATAGAAGGAATAACCCTTAATGTCTTATACAGACCTCTTGAGGTCTTATATTTATTCAATAGCCAGAAGACCTCTTGGAGTCTTGTATAATCAGATGAGTTCTTGAGATCCGCCATGGATGGAAGAAATCTTGAGGACTTCCGTCTCTGGCAGATCTGTTGAAATCTTCTACAAATAAAAGACATCTTGAGAACTTCTATAGGCGGAAAGCGTCTAGATTTGCAGAAGACGTTTTAAAGTGTTCTTTAGAGAGACGACATCTATAGACAGAATACGTTTTGGGATCGTCTATAGAGGTCTTCTGTGGGCAGAATACCTTTTGATGTCAGCTCTTCCATCTACAGAAGACCTCTTGCGTCCTACTTTAGCCAGAAGACCCCTTGAGGTGTTCCATAGACAGAAGAAATCTTGAGGTATAGACGGAAGATCTCTTAATGCCCTCTATATACTGAAATGTTAAGTAGTTTTATGGGATGAATTACTCTTGCGGTCTTCCATGCATACATATGAGCTTTGGAAGTCTTCAATAGACAGGGTACTTCTGAATGTCTCCTATAAACTGAATACCTGTTGAGTGTATTAATATATAAAAGTGCTGCAATTTTTGGGGATGGGCTTAAATGTCTTGAAGTTTATCTGATGAGCTTAAAGGAAAGGACCGTCAAAGTCTCTCTTGTTATTGGATCTATTTTAGGGCTATTATCTAAAGAAGTATGGACTTGTGCCAAATACAAATTGTTACATCGTAATAAGGGCTGAGTGAACAACCTGTTGGAAAAAAATCAAAAGGATCCAAGATATGTCCATAAACTCCACTTTTACGCAAATTTGTGAGAGAGTGGACCACGAAAGAGTGGAACAATATGTTGCATATTTAAACCTATAATGGAATCGTATATTATTTATTTATTTATTTTTTTTTTTTGTTAACGACAAAAGTCGGTACAATTTTAATGCTTATACATTTGGAATTCTACCATGCATTTAAACCAAATCGGTGGATCCGTTCTAAATCGACTTCAAATTGTCTGAAACAGATTTCTTCTAAACATACTTGGGTTATTAATAAGGTAATTTTAGATTGCATCAATGTGTATAGATACTCTTTAGCCTAAAGCCTGAAGGTATGAAGATATCTTCTTTTTCATGAATACAGATATAAAACTAAGAGCATATTTGCAACGTCCAATTCGGAGGGAGAAAGCATTCTGAAGAGCAAAAAGAATATTTCGCTTAGTAAAAACTATTTATTAATGAATTAAAGTGTGGATTGCATTTCAGAGAAACCGTATACAACAACCATACAAGAGAAAATATTGTAAGCTCTCTTTTTTGATAGCCAACTCATTCCTTTTTAGAAGTTGGAATATAAAATGAAAATAACAAAAAAAAAACTTTGGAACCTAATATAGAAAGATACTTAAATGCAAAGAAAAAATTAAAGAGCAACACAATTTTTCGTCATCTCACAAAAGAGTGTAAACAGTTATCACATATTAAATATGTTCCAGTAATTATTGAGAGTGAGAAAAAAAACGCAGGAAAACAAAATTACAGATAACACAATTATTGGCTGAGTACATCTTAGACAGGCGGCAACAAACATTTCTAAGTTCAATGTATTGGATTTTTATATTTTGTGGGTATTTATGTTTGCGGTAGCAAAGCTTCTTAAGTAATTACTAAAGAAATTAAAATTTATAAATAGAATAAAATTGCACAATTGGCTGTCATTGAATATTTGTCATCGGCCTTGGCCAGTGTTTCGGTAGGAGCTAAGAAGTACCAAGACATTATTAAATAAATATTATTTATAAATGTGGGCATAGGAGAATGATGTTTTGAAAATGCCGACTAGAAAAGAAATAGTCTTTGAATGGTTGATTGATTTCGGAATAAGTCTTACCACTTATTGAGACACAAATACAATTAGGGCAACACAAACTGTCTGTGAGATGCATTGAGAAATATATTCCTTGAAGTAATTATGCTTCTTATTATACACATATGTACATATATAATTCTTTTGAAAGGCATTATTTAATACTCGTACAGCACACTATCTAATGCTTTTGGCCACGAACAGCATATAATATCTGACTTAAAACTTAATACGTAAATAATTTTAACTAAAATTTAAATTTATTTGAAAATGTTCCCTTTTTAGGCGAAGATCATTAATTTTTAATTAATTTCTCATTGGAAATCGAGCTTGATGATCAATAATGCATCTGAAAAAGGAAAGCCGCCGACTCGAACCCACACACCCACCACTATGTGACATGACATGTTTCGCCTTTAGTAAAGAAGGCTCCTCAGACATATCGGATGTGGGAAGGCTTCGCTATCATCTAACTTTTACTCTATCAAATGCAGTGGGGAAAAGGATTCAATAGATTAACGTTTCAATTCACAGAGGCTGAGGGTATTTTCTAAAGAAACACATAAGGATGTTCCACTCAATATTTTTCAAGTGTGGATTTTTACAAATATTTTTTCCATATTTTTAAAAATTATTTTTTTTTTTTTAATTTATAGTCACGCATATTTAAAACATTTTTATCCATATTTGTAACCCTTATTTTTTAATAGTTTTTAAACGTGTATTTAAAATATTTGGGAATATTTTTTCCATATTATTCCAATATTATTAAAAACATATTTTTTCAATATTATTCCAATATTTTTAAAACAATTTGACATACATCGTAAACTCGCTTTATCTCGTAGAGATATGAATTTTGGGAGATATACGGCGAATATTTCGATGTGTTACATGAATTTTCTTAAGAACAAATATACAAAACCCTTTTCATATTGTTGTGTAGGGTATAAAAACGAAATTAAAAATATTTGTTTACTACTTCCACAAGACTCGATTTAAAAGAAAAAAACATTTCAATATTTTTCAAAGTAGATTTTACCATTTATTTTAACAATTTACTTTTCAATATCCTTTCCAGCGTGGATTTAAAAAAATAAATATTTTAAGGGCGGAATTAAAAAAAAAATATTTTTTAAAATTTTTAATTTTGTTTGTTTTGTTTATTGTTGAAGTTCAATCTCATTTTCGATTGTTTGAGTGGAGTATTCCCCCATTGGCTCAACTTCATTTATTACCCTCTATTACAGAGAGTAATGTTTTTCAAAACGAACTGACAGTGTTGCAAAATTTTACTGATCGCTACCAATATCATGATTTCATCCCGGCGAAGGGAATTATCAATTGGCTTCTCAGTTTTTGAAATGATGCCTTTTTAGCGAAAAACCGAACTCTTTAAGTGTCTAGTATTCTCATATGAATGAGAATCACACTCACTTTTCGGCTTTTCCAAAGAAACACCAAAATCAAAATATTTTGCAACATGTCAGCACGTATCAACTAAGAATTCTTCGAATTCTGTGAGTTGAAAAGAACACCAACACAGTTGCCTGTGAGGTTGTTATTGGAATTTTGTTTTTTTTTGTTTTTAACAAAGCTCCATTCATTCGCCCGTGCCTCGGCTGTTTTTTGTTTGTTTTGTTTATTGTTGAAGTTCAATCTCATTTTCGATTGTTTGAGTGGAGTATTCCCCCATTGGCTCAACTTCATTTATTACCCTCTATTACAGAGAGTAATGTTTTTCAAAACGTGTTTCTTTGGAAAAGCCGAAAAGTGAGTGTGATTCTCATTCATATGAGAATACTAGACACTTAAAGAGTTCGGTTTTTCGCTAAAAAGGCATCATTTCAAAAACTGAGAAGCCAATTGATAATTCCCTTCGCCGGGATGAAATCATGATATTGGTAGCGATCAGTAAAATTTTGCAACACTGTCAGTTCGTTTTGAAAAACATTACTCTCTGTAATAGAGGGTAATAAATGAAGTTGAGCCAATGGGGGAATACTCCACTCAAACAATCGAAAATGAGATTGAACTTCAACAATAAACAAAACAAACAAAAAACAGCCGAGGCACGGGCGAATGAATGGAGCTTTGTTAAAAACAAAAAAAAAAAACAAAATTCCAATAACAACCTCACAGGCAACTGTGTTGGTGTTCTTTTCAACTCACAGAATTCGAAGAATTCTTAGTTGATACGTGCTGACATGTTGCAAAATATTTTGATTTTGGTGTTTCTTTGGAAAAGCCGAAAAGTGAGTGTGATTCTCATTCATATGAGAATACTAGACACTTAAAGAGTTCGGTTTTTCGCTAAAAAGGCATCATTTCAAAAACTGAGAAGCCAATTGATAATTCCCTTCGCCGGGATGAAATCATGATATTGGTAGCGATCAGTAAAATTTTGCAACACTGTCAGTTCGTTTTGAAAAACATTACTCTCTGTAATAGAGGGTAATAAATGAAGTTGAGCCAATGGGGGAATACTCCACTCAAACAATCGAAAATTTTTAATTTTAATTTTTTTTTTCTTTGGAAAGGGATGCGATCATGTGGCGAGGATCAAAACTGTAGTCTTCCCTGTGAATGATACAATTTTCTCCACTAAAAAATTAAACAATAAATATTTTCAAAGGTGGATCTTAAAAAAATAATATTTTCTAAATTTTTTAAGAAGTGGAGTTTAAGATTTTTTTATACCCTCCACCATGGAGGGTATAATTAAATTTGTCATTCCGTTTGTAACACATCGAAATATTCGTCGGAGACCCTATAAAGTATATATATTATTGATCAGCATAAAACTCTATGTCGTTTTAACCATGTCCGTCTGAACGTCCGTCCGTCTGTCTGTTTGTTGAAATCAAGATACAGCTCGCAATTTTAAAGATAGAGAGTCAATATTTGGTACAGAAGTTGTTATTACTTGCAGGATGGTTGGTATTGAAAATTGGATATATCGGTCCACGTTTTGATATAGCCCCCATAGAACGGTACCTCCCGATTTTCGGTATTTTTAAGGTTTTAGCTTCATTATCCTACCAAAATGGCTGAAATTTGGTACTTAGTCTACGTTGGTGGTATAAAACTTTCCCACAGAACTTTGTCGGTATCGGCCCATGCCTTCATATAGCCCCCATAGAACGGTACCTCCCGATTTTCGGTATTTTGAAGGTTTTAGCTTCATTATCACACCGAAATGGCTGAAATTTAGTATTTAGTCTTCAATGTGATATAAAACTGTTCGCCAGAAATTTGTCTGTACAGGTCCACGCTTTCATATTGCCCCATTTCCGACTAAAATTCGTCGATATATCTCCACGTTTCGATAAAGCACCCTTAGAACGGTACCTCCCGATTTTCGTAATACTAAAGATTGTGACGTCAATATCCCACCAAAATGGCTGAAATTCGTTATTGATTCTTCCAAGAGTTATAAAATATTCCAGAAGAGTATTATCAGTATGGGTCCACGTCTTCCTACATCCCCATAGAAGCGTACTTCTCGATTTTCGGTATTTTTTAAGTTCTGGGCACATTCTCTTACCGAAATATAGGAAATTTGGTATTTAGTCTTCTTTGAGTCTAAAAACTTTCCGTCAGAAATTTGTCGGTATAGATCGACGTTTTGAAATACCCCCGATAGAACGGTGCTTCACATTGTTTTACCGAAATTGCTGAAATTTATTATTAAGTCTTCTTCATACACGAAAGGAAACTTATTATTCCATTTTACGTCAATACAACTTGTGGTGGAGGGTATAACAAGTTCGGCCCGGCCGAACTTAACGCCGTTCTTACTTGTTTTTTTTTTTTTTTTTTTTTTGGTGTATATCTAAATAACATTTAAAATTAAAAACATTTGTTTACCATTTCTTCAAGACTCGAATAAAAAAATAAAAACGTTTTAATATTTTCCAAACCAGATTTTACCAAATTTTTTCAGTTGTGGATTCTTAAAAAATTATATTCAATATCCTTTCCAAAAAAGGATATTTTTTGATGGGGTGGATGGGGTGTCACTAAAAAGTTATAACGAAGTGACGTCATTAATTACATTGCATAATACTAGTAAAATGTTACTCAGCATTCGCGGAATTTACAAAAAATTGGCAAAATCTTAAATGTAATCCGATTTTTTTGAACATATAGGTCCATTTACCCGTCAAAAATTACAAAAAATAACAGTTTTAAATAAAGACTTCTCGGGGAATCAAATGAGACCAAACTTATAATCATCGGGATAGTAGTTAGGACAATATAGCCAAAATAATCACATATTTGTGTTACAAAAAACAAATTTTGGTTTGGAATAATAGTTTTCACATGCATTCTAGAGTTGAAAATATTGGAAAAATTCAATAGAAGTACTTCTTTTATTTTTCTTGAAACTCCCAAGAAAATGGGCGGATTTTGCTTTATCTACATTCACATAGAAGGTTTCCCATTGAGGAAAGTTATCGGGTTGATGAAATAAATCATTAGACTTCTTAAACGGAAATAGAGTTCAAATAAACCGCTTTAACTTATATGCATTATTAAAATATGTATAAATCGCGTAATTATCAAAATCGCTTTGTCCGCATGTGATTTTCATGTACAGCAAGACCATATCTTTTAACCCTTCGTTGGACACCGATATTGTTTGTCACATTCGTAACACATGAGTCTGGACAGACCCATGTAATAAATATAAATTTTTTAGTAAACTTAATTAATATTTTCGTATAAAAAGTTGTAGAATATGTTTTAAGGATCCTAATCTTACATATAAAATCGTTATTTGTCAAAAAACATACCGAAAAACACTAAATTTAATTAATTTTATCAAGGTAGTAAAAACGGACATATGCCTATGGAGTAAAAATTCTTACTTTTCTTGTCTCTATGCTCGAAAATCCTATTTATATATAACATCAATGCACTATATTTTATTTTGGGGTATTACTCTGAATGAATAGGGTCTATTTTATAACTTTACAGCTTATTGCAGTGCAATAACGATAATATCAATAGGCAAATGAGGGCATATGTCCTATGGATTTTCTTCTAATTCATATGGAGAATCCTATATTTGAACCATTCCACTCCACAAAAAGAGCATAAAGGCTTTGTAATGGGTTTTATTTGTCCAGTTACATGTAAAATTCTCTAAAATAAATGTGTAACCCTATTTCCAAGGGATTTTTTAGGTTGTGGTACGTACACTGATTTCAAACCCATCTCCTACTTTTGCGACCTTTTTACGTGCAATTTTGAAGACATGGTAGGGTGAAATGCGACAAATTTCATAAAATGGTATTCATTCTGTCAAATAATTTAGAAAAAAAAACAATTTTAAGAAAATTTTGGAAATTTTTCAATAAAAAATAGGTGGGGTCTGGCCAGACTCATGTGTTACGAATGTGATATGTATGTCAAAAAATCCTTGTAGCTCCTTTTCTGGTGATCCTTTTGACTTCATGTTTCTTTCGTTGGAAAGATAAGAAAATTTCATGAAGCTACCTGAAATCTCAGGTCCATAGCTTTATTTTAACCCAGTTTAAAATGCAAAATAAAATGAAAAAGGCCTGGCTAGACTCAGGTGTCCAACGGAGGGTTAAATTGTATTAATTTTGCGAAATATAACTTGGACGCTTAGATGTAGCATCGGATGCATCTAAGCATTAAAAACCTATTAAACATCTCTAATCTGCGCAAAGTACAATAAATTTTGTTCCGCATCCGTTTTCAGTGTCACCACGAATGTCTACATCGATATATATCTATTTCAAGGCGATCAATAAGGAACCGTGGATGTAGCATCACACACTATTTTTTGGGATAAAATTAATGTAGCTCCCTTATCAGTGAAGTTTTTAAATCTACGTTTCCACAAAAATGAAGATGCTGCACTAGTTTTTTCATTGCAGTGGAAACGGCACCCAGAATACGCGATAAAATGCGCGATATTTTCGAAAACAATTTTAGGTGATTTTCTACCTTGGAATTTCTCGTATCTCGCGTTTTAGTAGTTGCAATTTCACGAGTAAAGATTTACTAGATCCGCAACATAAAAATCTAAAATTTGCAATCAAGTACGAGTAAATCGAATGACAATTGTAAAAATTAGGCCCGAAAAATATGATTTTCAGAAAAATGTTCGCACAAAATTTTCGTATTTGGATGCAGATTTCTGTGAAGCTGTAGGCTACATTCACGACACATATATCAAATAACTCAGAATCGCGAGTTCTACAATCCTATATATGATTTTTTGACAAACCTGTTTGCGGAACGAAATTAGAAGAAAATTTCAAAAAACAACAAATCTGGCTTCGAAATGTCAGCATCATTTAATGGTAGACGCAGATCAAATTTTAAAATGTTATGCACTAGTGAGATGATCCTTATTTAGTTGCCTTCTACTTTTACTTTGACGGGAAAATCGTGAAAAGTGTGGTTTTATCACAAATCGAGAGAAAACAAAAAAAGACACGTTGGCTTCAACGCATTTTTACCCATTATTTAACATAAATGTAGCCACAGCTTCCACGCAAATTAACTTTTAAGGCCAATATTTTTTGCCAAGTCTAAAAACATTTCATTTTATCCGAAAGCATTTAATTTGTAAAACACTGTGCAACACTTTTAAGGTGATCTTGTGCAAACAATTCGAACTGAGGATTTTTTGAAAGTACAGACCCAAACGACAAGAAACCCTAGTTGGGGTTTGTTGTGTCAGATCCAGCTCGGATTTTATGGCCCCATCTAAACATGGTTAAATATTGAGTTTTTAAAGAAATTCGGGGCTATATCTCTGAAACCAATGCGAATCTTCTTCTGACCTCTGAAGCAAATTTGTAGATAAGGACAAGAATAAACTATTTGGAGAAATAATGAACTCGAAAAAACTACATTTATTGCCTCAAATTTCAAAATATATGCAAAAATTCCACAATTTTTATACTTCTCGCACCGTATCTCCAAAACCGTTAATTTTTTCTGAATATTTTCTTATGGAAAAATGTTCCCTGGAATGTAATACACAACTCTTCAGAGCATGTCATTGTTGTAAAATGCCTCTATGCCGTTGTTTTCAGTACATTTTTCAACTACGATTTAATAAAAATATCAATAATGTAGTGAAATCCGAAATGCGAGAATAAAATGTTGGTGCGAACTGTGTTTGAAACACGTGTTGTAAAAGATATGATGCAAAATACCTCTGAAACAACATGAAGCAAGCATTTTAGAGTTTCAGAATGTTCTAAAGAATTGTTGAGAACTTTATTTGGAATACTTTTGCTAAAGGTTACTTGGTTCCACTCCCAATAGTTTAGCCGATACTGACCAGAATTTCAGTAATTATGTACAATTTTCTATATTTTATAGATTTTGATGCCCTAGATGAAGTTGGAGATGGAGTTTTTCTTATGTGATTTTTTCAAAAGGTAAGTTCTACTAGTTTTCGGCTACAATATTGCTAAAGACAGCAAGGCCAAATTTCTATTCGTTTCTGAAGCAATGGCCTGATAAATGCAAAAAAGTGTAGATTTAGCCCGGTTTAGATGAGGCCATAAAATCCGAACTGGATCTGACAGGACAAAACCCTACTAGGGTTTTTATACCCTCCACTATATGGAGGGTATAATTAAATTTGTCATTCCGTTTGTAACACATCGAAATATTCGTCGGAGACCCTATGAAGTATATATATTATTGATCAGCATAAAATTCTATGTCGATTTGACCATGTCCGTCTGTCCGTCCGTCAGTCCGTCCGTCTGTCTGTCTGTTGAAATCAAGATACAGCTCGCAATTTTAAAGATAGAGAGTCAAAATTTGGTACAGAAGTTTTTATTACTTGCAGGATGGTTGGTATTGAAAATGGGATATATCGGTCCAAGTTTTGATATAGCCCCCATAGAACGGTACCTCCCGATTTTCAGTATTTTTAAGGTTTTAGCTTCATTATCCTACCAAAATGGCTGAAATTTGGTACGTTATCTTCTTTAGGGGTACAAAACTTTCCCCCAGAATGTTGTCGGTATCGGTCCACACCTTCATGTAGCCCCCATAGAACGGTACCTCCCGATTTTCGGTATTTTTAAGGTTTTAGCTTCATTATCCTACCAAAATGGCTGAATTTTGGTACGTTGTCTTCTTTAGGGGTATTATACTTTCCCCTAAAATTTTGTCAGTATCGGTTCACACCTTCATATTGTCCTCATAGAACGGTACCTCCCGATTTTCGGTATTTTTAGGGTTTTAGCTTCATTATCCTACCAAAATGGCTGAAATTTGGTACGTAGTCTTCTTTAGGGGTATAAAACTTTCCCCTAGAATTTTGTCGGTATCGGTCCACACATTCATATAGCCCCCATAGAACGGTACCTCCCGATTTTCGGTATTTTTAAGGTTTTAGCTTCATTATCCTACCAAAATGGCTGAAATTTGGTACGTAGTCTTCTTTAGGGGTATAAAACTTTCCCCTAGAATTTTGTCGGTATCGGTCCACACCTTCATATAGCCCCCATAGAACGGTACCTCCCGATGTTCGGTATTTTGAAGGTTTTAGATTCATTATCACACCGAAATGGCTGAAATTTGGTACTTAGTCTACGTTGGTGGTATAAAACTTTCCCCCAGAACTTTTTCGGTTTCGGTCCATGCCTTCATATAGCCCCCATAGAACGGTACCTCCCGATTTTCGGTATTTTGAACGTTGTGGCCTCAATATTCCACCGAAATGGCTGAAATTAGGTATTTAGACTTCGTTGGGGTACTCAAACTTCCCCTTTAAATTTGTCGGTATAGGTCCACGCCTTCATATAGCCCCCACGAAAAGGCACCTCCCGATATTTCGTATTTTGAAGGTTGTGTCTCCAATATTCCACCAAAATGGCTGAAATTTGGTATTTAGTCTTCAATGTGATATAAAACAGTTCGCCAGAAATATGTCTGTACAGATCCACGCTTTCATATTGCCCCATTTCTGACTAAAATTCGTCGGTATACGTCCACGTTTTGATATAGCCCCCATAGAACGGTACCTCCCGATTTTCGTAATACGGAAGATTGTGACGTCAATATCCAACCGAAATGTCTGAAATTCGTTATTTCGTCTTCCAAGATTTATAAAATATTCCAGAATAGTATTATCAGTATAGGTCCACGTCTTCCTATATCCCCATAGAAGCGTACTTCTTGATTTTCGATATTTTTAAGTTTTTGCCACACTCTCTTACCGAAATATAGGAAATTTGGTATTTAGTCTTCTTTGAGACTAAAAACTTTCCGTCAAAACTTTGTTGGTATAGATCGACGTTTTGAAATAGCCCGAAATTGCTGAAATTTAGTGTTAAGTCTTTTTTATACACGAAAGGAAACTAATTATTCCATTTTACTTCAATACAACTTGTGGTGGAGGGTATAACAAGTTCGGCCCGGCCGAACTTAACGCCGTTCTTACTTGTTGTAGTCTAAATATGTTCTTTCAAAAAAATGCATACTAGAAGTTGTTTGCATTTTCAGTGTTGCATAGTGTAATATTCAACCACATTTCGCGAGTTATTAAAGGCTAAACCTTGGCTTCAACTATGTTGAATTTTCAAAAATATTGCCCATATACACTCATAGAAATAATGGGGTCTAGTAAGTTTGGACGAAATGTATTTCAGACAATTTGGAGTCGGTTTAGCAATGTCTGTCCGTCTGTCTGGCTTGAGCGCACGATAACTCTCGAACGGACGAACAGATTTGGTCCAAATTTGGCCCATACTTCTTCAGAAAACAGCCCGAAAGTTGTAAAAAACCCCTATGGATGGCTCGAACCGAATATAGCTATATTATGTTTTTCGTAGACTAGTGTGATAAAAAAGCCGTATCTATTGATATCCCCGCAAATTTTTGAGCTTTTATCCTATCCAACTTTTTTCGGTGCCTACGGCCTACATTTTAAAACCCAACTAAATACATACGTTTTTTTTTTTTGGGAAAAAAATATTTCAATCCACACAGGCTGAGGGTATATCTCTGTCGACAAAGCCGACTGATACTTTTTACTTGTTAAATGTGGATATTTAAAAAATTTTTTTTCAACATATTTCCAAATGCGGATTTAATATTTTAAAACCTGTTTTTAAATATATATTCGGACTTTTAAATATATATTTTACTAGCGGACCCCGTCTGCTTCGCTAGACGTTAAATCTGAATTTGTAAACCATATCGGGTACCATAGAAACATGTACAACCACGTGAACGGATACCAATATGCAGATGCTGAAGAAATCGAAATGTATGCGAACGAATCAATCGATCAAATTAATCGAATAACTACAAAAACACCAAATTTTTCTTTTAAATTAATTTATTGTAAAGCTCTTTGGTAAACAACATTTTTGGTTTTACCATTAGGTGCGTACACAAACAAATCTGAAGGTTTCCCTACACGTGAACAGGCTACATACAATTGTCCATGTGAAAAACAATAATTCTCTAAATTTAAACCACACGCTTGCAATGATTGTCCTTGTGATTTGTTGATTGTCATAGCAAAAGCAAGTCGAATTGGGAACTGCAAACGTTTAAATTCAAAAGGCATGTCTGTTGGTATTATTGGAATACGTGGAATTAAGACGTCTTCACCTTTAAATTTTCCGTTCAAAATAGTGGCTTCAATAACATTGGTCATTAATTTCTTTACCACAAGTCTTGTACCATTACACAATTTTGGTTGATTCAGATTCCGCAACATAATAATAGGTGCTCCAACTTTCAATTGTAGATTGTGTGGTGGAAGTCCTGGTAGATCAAGTGAATTTAAAAATTCTGTGGGATAATTGACCACCTCATCTTCATTCATAACGGTGTCCACTGATTTAAATGTGAATAATTGGCCTGGTATCTCCTTTAAAACAGCCTCATTAATTTCACTGACATCTTTATTTTTTGCCGCTTATATTGCTCGTTCACTCAACCAACTTGATTTTTGTGTTGTTGTGCAATATCTGGAAAAACTCTTTCAATTAGCTCTTGTTTTGATTGAATGATGCGACAAAAATCAGTTGGTAGCGTGATTAGCCCTGTTTCATTATCTATCGGCATTTTTCCATCTCCAATTTTTGGCAACTGCTCAGAAAATTCAGCAGCCGATACGTCGTTTTGTAATTGAACACGTACATTTGTTGTTAGCGTTAATTTCTTTACATATTTCCACAAAATTGAAGATTTTAAAGACGCGTTCAATTCGTCAGCAGCAGTCGATCGGGGAATGACAGGTAAAGTTTGTCTAAAATCCCCTGCCAACAATACCAAGGCTCCACCGAATAATTGTCCATTCGTTCTTAGATCTTTCATGGTTCTGTCAAAAGCTTCCAATGATTTTTTATGTGCCATTGGACATTCATCCCACACGACAATAGCACACTGTTGCAAAACTTTTGCCATTCCAGATGACTTACTGATATTACATGTGGGATTCTCATTGAATTTCATATCCAAAGGCAGCTTAAGTGCGGAATGTGCTGTTCTACCACCATCTAACAATGTGGCAGCTATTCCAGATGATGCAAGAGCCAATGCTATCTTATTTTGTGAACGGATTGTTGCCAAAATTATTGAAATGAGGAATGTTTTCCCTGTTCCACCAGGTGCATCTAAAAAATAAAATCCACCGTTATTATTTGTAACTGTTTGCATCAGTGTGTTGTAAATGTTTCTTTGCTGTGCATTTAACTTCGGCAAATTTGATTCAACAAATGCACCTAACTCATTAAAGTCAAAATTATGTTCACGTTGCAAATCTCGGTTTAACAGATTGTGCATTGGGCGGTTTGGCGATACCATACCCAATTGTGATAATGCTTTATTTGCAATTGCAAGACAAATGTCTTCAATCATTATCAATGCTTCATTGTGGATTTCTGATGACATTGGATAATTCGGATTGAAAGTGGATCTACGCATTCGATTCAAAATATCCTCACACATAAAGTCTGCATAATTTCTCCATAATTCAAGAGGATTTGATGGACTACATGTTGCTATTATTATAGAAAATAATGTCCTAATTTGATGAGGTGGAGCAATAATGGATGATTCGGCAAGTGTAGCATCCCAATGAGTGTCCTCAAGTAAATGCAATTGTTGGCATGCTTCGCGAAATGTTGCACACATAAGTCCATGAATTGTCTTTAAATTATCAAATGATGTTGGTCCACGAACATTGATCAATAGTAATCGTAAATAGAAACATTCATTATGATTGGGATGAACTGTATATAGCCGTCCTAATGCATCTGTTGAAAACAGATTTGTATGACCTTCAACTGGTGTTTCTTGTTTACGCCTTTGAAAAACTTTTAGTGATTTATTCCACGTGTAGTATTTTGGAACTTCATAATACAACAATCCTCTTGCAAAGGTGTCACTTTCGCATAAATTAAAAAAAGCGGTCAATGTTGTAGGTGGTGGTGATGCTGCTCTTTGCAATGCAGTTTGATTTGTAAAGTACACACGTTGACCATTTTCAAGATGTACCGCTAATTGAACAACAGTGGGGTGTTTATCATGGATTGCGAATGAAAAAATCCGCCACACAGCTTCGTTAGTGCTAACGAATCGTCCTAATTGAAATTGAGTTATTTCATCATTTTGATTGGGGTCAGCTACACCAAAAACAGCCATATCGCTTCCTTTGTTCATGTATTTACAAATATATTTAATGGATTTTACTGAATTGCAAAATTCAACGTTGATATGAGCTTTGAATGTCTTCGATAACAGCGGGGAATAAGGAACGATCCATCGATTGTCAACTTCAACTTCCTGATTTTGAATATGCACAGTTGTCGATTTGCCATTATCATCAGTAGATCGTCGCCTATATAACGGATAACCATCATTGCCGGTAATAGTTTCAGCAATCAAATCTCTTGGATAACGTTTAGAACATTTTCCGTCAACCATACATGGCGAATTGATATTTAGTTGTCCACACGGACCGTGTATCATATTTTTGGTGACAACTTCAAATAATTCTGGATCGGTAGCTTGATCAGGAATTTCGGCGGATATTATGGCATCAATTTCATCCTGTCTTATTTTATTCACGTTCCAAATTAAGATGTGAGCATGTGGAAGACCTCTTTTCTGCCATTCTACTGAATACATCCAGCATCGTACTTCACCAAACACCTTATGTTTCACAATCATATCCATTAAAACTTTTAGCTTCTGTTTGAATACGCGTGCCGTTATATCGTGCCGATCTATAGGTGTTTGACCTGGCAATAAATGTTCTTTAATTTCGGTCCACTGTGGATTGCAGGTGAACGTTATAAACAAATCCGGACGACCGTAGTTTCTAACATAAGTCATTGCGTCCTGTGCATACTCATGCATATGTCGTGGGCTACCTGTATATGAAGACGGCAAAATTGTTACCGAACCAATGTCATTTGGGTTAATATTAGCATCATTGTTCACAGCGTCACGCAAATGTATATACTCCTCCACACGTAATTTTGCTTGATTAAATCGAATATAGTTTAAGCGCTCAGATTCAATTTTGGCAAACATGTCAACTACATATTGATGAAACAATCTCTGACATTTCAAAATGTGATTATTCTCATTCCTACGTATCATTAATCTGTATGCATAATAGTTCATTGCACTGACCT
This sequence comes from Musca autumnalis, assembly GCF_047663935.1. Taxonomy (NCBI): domain Eukaryota; kingdom Metazoa; phylum Arthropoda; class Insecta; order Diptera; family Muscidae; genus Musca; species Musca autumnalis. The sequence continues at coordinate 40,593,399 of NW_027411644.1, forward strand.
TTTTGTTTGTTTCCAATCCTGAAATTTAATTTTAAAGAACCATTAAAATTTTATTTGTATTCCCTCCACCATATTATGGACGGTATATAAAGATTGTCATTCCTCCTGCAACTCCTCAAAATAATCATTTTAAATCCCGCAAAGTATATATATTCCTGTAGTGCGATTCTCTAACTCATTTTTTGAGTTACCGACAATTGTCGGTAAAATTAAAACGCAAAATTATGCATGAAAACTTCAAATATAAGTTGACAGCACTCTTTCTATCGGTGGAACTTAGCGATAACATTACCGAAATATTTCAACTCAAAAAATGAGTTAGAGAATCGCACTACTGATCAGCGTGCAATTCAACATCGATATAGCCAATTCTACCTTTGAAAATGACTTTAGCTTCCGAACAGATTGAAGAAGGTCAATAAAATTTTGTAGGAATTTGTAGGCGCGAAAAAACTTTCCCTATGTTGGTCTACGTTTTGGCATAGTCCCTATACGAAGTGACGCGTCGACGTTTTAAGGCATTTTGAAGGTATTGGCCCCATTTGCACACCGAATAGGTTGTACTTTGTTATTTAGTGATTCCATAGGCTAAAAATCATTTCTACTAAAATTTCTTATATAGATCCACGTTTTGGTATATCCACATATAAAGCGACGCGTCACTTTACGGAATTTTGAAGGTATTAGTCTCATTTGACAACCGAATTGGTAGTAATTTCCACATTTGGCAAATTTCTCCACTAAAAGTGTTAGACATGGATATACGATTCAATAGCACCCCATAAGCGGTAACTCGATATCTTTGTTTTTTTTTTGTCTCATTATACTATCAAAATGGCTGAATTTGGTGTTAGTCTTCGATTGGGTTTTTCCCCAGTAATTTGTTGATCTAGGTGCACGTTTTAATATACTCCCCATAGAACTGTACATCCCGATGTTCGATATTTGATGTCACACACATTAGTCATTCAGTCTCCATTATAACTATTAGATATTGGCAAAGGTCCACGTTTTAGTATATACTTTCATAACGGTACCGCCCGATGGTGTAGTGTATAAATGATCGGCCCGGCCGAACTTTATGATGTTTCAGTTGTTATTTGTAACGTTATATTTTCAGTTATTACCAGTTAAAGGATCGTGCATTCTGACATTGATATTATAACCGTCTTCACCTTCCCAAAACAAAATTGGATATTGCAAAGCATCGTAACAGCGGTGAAGCTCAGAAACGCGTTGAAGTTGATCATTTCTGCGATGAATAACAATATCTCTTTGGTGAAACTGTTCTCCAACAATTACAATTGCCACATCGTCGATAGTCGGTGCATTGAATCTTCGTTCATGTTGCCCAACCGGTGTTTTATCAGCTCTAATAACAATTCTGTGATCATCAGATGGTATTCTATTCAATGCCGTTTTAAACAATCTAACTAATTCATTGTGTTGATGAAATAGATCTTGCAGTTCTGAAACTATCTGTCTTCTAACATTTGGAAAGATAGAGCATCGTTGATTTAGTTCTTCGGCTTGATTTCCAATAAAATATATTTGCAAAAATTGATAATTGGCATCAGCAAATGGCAACAATGACCCCACTTGATGATAAACCTGACCTTGAATCTGCATTCAAGAATAATAATCAGAATGAGAATCACAATAATTGCACATTTCTCAGAACTAATTAATTACCTTAAATGTTGGCATGAAATTGCCCTCACTAATTATATTTGTTGCGCCGAAAGAAGTCATTTGGAAGCTGGAATTGTATGACTGAATATTCTTAAGAAAATGTTTCGATTCTGGTGTTGTACCCGAAATTAACGTTCGTAATGGTTCTGGTGGTTGATTTAAGGCAGGTAATTTAACTTTACCATTTGCACAACATAAACCTGGCGCTTCCGTTTTGAATTTAACTGCATTGCAATGTACACAAAAGTTGTTCATTGTTCCAATCGCAACATCCGGAAGCGAGCTATAATCAATCGTGCTATCATAATTGAATGCCGCACGATTCAATTCTAATCTAACACGCGATTGTCTACGTACTCGTTGCGACAAATTGTCCAGATATGATCGTCCACCTGACCGATTACGTCTCATTCTTTCTCGATCTTCGATATTCCGTACTTGTAGCTGTTCTTCATTTAATCGAGAACGCGATCGTGCCATTCGTTCTTGTGCAGCTTGAATTTGTTGCGAACGTTCTTCATCGCTTAGTGCAGATCTTACGGCAGCTGTTAATCTCGCACTATTCGTACGTCGACCAAAGTTGTGATTTCTACTTCGTCTGGGCATTCTATTAAGATTGTTGTTTTGTTGTTGTTCACAATAAATCGGATATTTCAATGAATGTTTCCCTTCTATAATTTGCGTACACGATAATTTGTAATACGTATTACAAATGTTTCCAATTTTGACATTTATATAAAGAAAAAATAAGGAAGTACGCAGACACACATAAAAATTAAACTTTTCATCTATGACATTCAGTATTTTATACATTTCCATTATTTGGAAGGAAACACAATTAGAAAAACATAAACTTTTTGGAATGTTAATTGAATTTATATCGGCTACTTTTATAATTGTATGGTTTATATATTAAGAAATGTGTTGTCACTTTTGCATTACCGTTAAAAAGTTCCCGCAGGGATTGCATGCAACATTTCAATTGCAGTTATTTCTTTTCATTCTTCATTAAGAAGGGAAATCTTTCTGAGAAAGCTATATATATGGTTTTAGGTGTATCCAGTACATGAAATCGGCTAAAAAATATATGTGGGCGCTGTATTCAAATCTGCACCGATTTCAATATAATTTGGAAAATTTATTTCTACTCCAAATTCTGTAACACGAACCAAATTTCGAGTGGTTGGTACATCAAATACATGATATCGGCCAAAAATATATATGGGAGTCATATACAAATCTATACTGATTTCAATATAATTTGGCATACTTATTTCCACATCCAATTTCGCCACATATGAAAAATTAAATAGAAATTGGATAAACACTGCATGATTCGTGCAGCAAATACCTGAAATCGGCCGAAAATATATATGGGAGCTATATCCAAATCTGAACCGATTTCTATATAATTTGGTACGCTTATCTCTACGTACAATTCCATCACACATTCCAAATTTCATAGAAATTGGATATACATAGCGTGTTTGGTGCATCAAATACCTAAAATCGGCCGAAAATATATATGGGAGCTATATCCAAATCTGAACCGATTTCAGTATAATTGGCAAATGTATTCCTTGAACAATTTCCATCACACACTCCAAATTTGGAGGCAATATCCTTTACCGTTCTATAGATATTCGCACTCATCATATATATTTGTTATTGTACCTCCGAATCAGATGCTATATCTCCCGATGAACGTGGAATTTCAAGGATTTATATAGCCAATGTTACTTTCAGGCGATGTACTAATAAACGCTGAACATTTTTCTTCAAAATATATTTTTTGCAAATATCCGCGGATTTTTTCGCGATATCAAAAAATAAAATATGTCAAAACCTTCCTTAGATAAATACAAATATTTTAGAACCAACGCGGAACAAATCGGTTGTGAATTGGTCGAGTTTTTGATTCACGAACGAACGTCATTTCGGTTTTATATAATAGATTTTAATATTTTTAAGAACGGATTTTTTACTATTTTTGATAAAGCATGTTCTAAAAAAATAAAAAAAAAACAAAAAAGAAAATTTGTAATATTTTTCAATAGTGGATTATTCTACAATATTTTTCAAAAAAGATTTTTTAATTATGAATTTAAAAAATCAATACTTTTAAGGTAGATTCATAAAAAACACTGCCCGATTTATAGACCGAGGAAATATTTTAATTATTAAAGGATTATTTTACTTATTTTTATATATAATAATTGTTGTTCAACAAGCACCCCAGAAGGGACAATGGAGACTTCTCTCATTTATATATTTCTAAATATATACTATTTATTAAATAGTAATAAAAATACTTTAACTGTGTTAAATTTCCTTTATATATGAGTATTTTAATTGAATGATGTCTGTCAACCATTACCTTTCACAATAAAATAATTTTCACCACCACAACCATACCCCGCACACACTCATTCTTAGAGTGTTACAATGTAAGGAAACAACATTAGTAGACCCATAAACAAAACAAGAAATCCACCACAACAGTTGTCTGGTCGCACAAAAAGGGAAAGCGATGAAATGAAGAAAACACATTACAAGAAATGTCAAAAACAGCTGATTCCATTACAAGTAGCAAATCAGAGCTACTTCGTTATTAAACTCCCAACGAAGTTACGAGTATGCGCTTTTGCTGTGAGTAACCTAAAAATTACTCTCAACCAAAACAAAAGAGTTTACAATTGGAATAAAATCCACAAAGCTGGTAAAATAAAGAACTGGCTGGTGTCTAAGAACCTGTGAGAATGTGTATGATGATGCTCCTGTAGCAGCAGCTGCTGGTGGTGTTGTACTTGAAAATACTGAGTGATACCTCAGTCGTCGGAATAAACTCGTACGTAACGCAACTTTCGGCAGGGGAAGAACCCCGAAAAAATAAGACAAAAAACGCGAACGGTTATAGATTTATGTGTGGTATTTGTTTGTGAAAAAAAAACAAATACAAAAAAAAAAATAAAATATAAGAAAATGTGTGGAAAATATTGTTAAACAAATATAAAATTGAAAAAAAAAAACACATCCGGTGCGGTTCGGTATAAAATAAAGAAGACAAAATAAGTTGCAAAGATTTGCCAAAGGCCAATTAAATATTTATGGTCATGTGTTGCAAGTGTCAAGAGGAAGAGAGAAGAGACATGGGGCATGGTGTTTAGTGTTTTCGTGAACCTGGCTAATATGACGTGTATTAGGCTTTGCGGCTAGAGGAAAAATAGAAAAAAAGGAAGAAATATATGTTGTGAACAAATTGTAGTCGTGCATAAATTAAAACACATACACAGAAAAAATACAACCAAATTTCTGTGTTTTACTCTATTTAGAGTACATTGCCACTTAAGAGCAAAATATGATTTTTTTTTCATATACAAAATATAAGGATTACGACAATCTCTAAAAGCATGTGGTGAAGTGTGACCGTGTGTGTGTCTGTATGGGTTTGTGAAACACCAGTGTTCTATTTGTGAATGTAACAAAATATGTTTTAAACAAAACTTTACACAGCTAACAAAATTGTTGAATGAAAACCTACCTTTAGAAGCTCTTGTCGTGAAAATAATTAAAGCATACTTTAAGGCATTTGAGTGTTTTTCATGGTTCTTTGAAAGAAACAACAAATTAGGTGTAAGATAAAATTCTAAGAAATTCCATACAATGAAAATTTGAAGGCAAAATAATAATGAAATTTGTGTAAATATTTCCAAGAATAAAAAAATATTGAAATTTCCCTCATTAGTGAAAAGTAAGCCATAATAAGTAAAATATAAGGGAAGTGGAATACAGCAGCTGAAATATTAAATATCTGTGAGAAAAGTTGATGCATACTTGCAGGCGATTTTGAGAAAATTAATGGTACAGCCTTATAAGTCTTGATATTGGGCACAATATTCAAAACATTTTAATGAAAACAAAACGGAATGAAACTTAGCACACAACTTGCATTCCCCTTGAAACCTATAAACAAGAAACTGTACAATTGAAACATCTTCAACAAATTACAGCAATTAAAAAGATATTACCACATATTTCCAGGCGCCTATACAAAATTATTAAGCCTCTCATAAAAGTGACTTAATTTTATTTTGGTCACTGACTTGTGAAATCTTCAAGATAAAGACTTAAAAGGTCTTTCGAAAAAAGATATCACTAATTACCGGCAACAGTTTTAATTGTGACAAAATAACGCTTAAAGAGGAAAGTTTCCTGTTGAAAACACTAAGGACACGATAGTGGAAATATAATTCGAAAATTGTGCATAGGTCTGGCAAACAAATTATGAATGACTACTAACGACCCTTAGAACAAATTATAAAAAATTAAAGCATACTTTCAGGACATAAATAAACACAATTAAGTGATTCTTTAGCTTCTACACACAATTGAAAAAATTCTCTTCAACACAAAGTCATTCATCATTGAGTTCTTTATTATTAAATGTGGCATATGTGAGAAGAAACTAAATTCTAAATTCTATTGCCTACATTTCGGAGAAACAAATATAAAGTGACAAAAATTCCAAACATTTTTAATTCCCTACAAAACAAAGGAATACACAGAATTGTTGCAACAACAAACAAAAATTCCCTAAATATTGAAAACAACAAATTTAAATAAAAAAATAAATGAACCATAAATCAATTTTAAAATTAAGAGAAAAAGAGAAATTCTTAAGTAATCACTTTGTAAATTAAGTGAACATATAAAAATGTCATAAATTATAAAAAGAAAAAAAAGCAAAAAGTTATATGTTAATATAAAATGTAACAACAACAACAAGAAAATTTCAAAAAGTGTCAAATAAATCATTTTAAAGCAGCAAAAATTTTCAATATAATAAATCATAACATAACACCAAGGAAACACAAAGCGTAACAAAACATGAAAAATAACAAAAGCATACTTTCGGTCAAACGCTTGCCAGCCAGCAGCTAATAAGCAGGAAATTCTTTGTACATGAAGGTACAACATTAACGGAATAACTTCATTAAAAGGTAAGTAAACAAACGACAACTTCAAAATGTCAAATAAGAAAGCTAATTAATTATTTTATTAATTGTTGTTTGAAAGCAAAGTAAAAAAATCATTTTTTAAGTATGGCATTTGGCATATGTATTGCGATGATGGAGGCAGAATTTTGTTAATTTTATATATTGCTTTGCTTTAATTTCCCTGAAAAGATGAATGTTCAAACCCATCTAGAAGTCAAAACATTGTTTTCAAAAATTCACTGAAATCTCTGACTTTTGAAATTGAAAATTTCAAATAATATGAACAACCGGAGAGTAAGCTCCTTAGAAAAAAAAGGAACTTGCCATACAAAGGATAACATCTCGACCAAATGGGAATTAACTCATACTTGAGTGTGTAAATACAGCGTTGTGCAGAACTTTGGAAACATAACTGCTTCCTTACATACATATACATATTATAAATTTCCATGAAATTTAATTTTTTATACACTCATCATTTATGCTAACAAGGGTATATACTAGGCCGGGGCGATTTGTGTGGAAGAAAAAAACCTTAATGGGCCCTTCGCGTTTCTGATTCCTGGGATTGAACTGAGCAAAAAAGTCCACTGGACCATATGTCCAAGATGAAAATCGAGCCTCCCGATTTTGACTTGAAGTTTTTTATTGACAATTTTTGGATATTTTGGCATATAACAGTCAAACCATTGACATTTGCGATCCAACACAAAGGCCAACACAATTATCAAGATCTCTCTAGTACATCGCAAAAATATTGGAATGCTCCTTTATATATAGGGGCTTAAGTCTGAAAACCCCCCACAAAAAACTATAAATGAATTTCTCATAATTTTCAAAAATATAATGTTTTTTGTTTTGTTCAATATTTATTTTGAAAATTTTGAGAAATTCAGTTATAGTTTTTTTGTTGGGGGTTTTTAGACTTAAGCCACTATAACCTTGCCATTTGTTAGCCGATTTAAAAAAATTATAATTTGTTGGAAAGATTTTAATCGCCCCTTTAAAAGGAAGAAGGATCACTGGATATCCGTTGTGAAAGAGAGAATATATGTCCGTTTAAATTTGAAAATGTAAGAAAGCCAGATTTTCACTACTTTTACTGCTATAAAAAACAGAACGAAGTGACCCAAACGAACTAAAGGCACTTACGTTGTCCATAGATCCCAACACTATAAAATTTTGCATCAGAACGCTTAAATATTTTTCTGGTCAACTTTTGTAGCACAATGTCATTTATCGACATTTTCCGAAAAGTTTGCACCTTCTCAAGGCCAAAACTGCCTGAAGGAGCATTCCAATACTCTTGCGATGTACAAGAGAGTTCTTGATAATTGTGTTGGCTACAATTCTGTTCTTTGTGTTGGATCGCAAATGTCAAGGGTTTGACTGTTATATGCCAAAATATCCAAAAATCGTCAATAAAAAACTTAAAGTCAAAATCGGGAGGCTCGATTTTCATCGTTGGCATATGGTCCAGTGGACTTTTTTGCTCAGTTCAATCCCTGGAATCAGAAACGCCAAGGGCTCATTAAGGTTTTCTTATCGCCCCGGCCTAGTATATACACTTTCATACCAAAGTATGTTTGGACAAAATCCGTTTCATATAATTTGGAGTTGATTAAGCCATGTCTGTCCGTCTGTCTCCAACGGATCAACAGATTCGGTCCCAAAATTTGGCTTTCATAATATGTTGTCCAAACTTAGTTTAAGTTCGAAGATGGGTTATATCGGTCCACTCATACCGGTACCTCCCTCACAAAAGTTCGGAAAATGTGTGCTAACGATAAGTTTTAAAGTGAGTTATCGATTTGGTCCCTACTGTGTACATCGTGAAGTTTCTACCAGACTCAGATGAAGTTCCAATATGGCCTCAACCAGTCCACTCCTTCCGGTACCTCCAAAACAAAATTTCGAAAAAGTTCAGTATAGGACCTGCTCTCGAATCGCTTTGATTTTTATACCCTCAGCCTTTAGGCTAGAAAGGGTATATCAGGAAAAATGTCTAAAATTGTCTTTTCCATTTCAAAAAAATCAAAAAATTTTTTTGATACTACATCAATGATTTTTGGTACATAGATTAAGAAAAAAATCAGCATTCTAAATCTGTTTTCGTTACTAACTTTGATCGTTGCGCGCAAAAGATATGACCGTTTTAATAATGATAATTAGAAAAAATTCTAAAAAAATCGCAGCTTAATATAGTTAGCTGTTATATACTATTATAGTTAACTGAATTCGTAACCTTTGCGATGATGCAAAAAATAATCGCAAAGTCTCAATGGATTCGCGAAAAATCAAATTTGTTAAATAATTTCACGTTTTTACAAACATATTTTTGAAACAATAGCGCTCATACTTACGAAAAATATATAAAAAAAATTATAACAGCATCCAGACATTCTGAGGAATAAAATGAAACCTAAGTTGTGAAGGTTGGAGCTATAGTATTCATGTTATTTGCAAAAATATGGAGAAAATATTACGAAAAAATTAAAATCATATTATTCTAATTTTATTTTTTTATGGTTTTATAGGAAAAGTTGGAGAAAAAATGTTTGAGTTCTTCGGCATTTTCGTAAAAATTTCACGCAATAATGATGATATTCCGTTGTAACAAATTTTTCGCTTATAGTTTTCCTATTGGATAATATTATTAGAACCTTATATTAAATCACAAGGAATTCCAATTGTGGCATAACGTTAAAATAATGTTGTATTGAATATTACAACATTTGAGACGCAGATAAACCGCGTAATTATGAAAATGACACGATGCGCATCCGATTTTCCAACACAGCGAATGAATCCCTTTTATTTGACGTATAGTTTGTCAAATTCTATTTGGCGGCCACGATGTAGCATCTGCTGCATATTAGGGTGCAAAATACAGTAAAATGGTCATAATTTCCGCGAAGTTCATTTACATTTTATGCGCATCCGATTTCAATAATCACCATTAAAAAATACATCATTCTATGCCGTTTCAATGCGATCCATCGAGAACCGTGGATGTAGCATCGCACTCAATTTTTAGAAAAAATCTATTATATCTCTGGATTTACGAGAGTTTTTAAATATCTGTTTTCGCGCTGTTAAAACACGCGTATCGATCTATTTATTGAAGTAGGATTGAAACATCCAAAACGCGTTTTAATATGCGATATTTTCAAAATAATTTTTTGCAAACTTTCGAAATTTGAGGTGTATCATATCCGCCGATCTAGTGGGTGGATTTTTACGCGTCGTGGCTTGTTAGATTCAGAACGTAAAAAAACTAAATTTACGCGGGTTTCCACGGAAATCGAATGGCGTTTGTAAATTTTAAACCAAAAAAATAGGTTTTTGAGAAAAATTTACGCACAAAAATTTCGTGTTTGGGCGCAGATTACTGTGATCCTGTGAGGGCTACACCCTCATGTTATACATTAAAAAATGCGAAATCGCGAGTACTACAATCAAATAATAAGCTTTTAGGGAAATCCAGCTGCGCGTCCCGATTAGAGCAAAAATTCAAAAAACCCCATTTTTCAGGTTTCAAAATGTCAGCATCCGTTTGAGGTAGATACAGTGGATATATTAAAAAATCATACATTAGACACTTCAACTCTGAAGTGTACTCTTTAACTTCTCCTTTGAGCATTAACCTCTACATTGTGTTGTAAAACCACTAATTGGAAAATAACATAACGAAACTCGTTCGTTTCAACGATTTTTTCCGATTTTTTTTACATTAGTACGACCACAGCTTCCGCTCAATTTATTATTTTAAGAAACCCCTCGGTGAATCGGGCTAAAACAGTTTATTTTACCGAAATGCGGTCAAAAGTTATGGTATGGTAAAACTGATCGCGAGTTACAATACCCCATACCTCAGTTTCAACATAAGTTAATTTTCTACAAAAAGCTTGATATACACTTTCATACGGGCAAAATGTGCCTCATCGAAATAATGGTTTTAGACCCCAAGTATGTTTGGACGAAATGTGTTTCAGACAATTTGGAGTTGATTTAGCAATGTCCGTCCGTCTGTCTGTCTGGCTGGCTGGCTGGTGCGCACGATAACTCTCGAACGGATGAACCGACTCGGTTCAAATTTTGGCTTTCGTAATATTTTGTCCAAACTTAGTTTAAGTTCGAAGATGAGCTATGTCGGTCCACTCCTTCCGGTACCTCCCCCACAAAAGTTCCAAAATGTTCGGAAAATTTGTGCGTACGATAATTCTTGAAGGGAGTAACCGATTTGGCCCACACTTTGTACATCGTCAAAGTTCTACCAGACTTAGATGAAGTGTAAGTATGGACTAAATCGGTCCACTCCTTCGGGTACCTCCCACACAAAATTTCGGAAAAGTTCAGTTTAGGAGCTGCTTTCGAATCGCGTTGATTTTTGTTGTAGCAACATGTATTCGCTGTCCCCCATACGACGGTACAAGTTTCATAAGGGGCAAGTCCATTCTTCCTGAGAAAATAGCCTGAATGGTGCAAAAAACCCCTATGACACCGTGTGTAGTGGTTGGAGCGCAAGTTAAATCTCGAACGGATATGCCAATTCGGTCCAAAATTTGGCCTTCGTAATATTTTGTCCAAACATAGTTTAAGTTCGAAGATAAACCATGTCGGTCCACTCCTTCAGGTACCTCCCTCACAAAAATTCAAAAATCTTCGGAAAAATATGCGCACGATAACTTTTGAAGGGAGTGACTGATGTAATCCATACTCTGCACATCCTAATATATCTTCCATATATAGATCAGGTCCGAATATGGACTATATTTGTGCACTACTTTGGGTACTTGGGTACCTCCCACACAAAATTTCGGATAAGTTCACTTTAAGACCTGCTTTCGAATCACTTTGATTTTTGTTGAAGCGACGGTAAAAGTTTTTCAAGAGCAGGTCCATATTTCTTGGGAAAACATCCCGAAAGGTGTAAAAAGCCCTATGTCACCATATGTGGCTCTCGAACTGTTGTACCGATTTGGCGCAACATTTGGTCTTCGTCATATTTTTTCCAAACTTAGTTTCATGGGGCAATACCGGTCCCCAACTTCTGGTACTTCTCCACAATATTTAAAAAATGTAACTAAAATGTTAGGACGATATCACTTGAATGGCGCAACCAATTTGGTCTAAACTTTAGATCTCCTAATATTTTGTCAATATTTAGTTTAACTTTTAAATGGCCCATATCGGCCCTCCCTTAGGGTACCTCCCCCACAAAAGTTCAACATTTGTGTTAATTCCTAATCCACATTTTTGTCGGCAAGTTCAAATTTTGAAAAAGGGCCACAAAATTCTGAAGAGACGCTTAACACATTCTATCTGTTCGTAGATAAAAGTTTCAATTCACATTGGCTGAGGGTATACCTCTGTCGGCAAAGCCTGACTGACACTTTTTTACTTGTTATTGTAACAACTTGTATTCACTGCTCTCTTTACGACGGTATAAGTTTCTTTAGGGACAAGTCCATACTTCTTGAAAAAACCGGCCGAAAAGTGTAAAAACCCCCTATTGTACCATATGTAGGGGCTGCAGAGCACGATAACTCTCGATTCGATCAACGGATTCGGTCCAAAATTTGGCTTTCGTCATATTTTTTTCAAACTTAGTTTCAGGTTGGCAATACCGGTCCACAACATACGGTACTTCCCCCAATATTAAAAAAAAAAATAAAAATTGAACAGGGCCAAAAATTTGGTCCAAACATTGGATCTCCTAATATTTTGTCCAAATTTAGTTTAACTTCTGAAATGGCCCATATCTCTCCTCTCTTTAGGATACCTCCCGCACAAAAGTTCAACATTTGTGTTTAAGTGCAGTTTAGGGTCTGTTCGAAGATCCTTTGGAAATATACACCGATGATGTTCGTTGTGGTCCTGTTTAAAGCGGGTCGGTTTAAACTGAAATTTTGTGTTAGAGGTACCTGAAAGAGTGGACCGACATAGACCATGTTTGAACCTAATATATTACTGCCTTCGACATTTACAATGCGCATTTTACAGAAAAGAAATTTTGGAACGAATTACGTGCGCTCCAGCCACTGCAAATAGGGGTTGTTTACAGCCTTTGGGCTATTTTCTGAGGAAGTATGGACTTGTCCCTGAATAAATTATATCGTCGTAATGGGAATAGCGAATACAAGTGGCTAAAACAAAAAGCTAAACGGTGCTCTTGAAGCAAATTTAAATGGAAGTTACCTGCACTTGGGAAGTTTTTGCGGATTCTGAAACTACAATATTCATAGATGAGAAAAACCAAAAACAAAAAAAAATTGTCATAGCGCTTTTTTAATAAATGGCGTTTTACATTTTTAAGGGGTTTTTAGGTTTTCACAGTTTAGTTTGGAAACCGCAAGTCCTATCGAAATGGGACTAAAGAAAATGTTATAGCTATGAAAATTCTCTACAATAACTATTTTTATAATATATTCGTAATTCTTACCGTTATTGAGATATAGAAGTTCAAATTAGGACAATGTTTGGACGAAATATGTTTCAGTCAATTTGGAGTCGATTAAGCAATGACCGTCCGTCTGTCTGGCTGGAGAGCACGATAACTCTCGAACGATGTAACCAATGAGTTCCAATATTTGACATTTGTAATATTTTGTCCAAACTTAGTGTAAGTTAAGTTAAGATGGTCCATATCGGTCCACTCCTTCAGGTACCTCCCTCATAACAGCTCAAAATTTTTCTGTAAAATGGTGTGAACGATAACTCTCGAAGTGAGTAATCGATTCGGTCCAAATTGTGTGCATCGTATTATTTCTTCCAGATACATGTCTGGTTCGAATATCGACAATATAGGCTCACTCCTTCGGGTACGTCCCACACAAATTTCGGAAAACTGAATTTTATGAGTTCCTCTAAAATAGTTTTGATTTTTTTCCTGTGATACTAGCCTAATAGCCACCGAGGTGCAATGGTTTGCATTCACTGACATGAGAGAAATCTCCCTTGTCCCTTCTGGGATATTTGTGGAACAAGTATAGCCTAAAAGCTCCAAGAAACCCTGACGGCACCAACTAAAATGGCAAATGCCCAAAATAACTTTCGCAGGGAGTTTCCAGTCATGTATTAGATTGAAATATGGACTCGGTCCCCTCCTTCGACTACCACCCACATAAAATTTTGGAAGAGTGCCGTTAAGGGACTCAAAATGATTGCTGTAAATTAAATATTTTTTAACTTTCATGTATTGATTAAACTGAAGCATAAAATATGTTTGTGCATATGCATGTGTAAATTTTTCGCTAAGAAATGCAAAAATCATAAATCAACAATAAAAGATCCAAGGTAAATCAATTAAAGATAATTATTTAATTAATTTCTCGTATGAAATCGAGCTCTATGATCAATAATGCTTCTGAAAAAGGAAAGCCGACGACTCGAACCCACACACCCAACACTATGTGACATGACATGTTTCGCCTTTTGGTACGAAAGGCTCCTCAGACATATCGGATGTGGGACGGCTTCGCTGGCATCTAAATTTTACTCTTTCAAATGCAATTTGTTTTTTTTACAAATCTAAATGTTTTGTTCAGTAATTGACTTTCATGACAAACGCTTAGCGTAGTCTTTGAAAGTTATGAGTTTGGCTCTGAACACTAACACGCCGTGACAACACTTTTGAAACCACGTCCTTGAAGAACACAAGGATAAAAGTGTTGTCACGGCGTGTTAGTGTTCAGAGAAAAATTTTCAAATAAAGATAATTAATTTTCTTCAAATTTGTTTGCAAATTTTCGCGGATTTACTGCGATTTTCTTAGGTTTTATCTGTTTCTGCCATGAGACCAGTCCGAATTGGTGCGAATTATCAAAATTAGTTATACGCGTTGTAACTAACATCATTTCTTTTTATATATCGACCTTTTTGTAGAAAATGAACTTATGTTGAAACTGAGGTATGGGGTATTGTAACTCGCGAACAGTTGTAGTATACCCTAACTTTTGAGAGCATTTCGGTAAAATAAACTGTTTTAGGCCAATTCACCGATGGGTTTCTTAAAATAATAATTTGAGCGGAAGCTATGGTCGTACGAGTATTATTGTAAACAAGTAAAAAAGTGTCAGTCGGCTTTGCCGACAGATATATACCCTCAGCCAATGTGAAGCGAAACTTTTACCTCCGGACAGATCGAATGTATTTCAGGTCTCTTCAGAATTTGGCCCTTTTTGGGCATTTGAACTTGCTGACAACAATGTGGAATAGGAATTAACTGCACTAAGACACAAATGTTGAACTTTTGTAGGGCAGGTACTCTTAGGGAGGACCGATATGGGCCATTTTAGAAGTTAAACTAAATTTTGATAAAATATTAGGATATCCAAAGTGATATTTTTTAAATATTGGGGAGAAGTACCGGAAGTTGTGGACCGGTAATACCATGTCACTAAGTTTGGATATAATATGACGAAGACCAAATGTTGGACTAAATCGGTTGAACAGTTCGAGAGTTATCGTGTTCTCCGACCGCCACATATGGTGAACTAGGGGTTTTTTACACCTTTCGGGCTGTTTTCGCAAGAAATATGGGCTTGCCCCTGAAAAAACGTTTACCGTCGTAATGGAGGTAGCGAATGCAAATCGCTTCAACAAAAATCAAAGTGATTCGAGAGCAGGTCTTAAAGTGAACTTATCCGAAATTTTGTGTGAGAGGTACCGGAAGGAGTAGACAAATTTAGTCCATATTCGAACCTGATCTATATCTGGCAGATATATAAGGATGTGCAAAGTATGAATTACATCGGTCACTCCCCGATATAGCCCATCTTCGAATTTAAAGTATGTTTTGATAAAACATTACGAAGGCCAAATTTTGGACCGAATCGACAGATCCTTTCGAGAGTTATCTTGCGCTCCTACCACTACAGAAGGTGTCATAGGGGCATTTTGCACCTTTCCGGCCATTTTGTCGGGAAGTATGGACTTGCCCCTGATGAAACTTGTACCGTCGTATGGGGGAAAGTGAATACAAGTTGTTGCAACAAAAATCAAAGCGATTCGAGAGCAGGTCCTAAACTGAACTTGTCCGAAATTTTGTGTGGGAGGTACCCGAAGGAGTGGGCCGATTGAGTCCATAATGGAACCTCATCTAAGTCTGGTAGAAATTTCACGATGTGCAAAGTATGGACCAAATAGGTTACTCCCTTCAAGAGTTATCGTGCCCACAAATTTTCCGAACATTTTGGAACTTTTGTGGGGGAGGTACCGGAAGGAGTGGACCGATATAGCTCATCTTCGAACTTAAACTAAGTTTGGACAAAATATTACGAACGCCAAAATTTGAACCGAATCGGTTCATCCGTTCGAGAGTTATCGTGCGCACCAGCCAGCCAGACGGACAGACAGACAGACGGACGGACATGGCTAAATCAACTCCAAATTGTCTGAAACACATTTCGTCCAAACATACTTTGGGTCTAAAACCATTATTTCGATGAGGCACAATTTGCCCGTATGAAAGTGTATATACCCTTTCTAGCCTAAAGGCTGAGGGTATAAAAATAGGTAAAAAGCGTTGAAGGAAACAAGTTTTTATACCCTCAGCCTTTAGGCTATGAAGGGTATATACACTTTCATACGGGCAAAATGTGCCTCATCGAAATAATGGTTTTAGACCCCAAGTATGTTTGGACGAAATGTGTTTCAGACAATTTGGAGTCGATTGAGCAATGTCCGTCCGTCTGTCTGTCTGTCTGCCTGTCTGGCTGGCTGGAGCGCACGATAACTCTCGAAGGGATGAACCGATTCGGTTCAAATTTTGGTTTTCGTAATATTTTGCCCAAACTTAGTTTAAGTTCGAAGATGGGCTATATCGGTCCACTCCTTCCGGTACCTCTCACACAAAAGTTCGAAAATGTTCCGAAAATTTTTACGCACGATAACATTTAAAGGGAGTAACCGTTTTGGTCCATATTTCGCACATCGTCAAACTTGTACCAGACTTAGATAGGGTTTAAATATGGACTCAATCAGTCCACTCCTTCTGGTACCTACCACACAGAATTTCTGAAAAGTTCAGTTTAGGGCCATCTCTCGAATTGCTTTGATTTTTGTTTTAGCAACTTGTATTCACGGCCCCCTATACGGCGGTACAAGTTTCATTAGGGGCAAGTCCATACTTCCTGAGAAAATAGCCTGAAAGTTGCAAAAAAAAAACCCTAAGACACCACGTGTGTTGGTTGGAGCGCAAGATAACTCTAGAACGGATCTGCCGATTCGGTCCACAATTTGGCCTTAGTAACATTTTTTCCAAACATAGTTTAAGTTTGAAGATAAGCCATATAGGTCCACTCTTTCAGGTACCTCCCCCACAAAAGTTCAAAAATGTTCGGAAATTTTGTTCATACGGTAACTCTTGAAGGGAGTGGCCGAATTGGTCCATACTTTACACATCCTAATATATCTAATAGGTATAGATCAGGTTCGAATATGGACTATATTTGTCCACTCCATCCGGTAACTCCCACACAAAATTTCGGATAAGTTCACTTTAAGACCTGCTCTCGAATCACTTTGATTTTTATTGAAGCAACTTGCATTCGCTGCCTCAATTACGATGATAAAAGTTTTTTAGGGGCAAGTCCATACTTCTTGAGCAAACAGCCCGAAGAGTGTAAAAACCCGCTATGGCCCCATATGTTGTGGCTGGAGATCCACTTCCATAACGGTCAATGTCGATCCATTCCTTTTACTATCTCCTCCGCAAAACTTTTGATCTTTATTCCGAATCAACATTTTTGTCGTTTCAAACGCCCAAAATTTTTAAACGTATTTTGGGAAAATTGTTTTCAATATAAACAGGCTGAGGGTATATCTCTGTCGGCAAAGCCGACTGATACTTTCTTACTTGTTTTGTGTTAATTTCCAATTACTGGCTCTACAACACAGTGGATGTACCTCAAACGGATGCTGACATTATGAAGACTAAAAAATGGGGTTTTTTGAATTTTTGCTGTAATAGGGACGCGCAGCCGGATTTACTTAAAATTTATTATGTGATTGTAGTACTCTCAATTTCCCATTTTCTATGTATAACTTGAGCGTGTAATCTTTTTTGTTTTTCTATAAAGCCATAAAAATAAAATTATAATAATATGATTTTTATTTTTCTTCATACATATTTTCTTCGTATTTTTGCAAATAATATTCTTCACGACTTTGGCATCATTTTATTTCTCACAGGGTATGCTGTGGAAAATTTAAAATATATTTTTATAGCACAAGTGTCACTATTTTAAAAAAATATATTTTTTCAAATATGTACGTAAAATTTTGTAAGAAATTATATTTTTCGCGAATCCGTTGAGACTTTTCATAAATATTTTTCCATCATCGCAAAAGATATCAATTTTGTACACGGTAATAGGATATAACATGTTATTAGATTAAGCCGCGTTTTTTAGAATTTTTTCTAATTATTAAAATTTAAACGCCTATATCTTTTGCGCGCAACGATCAAAGTTCGTTACAAAAACAGATTTGGAACGACGATTTTTTTCTTAATCTAAAAAACAAAAAAAAAAACATTGTTCCACAACATCCCATACGGGACAAGGGAGACTTCTCTCATATCAATGAGTGCAGCCCGATTCATATTTAGCTCAATGATATGGGACCTACTGTTTATCGCCGAGTCCGAACGGAGTGTCTTAAGACACCACTTGTGGAGAAGTTTTTCAAGGCTGAAATACTCAGGAAATGTCGCCAACATTACTGAGGGGTATTTTGCCACCGTTGAAAAATGTTCGATGTTGCTTGGCCGGGGAATCGAACCCCCGACCTTCTGCGTGCAAGGCGGGCGTGCATACCATTGCACTACGGTGGCACCGCAAAAATCATTGATGTACTATAATTTTTTTTTTTTTTTGAAATGGAAAAGAAATTGTTCGTGATATAGATTACACTGTGTATTTTTCTGAAAGTACATATTGAGGCTCCCAAACAAATTACACTGTGAACACAAATTTTGGGACAGAGATAATTCCTTTTGGAAATGAAAGCCCTTGATGAGTATATTAAGAATCCCAAAAGAAAGATCCGCCGTGAATCGAAGTGAGAGGGAGTTTCTCACTAGCCGTAGGGCTAATTAATAATTCTTTCAGAGGAAAGAAGTTCGCAAGACCGATTTTCAGAGAACTAGGCTACCCAACAGTAGGTTTTAAATAATGTTGCTTCATTCGACGGATTCAGGTAGTTAGTTCCATATCGACATCTTCCTGGCTGTATAACTGCGTCATCTTTGGTCGAGATTTGGACCAAAAACTCTGAAAAACTTAATTTTTTTTATTTATACAACAATTGATATAGCTAAGAATGAAAGCTTGAATGAAATGAATAAGAATATACTGTTGAAAATAAGAAAAAAATATTGATGTCCGGATTATCGAGGTCTACAATGTCCGAATGTCCGAATAACCGAGTGACCGGATTATCGAGACTATGCTGTATTATGAATTTTGAGGCAATAATTGCACTTTTTCGAGCTGGTTATTGCCCCAGATATTTTCTGCATGCTCTTAACTACATGTTTGCATCAGAGGTTTAAACAAGATTCGAATTGGTTTTTGGAGACATTGCATCGATTTGCTCTAAAAAGTCAATATTTAGCCATTTTTAGATGGAGCCATAAAATCTAAGCCCGATCTAACAACACAAACCCCAAATAGGGGTTTTGTTGATTGGGTTTGTACTTTCATAAAATCCGCAGTAGAAGTTGTTTGCACCAAATCAGCTTGAGTGTTTTTGAAAGAATTATTTTGGATCTACTGCAATAATTTACAATTTCTTAAATATATATTTTTCAATATCCCAAATTAGTTTTTTCTTTGTTTCTTTAAAAAATATGCATTTTTTAATTATTTCTTTGTTCTGCCTTTTTATTTACATGTATTTTGTTATCATTTTTTATGTTTATTTGCTTTGCTTAAAGCAAAACAACATTTTTTTCTCCCATTTTCCTTTGTAAGCTATACAAACAAAAATAGATATTCATTCCTTTGTACTTTTCATTGTGGTTTTAATTATTATTTTTATTTTACTTGTTATTCGATATTACATTTTCTTACTTGTTTTCTTTAGCTTCTTTTGTATTTTATTAATTATTTCTTTTAAGATTCAAAGGCTATGGCAAAGTAATTCAATGAAATATTGACAAGTAATGTAGCGCTTCCTTCCACATCTAAGGGTACACATAATGAAGTCCTCATTAGGATGGAGGATTTTTTTTTTCTTTTCTTTTTTCTTTCTCTAGAAAGTTGAGTGTTGTCTAGCTTGGGAGTCGAATCGAGGCATTCGGTGTGTTGAAGTATAAATCATTTGGAACTTTCTCTTATAACGACATATATGGATATGTATGTGTTTTTTAAAGGGCATATTCTTTAAGATATAACAAATCCTACATCCTTTTCAATAAAAGTATAACCCACATCGACCTTTTTACACACATGTATGTAACGAAACACGCACGCAGTTACACAAAAAATATCCAATTTAAAACGAAAATTCTATTGCCATTTTTTGTATTCAATAATCCTCAATAGCCTTGTCGCATAAGGAGCTATTAAAGAGAAAAGAACATGCTAACATTGTTAATAGGATAAAAAACATCATTAGTAGCTATCACACACACACGCCATCACACTTACTCCAAAAAAAAATCGTGTCCAAAAAACGCGTTGCTAAATAGCAAAACAAATAACGAACTCCTTCACCAACCCTCCCTCCCTTAACAAGATCGAATGGAAAATGTCAAATAATGCTACGCATCCCTAACAAAGCAACAAAGCGTAAAGCAATAGCAACATAGCGTAAACGCTGGCAACCATACAAATCAAAGGATATCATATACAGGACAAATCAAACACAAAAAAAAAACTCTGCAAAAAATTGAAAAACATTTTAAGCTATTTTTAAGCAACAGTGAGAATGTGATTCCTGGAAGCAACAAATTTGACATTCTTTGAAATAAAAACAAAAATTTGCTGACCACAAAAGGAAAACTAAACAGAACTTATAGAAAAAAATAAAACGCGACACAATAAAATCTTGACATAACAAATGTCATCACCACTACAGGAGCTGATTTGTAAACACGACACACAAAAAATGAGTTGAATGGGTAGACAAAATATCCCTGGCAGCCATGTAGTCGCATTCTAGGTTTCAATTTTTTGTAGGTATTAACTTATGACAAATATTCACTAAGACACATAAATTCAGACAAGGCCTTTAGCTTATGTTGTCAATAGACAATCCTTAAGATAATTCCAAAACCGAAAGTATTCAACAACTTGTAATGCACAGTGGGTGCATTTCTTTAGGACAATGAGACAAAAATAGTAAATATTGGTCTATCATCTTGAAGCTTTAGTGATTGTGTATTTATCACTACAGAAGAATCACGCATTTTGAGCATGTTGCTGTTGTTGTTGTTGTAACAGTGTTTATTATTATGTTTTTATGTTCGTTCTTCTGTTCAATCTGGCTCTGAGTCTAACTCCAGTTCCAGGAAAGTGGCTGCTTCGATGGGATGTAACCGCAGATCCACTGGAGTTAGATCAGTAGGTCTGGCGTGGCAGTTAAAGATGTCTTGCACGGTGCGGTCGATTTCCGCCCAATAAGAATTTAGGCGACTGCAATATCCTGAGCGTAGTTGAGCTAAAACTACTCCGGTTTGTCGTGGCAGCTGACGCTCCTCAGCTGCGATAGATGGGGGATGTACGCCGAGGACTTTATTCACATTATAGCTTTGTTCCAGAACTAAAAACTTTTTACAATTTTTACGACTTTTACACATTTTACCAGAAAAACCGTTCCCGTACACAAAAAAGTTGTAAAATGTTCACTTCTCTTTAAACAAAAATGGCGCTGAATTACGCTCTCTTTAAAAACTTTTTTCTCGACAAATTTGAGCGTGTAAAAATAGTAGCATGGTTGCCGGCGTCTGATTGGCTAGAACGCCGACTTTGACATTTGTTCCAGTTTTTTGACGTATTTTCCATTTTTCCATTCCCGAACTATTTCAAAAAACTTTTGTGTGAGAACAATTTTTTACAGTTCTCTCTTTTACGAGTTTTACTATTAAAAAGTACGGGAACGAAGCTTATATTTGCTTATGGCCTTAGCAACTGCATCCGTGTGAATACTATTATACCTGCTTGATATGCCTGTTGATCTAGGGGTTCTCTGCTATATTGTTGGACCTCCTTCTATAGAGCATATATATCCTTCCTGATGTGCCTGAATGTGTCGGGCCTAGCCAGCAGATACTGATTGGAATGGCTCTCACAGTAACACCCAAGCAAGTACTGCAACGAAAACATCTGGAAGAAACTTTGCCCCATTATGTAGATGTTCCAGGGAAGGCTTGAGAAGGCACCCTGTTGCTGTTGTCAGGGCGTCATTCTGACAGGTTTGAATTTTTTTCCAATTCGTATCACATAAGCCCGGGGACCAAACTGGAGCCGCATAGCTTACCAGAGACCGACCTATCGCCTTATATGTGGTCAACAAGGTTCCTTTATCTGCAGTCCAAGTGCTGCCGGCTAGGGACTTGAGGACCTTGTTCCTATTTTTCGCTTTGTCGCAGATAGCTGCGGCGTTCGCGAACGTCTTGAAAGTAGTGTCGAATGTGACCCCTAGAATTTGGGGGCAGTTTGTGGTTGGAATTCTGCTACCGTTGCCCACGACATTCAATTCTCTTCCAAACTGCGGGGCCCATGTGGTGAACAGAGTGGCTGTAGATTTTGTGGCGGAAATCCTCGCGTGGAAAAATGTGGTAAGATCGGTTAAATAGAAGTTCAGTCTCTCACAGATGTCATCAGGGAAGGTACCTGAAGCTAGGATCGTGCAATAATCCGCATACGTTATGATTTCGATGCCGTCTGGAGGGGGCGGAATACAGGAGAGGTAGAGGATAAACAGTTCCGGACACATTACCCCACCTTGGTGAACCCCTGTTTCACTCTTAGGGGTTTGGATTTGGTGTTTCTGAATTCCACGTACGGCTGGCGTCCACACATATAGTTGACTATCCAACGTTTCAAGCTTGGCCGGAGGGTTGTCTGCTCAATGCCCTTAAACACTGGGGAGTGCTGGAGGGTTGTCTGCTCAATGTTCTCAAACAGCGTGGAGTGCCTGACTGTATCAAAGGCTTTTGATAAGTCAAGCGCCACCAATACTGTCCTATCACACGGCGATCTCTGGTTTAGTCCTTGACAAATATATGTAGGGATGGCGTGCAGCGCTGTTGTCATGCTGTGCTGCTTACAGAATCCATGCTGATGATCGGAAACTTGATAGCTATTCCAGATATATGTGGAGATGGCGTGTACGCTGTTGTCGTGCTGTGCTGCTTACGAAATCCATGCTGATGATCGGCAACTTGATAGCTATTCCTGATACTGGAGGACTAAGGCCTCAAGGGTCTTTGCTACGGGCGACAAAAACCAAATCGGCCTGTACGACAGGACCACCTTGCCCATTTTCCAGACATCGGGAACAGTAAGGATGGCTAGCGACAAGTTGAGAACTTTAGTGAGATACTCCACTCCCGGCTCATCCAGCTGCTTCAGCATTACCATGGAGATTCCTTCAGGGCCCTTCGGATAATTTAGCGGTCCTGATGACATTCGCAACATCATCCATTGTAAACTGTGGTGGTTCATCCATGGCAGGAGAAGACGTAATACTCTCCTCTTCGCCCTGTCACTTTTGGGGTGCTCGACAAACTGTCGACTGAAATAACTTGCGCACCTCATCGGGTCAATCAACGTAACGTCACCAAACGTGACTGAGGTCGTATCTGGTAAATATATTGGGATGTGGAAAGTATGGACCAAGTTCGTTACTAACCTTTAAGAGTTATCCTTCGCACATTTTTTCCGAAAATTTTTGATCTTTTGTGGGGGAGGTACCTGAAGGAGTGGAGCGATATGGCTTATGAAAGCCAAATTTTGGACCGAATCGGCAGATCCGTTCGAGGGTTATCTTGCACTCCAACCACTACACACGGTGTCGTAGGGGTATTTTTTTGCAACTTTTAGGCTATTTTCTCAGGAAGTATGGACTTGCCCCTGATGAAACTTGTACTGTCGTATGAAGCAGCAAATACAAGTTGTTGCAACAAAAAACAAAGCTATTCGAGAGCAGGTCCTAAATTGAACTTTCCCGAAATTTTGTGTGGGTTTTTCGTGGGCAAGTTCATGTTTCCTGATATGATGGTCCAAAGGTCTAAATTATAAGGTGACCAACCGAAATGACTGGTGGGCGCGCTATCTATAGAGAGGAATGTCTCCCAAAATAAGAACCACTTCCAAAATTGACTATTTCGGTCCATTAATGTAGGTACCTCCCTCTCAAAACTTTTGAGCTTTATTTGTTCCGTTTACAACACAATATTTTTAAGAATTCACACATGTCCTTATGATGCTCCCATCAGAAAATGCCGTTACAAATTTTCAAACTATTTTTAGTACAGTGAATTTTGATATTTTGGACGCAGACATACTTTTTTTCCTTTTTGGCCCAATGGGCGCATCCACTATGTGATGGAAGAAGAATGCCTCGAACAATGAGAAAGTATAAAAACAATTCATCATACAACAAATATGGATTTAAAATGAAGAATCTGAATATAACACTTAAGTACAACAAGGACCAATATTGCCAATTACTTAATTACACATATCCCTGGAATACCAAAAACTATTACAAACATATGTAATATATATCCAAAATTTGGATAAAGATTCTAACCTTAAGTGTTATTTCAAACCCTCAGAACTTCTACCGTATAACAAATATCTTCAATTATCTCACTTTCCACTCATATTTGCTTCACAGGTGTACTTTAACTTTTCCTGGATTTCCAAAAATTCCATTTATCTTAGTTTTTAATCTAAGAAAATCCAACAAAAAAACTCAAAATAACAACAACCATCTTCGAGCCTCAATAATAATAAAACGCCCATAGCTAGCATGTTTTGCACTAAAAAACATTACCGCTGGTCATTTCAATTCGTCTAATGGATAAACACCCTAAGAAAACAATACACTGTTATTATAATGGATTTTTTTCTTTTTTTTTTTTGCTGACGTGCCGCGTCGCCGTCTTTTGAGAAAACATAAACAAGTAAATACGCTCGTTACTTGCTATTGATATTGGTGTAATGTTGAAATGCCGTGATTTAATTGGGTGTAGATGTACGTAGAAAAACAACAGGAAAAAAGGAAAACAAACTAGGAAAAAATATACACTACACTACGTGATCCTTGGTCTTTCCTCAGTGGACGTCATAGATAGCAGGCAATGTTATTATGTCCCTCCCAAAAAACGAACGGAACATAATTGCATACCTTAGTAGTACACCAACAGGAACAAACAATTGAATTAATCTTTTTAAGAGGGTGAAATTATCTATGAGCTGTAATTAAATTGTAGTTTTTGTTGTTGTTGAAGTGATATCAAGTTGGAAGTCTACGGCTTTTTAGACAATTATAATCAGTCCATATGGTATTGCAGACACAAAAGTGTTTTCTTAATTAAATTTATTTTATTTCGTAAAAATTTCCATTAACAACTAGGGGAAATGTCTATTATGTACATTAATACCGAAAATCAGAAGGTACCGTTGTAAGGGGGGCTATCTAAAAACGCCGTCTGATATAGCCCATTCCCATTACCCAACATCCTAGGCGTAATAGAAACATCTGTACCAAATGATAAAGCTCTATTTTAAATATTGCAAGTTTTATCTTGATAACAACAGACAGACGGACAGTACGGACATGATTATATCGACATATATAGAATAGAATATATACCCTATGGTATCTCCGACGAATATTTCGATGTGTTTCAAACGGATTGACAAAGTATATTATAGCAGGGGAACTAAAAGAGTTCCTGGCCTAATAATGAAAATGCGAATATTTACCTTCACAAATAGTTTTATTGTTTTCTTAAATAGTCTCCAACCAATTGTTCAAGCACTTATATAATAAAAAGCATCAGCCGACAGACATATACCCTTAGAGCAGTGGCATAATGAATAATGAAGACCAGTAAGTAAGAAACAGTAGGGCTTTTACAGAAGACGAGTTGTTGTAGCAGCATAGGTTTGATGCTGCTATGGTAGTCGCAGGCCGAAACGCTTTTGGTTTCGGATCAATACAGTACAAACA
This sequence comes from Musca autumnalis, assembly GCF_047663935.1. Taxonomy (NCBI): domain Eukaryota; kingdom Metazoa; phylum Arthropoda; class Insecta; order Diptera; family Muscidae; genus Musca; species Musca autumnalis. The sequence goes on from NW_027411644.1 coordinate 40,619,285, forward strand.
ACCCCCTGCCATAGAATTACTGGATTTCTCAAATAAACACACACTGTAATTCTTAAAGTATCAATTAGTTAACCAACTGCTGTACACCCTCAGTCTGTAAAAGGGGAAATCAAAAAGGTGGCGAAGACCGTGAATGGGAGACCATTCGCTTCAACATACGTATAGAAACGGCATTGTTAGCACTTTATACCCTCATCTTTTAGGCACTTCAATACGACGAAAATATGTATAATCGAAATAATGGTTGTAAACGCCAAGCATATTTGGACGAAAACCCTTTTAGACGATACCCCTTAAGTCCGGCTGTCTAAAGCGCACAAAAGCTACCGAACGAATCAAACGATTTGATCCAAATTTTGGTTTTCGTAATATTTTGTTCAAACTTAGAACAAGTTCGGTATCTCTCCCACAAAAGTTAAACATTTTTCGCCAACTCTCGAAGGGACTACCCGACTTTGGACGTCGTAATATTTTCACAAGATCAGCTTCGAATATGGACTATACGATCCACCCTATTAAAATATTAATATATTAAAATATTAAAATATTAAAATATTAAAATATTAAAATATTAAAATATTAAAATATTAAAATATTAAAATATTAAAATATTAAAATATTAAAATATTAAAATATTAAAATATTAAAATATTAAAATATTAAAATATTAAAATATTAAAATATTAAAATATTAAAATATTAAAATATTAAAATATTAAAATATTAAAATATTAAAATATTAAAATATTAAAATATTAAAATATTAAAATATTAAAATATTAAAATATTAAAATATTAAAATATTAAAATATTAAAATATTAAAATATTAAAATATTAAAATATTAAAATATTAAAATATTAAAATATTAAAATATTAAAATATTAAAATATTAAAATATTAAAATATTAAAATATTAAAATATTAAAATATTAAAATATTAAAATATTAAACTATTAAAATATTAAAATATTAAAATATTAAAATTTTAAAATTTTAAAATATTAAAATATTAAAATATTAAAATATTAAAATATTAAAATATTAAAATATTAAAATATTAAAATATTAAAATATTAAAATATTAAAATATTAAAATATTAAAATATTAAAATATTAAAATATTAAAATATTAAAATATTAAAATATTAAAATATTAAAATATTAAAATATTAAAATATTAAAATATTAAAATATTAAAATATTAAAATATTAAAATATTAAAATATTAAAATATTAAAATATTAAAATATTAAAATATTAAAATATTAAAATATTAAAATATTAAAATATTAAAATATTAAAATATTAAAATATTAAAATATTAAAATATTAAAATATTAAAATATTAAAATATTAAAATATTAAAATATTAAAATATTAAAATATTAAAATATTAAAATATTAAAATATTAAAATATTAATATATTAAAATATTAAAATATTAAAATATTAAAATATTAAAATATTAAAATATTAAAATATTAAAATATTAAAATATTAAAATATTAAAATATTAAAATATTAAAATATTAAAATATTAAAATATTAAAATATTAAAATATTAAAATATTAAAATATTAAAATATTAAAATATTAAAATATTAAAATATTAAAATATTAAAATATTAAAATATTAAAATATTAAAATATTAAAATATTAAAATATTAAAATATTAAAATATTAAAATATTAAAATATTAAAATATTAAAATATTAAAATATTAGCGTTGCTGGCCCGTCGTAATGAGATTTAATGACAACTTTTTATGGACTTTATGCTTGACAATTCAAAAATTGGTATTTTCTACCTCACTTCTTCGGTCCATTGTCGAACCGAGGAAGATTTTAAATATATCTACATATTTTGTCTGTTACATTTCTATTCACATATGAAATTTGTCGAATTTTTTGGCCCATTTGTTGCTGTCTACGATTTATTATCGTCCATGTCCCCTGTCTTTTTACTAAAGCGATCTAATTATAAAAGTTAAAAAATGGTTAAGTGGGCGTTGTCATCAGTTTTCAAGATATTACTTACTTACTTACTTAGTTGGCCCATTACAGAACATTTGTTCCATAGACCGAACTAAGAAAAGATCTCCATTCCTCTCTGTTTTTCGCTTGACTTTTTGGAATACCGCGCCTTTCCATTTCTTCATCCACTTGTGTGCTCCATCGAAGCTTAGGCCTGCCGATTCTGCGTGCACCGCCATGTGGCATGTATTCATACGCCTTTTTAGCGGGTTCATCATCGCTCATTCTCATGATATGGCCTAGCCAACGCAATCGTTGCATCTCGATACGTTTAACTATATGCATGTCTTTGTATAGCTTATATAGCTCGTGGTTCATACGACGTCGATATTCACCGTCAACGCAAATCGGCCCGTAGATCTATCGAAGAATTTTCCTCTCAAACACACCAAGCACTGCCTTATCTGCTTGCGCAAGTACCCATGCTTCGGAGCCATACATTAGCACGGGTAGTATCAGAGTTTTGTATAGTGTTATTTTTGTTTGACGAGATGTGGCTTTGTTTTTAAATTGCTTACTTAATCCATAGTAGCATCTGTTGGCCAATACAATTCTTCTTCTTATTTCACAACTGATGTTGTTTGTTGTGTTTATGGCAGTGCCGAGGTAGACGAAGTCTTTAACTACCTCAAAATTGTAGGTACCAACTTCTACGGTTGGTCCGAGCTCTATGGACGCTTTGCGCGTCGACACCATCAATTTGGTCTTTTCGCCGTTTACCGCCAGACCCACTTTCGCAGATTCTGCTTCGACCTTCCTAAAGGTATCAGTTACTTCCTTTACTGATCGTCCCATGATGTCTATGTCATCAGCATAGGCAAGTAACATGTGGCTATTGGTGTAAATTGTGCCATTTCTTTTGACATTTGCATCTCGTATTACCTTTTCCAGCAAAATGTTGAATAGGTCACACGAAAGGCTGTCTCCTTGTCTGAAACCTCTTTTGGTACAAAATTCTTCGGAGAGGTTCTTTCCAATTTTAACTGAGGACCTAGTATCAGTTAGAGTCATCTTACAAAGCCGGATGAGCTTTGCGGGAATACCAAATTCAGACATTGCATGGAATACCTTTGATCGGAGGTGACTGTCGAATGCAGCTTTATAATCGACTCCGGTTTTAAACAGCTCGGCTGGTAAGCCATCGGCTCCTGCTGCTTTATTATTCTTCAGCCGGTTGATTGCTGTTTTTACCTCATCTTGGCCGGGTGGTATACATTCTATACCATCTTCTGGGATTGGATCTGCGGTATCATCGTCTTCGCCACTATTGGATACCAGCAGATTGGAGAAATGTTCCTTCCATATCCTGAGCACGCTATCTGTATCTGTTACCAGATTACCTTGCTGGTCTCTACAGGAGGATGTGCCTGTACCAAAGCCATCTGTTTGATGTTTCACTCTTTGGTAGAATTTTCGGACTTCATTCTGGCTCCTGTACATCTCGATTTTTTCACATTCCCGCTTTTCCATTTCTCTCTTTTTCTTGCGGAAAAGACGTTTCTCTTCTCTCCTTTTCTCCCGATATCTCTCTCGTGCGCTACGCGTTGCTACTGATTGTAAAGTAGCTCTATATGCCGCATTTTTATCTTCGGTAGCAGCACGGCACTCCTGGTCATACCATGAATTCCTTTGTGGAGGTCTCTGGAATCCAAGTATGGATTTTGCGGCTGTTTGCATGGAGTGGGCAATATTTTGCCATTGTGTTGTTATGTTATCGGGACAAGGAGTGCTCGCGTTAAGCAATTGGGCTAGTTGAGTGGAATATGCTGTGGCTATCTGTTGTGTTTGCAGCATATCGATGTCCAACTTCCGCGTTGTGTCTGTTCGTACTTTATTTGCAACGTTTAGACGGGTACGTACCTTTGCTGCAACAAGATAGTGGTCCGAATCAATGTTTGCGCCTCGGAACGATCGTATATCCAACACGCTGGATGAATGTCTTCCATCTATCACAACATGATCAGTTTGATTACTTGTTCTTTGATCTGGGGACAGCCAGGTGCCCTTATGAATATCGAGATGATTAAATCTGGTACTGCTAACTACCATGTTTTTTGCAGCTGCAAAGTCTATCAGCCTCATACCATTGTCAGATGTTTCACTGTGGAGACTGAATTTCCCGACTGTTGGGCCAAAGATATTCTCCTTTCCAATTTTGGCATTAAAATCGCCTAGAATGATTTTAATGTCATGGGCAGGGCAACGGTCATATGTTTCTTCTAAGCGCTCGTAAAATATATCTTTTGTCTGTTCGTCCTTTTCTTCAGTGGGAGCATGAGCGCAAATAAAGCTGATGTTGAAGAATTTAGCTTTTATTCGAATTGCAGCAAGTCTTTCATTCACTGGAGTGAAGCTGGATACAAGATGTTTTAGTCTCCGACTAACTATGTGACCTAGTTTTTATCGCCGAGTCCCAACGGCGTGTCCTAAGTTTTCACTTGTAGAGAGAGACCTTTTTCATGGCTGAAATACTCAGAAAATATATATTCAAATAGTTTCAACAAATCGTACTTTTCCTCAGTCAAAAAATTGCAATTTGCGAATTACGCCGCTTTTTGTGAAAACCACAAAAATATTCCATTCATTAGTTTTAGTTGAAACTGATTTCTTTCTAAAATTGAAATACCTTGGCAACATTATATTAAAATGGTTTTTACAAGGTCTCGGGCTGTATTCTTGTTCTATGAAAATTTGAAATGCAAAATATTTTCTTTATAAAATTGTTCATTTGATATTTATTTCTTTTATAAAAGTTTACATTTCAAATATTCATAGAACAAGAATTGAGACCCTGCTTTTTACATTTTTATACATAGCACAGCAAAATTTTATTTTTCATTCGTTTTCTGTTGTTTTCGTTATGTATATTGCATATATATATTGCTGTTTTTCTTAAGTTGTACTAACGAGAATAGGCCGCGATCTATTCGTTAAAAGTACATATGTATTGTCATATCACTTTTGGTGCATTGAAGTTTCTCTATGTTTCACACCATGTGTAAAAAAATTATGATCTGTAAAAAGTTACAGTTGTTATGTAAAATACAGTCCGTGTAAAACTAGCTTAAGGAAGTTTAATTTTTGCCGAAATTCCACCAACATCCTACCCCATTTTAAACCATGAGTAATTTGTTTGCAATATGTACATCATTTTCTACATATTAATATTTTACATAAAGGTATTTTTGTTAAAAAATGAAAAGTTTACAAAAATACTGAGTTTATTTTGTAGGGATTCCATGAATAAACAATGTTATTTTATGAAATGTAAAAAATATGAACCACAAAAATATGCTATTATTTACCTCAAGTTATTTAGTTTTTTGTAAGAAGTAGAAAAACATTTTAAAAGTTTAAAAAATGTTAGCAAGAAAATTGTGTTTATTATGAAAAAAGTCGAAATTGAATAATTTTGTGGAATGTTTGAGGGCAGAAATAGGTATGTTATTTTCCCCAATGCATTGATAGTTGAATGCATTTAATACTATGCATTCCGTTCGTAAAACTCAATATGTAGTTACTTTTTTATTTTTTCTTATCGCTAATGTCAGTGACACGAACTATTGTATGCATAAAGTGTATAATATAACCGAACTACGGTTACATTACTTTCGCTTGTCGTGCTTTATTACTTGGTTGGCGTTTTAATTTTCTCTCTACATATAATGACATATTTAATAACTAGACATTTTATCTCATATATTTCAAAGTTGGTTATTCATTTAATCTAAAAACACTAAAACAACGATAAAATTCAAAGTTTTTTCTTATCTGAAAAAAAAACTTGCATAATAAAACATTGAAAGTATAACTTAAGCTTTTATAGTCATACGGGGGACATACATCCATATATAAAATTGTACATAAGGGAGTTGTGAAAATATTAGCAAACCTACAAAAAAACGTACTCATTATATAACTTTATGATTTGAGAAGACCATTGGATGTTTTGTTACTCATTGGCACTCTATGATAGTCTAGGTGGAATAATAAAAATATTAAATAACTATTTGCAAAAAGTAGCTATAAACAATTTATATATATTTTTTTTCGTTTGGTTATGTTAGTTCATTGAACCTTCGGACCCATGAAGTAATAAACTAATATGTTTTACGAGCCTTGAAACCTTTATAAGTGATTAATATGTTTTTTATTGATGCTCCACAAGGGGATGAAATTTCCATATGAACAATTTTCGAAAACTGGAAATAATAGTAACATTAAATATAAATAAAGTGCCAACAACAACACTTCAAGTCGTAAATTGTCCTTTTGTTTTGGGGTGGTAATAAAGTTTGCGCAATTTATTATCTAGTTGTACATACCTTAAGAAAGTATAAAAGTTCTCGGTAATTAATTGACATTTTATTACAAAACCTCTCTTATAGACTATAACTATTTGTGATAGCACGGTGTAGAGATATCATTTTGGGGAAGGCAATCTATGCTATAAATTGAGATAATTTTTAGACGTAATTAAGAAAAAATTCTTCATCATAAATTTAAGATTGGTTGTATGACCAATTACGAAATACAGTATAGTCTCGATAATCCGGACACTCGTTAATCCGGTAATGCGGACACTAGAATTTTTTACATTGTAGACTCGGTAATCCGGACATAGTCGGGACATCACCACATCTCAATATGGAATTAACTATTTGAATTTGTTGAATGATTTTCCACCTTTCAACCATCGATGGATGACTATGATAAGCAACAGTATTTTCAACCTAGCGTTGAGTAGCCTTGTTCCCTTAAAAAAATGATTGTGGGGATTTCCTTTCCTCTAAAGGAATTAGATTAGCGAGAAAGTCCCTTAGAACTGTGTAATGTATTCCAATGATCTTTTACCATAGACAAATAAAAGAGTAGACAGAGAAATTGTAGTGTGCTTGTTTTTTGTAGGGGTCGCCCTAACGAAAACTACGCAGACATCTCACTCAATTGCATTTTGTTTTGGGGTAAATTGCAAGATTTTGTTGAATTTGTTTATATGAGGATGTAGATCTGGCCAAAGACTACCCAAATGTTGTCTTTTACCAGCATAAATAGTTTAAAAATGTATAGTTATTGCCATTTTAAAAATTTAGTGCATATCTAACTAACTCAATTCACACTCAGTGAGAGAATTTAGGTGAGAGGATTTCTTTGTCTATTCTTCTATTTGTCTACGCTTTTAGCTAGAAATGTTTAAAACATCTAAAGAGTTGGGATTAAAGATTTAGATTTTTTAGATTCAGTAAGTCATTTTTTGAGTTACGGCAAAAGTCGGTAAAATTAAAAAGCAAAATGATGAATAAAAAGTTAAAATAAAATTTTACAGCACTCTTGCCATAGGCGGAACTTTACAACGACTTTTTTGGTCGCCAACTTACTGAAAAATATCTTTAATTACCGAAATTATAAGCAATTTAATGTTACCGTTTTTTTTCTCGGTAGCGCAAAAGATGAATTGAAGAATCGCACTTCTTGTATAGAAATTTCAATAAATTATTAAAAAAAGTATGGTATCCTTTCATTTTCAATCTTTGATATACAAAATCACCTGCAACTACGGATTGTTGTATTGTACGACCAATATATTTAAATCCCATTGCGATAAAGTCAGTTGCTGATGTTCGTAGAAATGGCTAAAATATAATCACCATAATGATGAGCGCATTTGAATTTTGAAACTATATCTCAATTCGTAAGAGGCTCTTGTCGCATGGACACCGAAAATCAATATGTGTACCCGGGCTACAAAGTTTATATCCTAAAACAAGTACAAAAGGATCAGTGGGCTTTGCCGACGGAGATATACCCTCAGCCTGTGTAAATTGAAAGTTGCATCAATGGACAGATCGAATACTAGCTAAATATGGATTTGGATTAAAATACACATTTCTTGTGGAGGAGGTACTTGAAGGAATGGACCCACATTGTCCATTTTGAGATAGGATCTTACATTGGGAGACATTCCTTTCGTGCCAGTGTGCCACAGTAGAACTTAGAGCTTTTGCACAATTAAACATTGAAACACTTTTTTCCAAAAACGTTTATATTTAAATTTGGGCGTATGAACCGCCAAAATATTGATTTCGATAGAAGCTCAAAAAGTTTTGCAGGGAAGATATCTAAAGGAATGGACCGAAAAATTCCATTTTGGAAGTGGGTCTTATTTTGGGTGTCATTCAATAGATATCGCGACCACCTGTCGTTTCAGTTGGTCACCATATAATTCAGAGGTTTTGGACCGTTATATCAGGAAGCATGTACTTGCCTACGAAAAACATGATATCGCTGTAAACAGGACCACTAGGTAAAAATTTTCAAGTGATCCTCGAACAGACCCTTAACCGGGTTTATGAGATATCGCGAGTACCATTTTAGCGAATATTTTCGAATTTTTTGGGGAGGTACCGAAAGGAGTGGATCTACAAGCACCACCTTCGAATTTCATCTAATATTGGAAGAAATGCTAAGACATGCAAAGTGTGGTGGTCCACTCAGTATTAGTTTCCAGCCAGGGTTTACACCCTTCGGGCTGTTTGCACAAGAAGTATGGACTTGCCCCTGAAAAAACCTTTACTGTCATAATTGAGGCAGCAAATGCAAGTTGATTCAACAAAAATCAAAGTGATTCGATAGCAGGTCTTAAAGTGAACTTAACCGAAATTTTGTGTGGGAGGTACCGGATGGAGTGGACAAATATAGTCCATATTTGAACCTGATCTATATCTGGTAGATATATTAGGATTTGTAAAGTATGGACCAATTAGGCCACTCCCTTCAAGAGTTATCGTACGAACAATTTTTCCGAACATTTTTGAACTTTTGTGGTGGAGGTACCTGAAGCAGTGGACCGATATGGTTTCTCTTCGAACTTAAACTATGTTTGGACAAAATATTACTAAGGCCAAATTTTGGACCGAATCGGCAGATCCGTTCGAGAATTATCTTGCGCTCCAACCACCTCACACGGTGTCATAGGGTTTTTTTGCAACTTTCAGGCTATTTTCTCAGGAAGTATGGACTTGCCCCTGATGAAACTTGCACCGTCGTATAGGGGGCAGTGAATACAAGTTGCTAAAACAAAAATCAAAGCCCCTGAATATTATCCGACCATTACCAAAATATAGGCTTCTTCCCCTCCGCGACCCCCATAAACACCCAAAATTTGGTGACAATCGGATTAAAGTTGTGACCTGTAGCGTGATTACAAAGTTTAAATGGATAGACGGACCGACGGACGGACACACATAGCCAGATCGACTCAGGTCGTCGAAACATTCATTTTAGTCTACGACCATTATTTCGATGCGTTACAAACTTTTTGGCCAAAAACAACTTATAATACCCTCCCCACATAATGGTGTAGGGTATAATCAAATGTCGTTCATTGGTAATGGCATCAGTTGAGAACGGCTGGACTGATTTGGATAATTCTTTTTGTGAAATGTTCGCCATAACCCGACTTAGATTCTAATGCAAAGAAAATCTGAACACGCCTACTTTTACGCCCACTATTTTCAATTTTAAAATTTTGTCTTTTCTACAAAAACTACTGAAATTATCAGGGAATGTACACGGTTGGCGCCCGGTTAAAATGGGCTACAAATTTTGTTGAATTCCGGAGCCTACACCCTAATTCTTTAAAAATGCTATATTTAGAATAATTAAGAATGTATCGGTTTGGAAAATAATTTGCCAGACAATGTTGGTAGTGTCTCCTACCTTATCTACTTATTTGGGTCCCAAAAACTTGACTACGCCCACTTTTTAAAAAAAATTTACATCTGCAAAACTACTGAAACGATTTTCCTGAAATTTTCAGGGAATATACAGGAATGGCCCCCGGTGAAAAAAGGATGTATATTTTCTTGAATTTCGAAAGGAGTGGGGTACTTCCCTACGCCATATTTAAAAAAACGCCATATCTTAATGAATAAAGACCAAATCCCGTCATAACCCCTTTTAGGTTTTTATGGAACGAAAATTTTACAGCGCCCACTTTTTAAAATTTTCATCTCAATTCAAATTTTAAATTTTCAATTAAAAGTTTTTCCGCAAAAACTACTGAACTGATTTTCTTAAAATTGTCAAGGAATGTACAGGGAGGGCTCCCGAAAACAGGCTACATATTTTATTAAATTCCATAGGAGGCGGGGTACCTCCCCTATGTGATATTTAAAAAAAACTATATTTGCAAAAATTACGCATGTATCGGTTTAAAAATTTACGGATTAGTCTACAATGTAGCACTTCTTTGGGACCTAAAGACCCGACCACGCCTGTTTTTTTTACATGTTATATCTCCAATACTACTGAACCCATTTTCATCAAATTTGTAGCAAAAGCTTAATGTTGGCCGTTTTTATGTATATTTTATGAATCTTGGAGGAGGGGTACCTTCCTCACGCCTTTCTCTTAAACGCTATATGTATAAGCCAAACTTATGATTATATCGCTTTCAGCATAAATTTTGGGAGGTAATGGGGTTGTGTGTACCCTAGGTACATATTTGGAGCCAAAATACTAGAGCTGGCAAAAAATCGATGGCACTATCGATAATATCGATTGTTATTTAAAAATTAAATATCGATAGATAGTTTTACCTATCGATATTATCGGAATAAAAACCCCTAACCTAAAATTCATTGAAATAAATAGAAATTTCGCTACTTTTCGGTTATGTGTGTGTGTGAGAAAGTAAGGCCGTAGTCATACGTACACATTTTTCGTTAAAGTAAAATGTATTTTTTTTATTTTTTATAAAATAAAAGCAATTGTTTATTCTCCCTCACATTTCTGAGAACTACTTGTGCAAAATTGCAAGAAAGTCGTTGACATTTCCGCCATTTTCATTTCCAAATTAATGGTGATGACAACTTAACGATAATATCGATAGCAATCGATATTTTAAAACATTATATCGAAAATATCTAATGTTGGGAATATCGATGGTTTGCCAGCTCTACAAAATACCGGACCACGCGAACTTTCCCTATCTTTTCAATACATTTTTCCAAAACTACTGAACCTAATTTCATGCAATTTTCAGAAAATGTTCAGGAATGTCCCGTGGTCCAAAATGCTATATATTTGTAGACGAATTTCGGGGGCCTGTTGTTTTATAATCGCTATATTTGCAAAAATTATGAGTGCGTCGGCTTGCAGATTATTTTTCGAAGCAACGGTGGTTGCGCCACCGATCAAGAAAAACGATATATTTACAAATGCCCTTAAATGGTGAGGCTCAACAGTCCATAAGCCATGAAAAACTAACACATATAAGTCTCAACAAGCGGGAGAATTCAAATTAACCATTTTTTAACTTTTATAATCAGATCACTTTAGGATAAAGACAGGGGACATGGACGATAATAAATCCTAAACGTCATCAATAAGTGAAAAAAAAAACCGACAAAGTCCGTAGGAGAAAAGAAAGGTTACAGACAAAATCTGTTGATAAATTTAAATTCCTTCTCTGTTTGACAATGAACCGAAGAAGTGATGTAGAAAATACCTATTTTTTAATACATATTTCTTTAAAAAAAATTTTAAAAAAATGTGTTAGGAAAAAAATAACCGAATCGATCAATGAAAGAGATCAATAGTTCGAGGTATTGCATAACGTCTAATCAAAGGTATTATAAAAACTTCAAAACCCCGTACAGAATAATATTTTCATCAATTTAACAAATTAGGAATTCCCCTATCATGATTTGAAAAATTTTCCATCATGATTGCGACATTTTGTGGCATGAAAGGTAAACAGACAAACCAAAGCAATAAAGGAATAACCCACTTATAAGTTAGACAATAGTTCCCTTATCCAACTGCTACATTGATTCAATTTGCATGAAGTGAGAGATCAAGAGTTGGTTTTCAAGTTTTGTTTTCATAATTTGTCCGAATATGCCCCAGAATTTAAAACACAGACCAAAAAATTGGATATTTTTCCACAAAAGTTATGGTTCATTTTAACAGCTAAATACTACCCGATCATTGTCAACAATTATTGGCACTATCCTTGACTAGTATATACGAGGCTGTAACTCTGTTATCTGACCACGTACATCAATCAATTAAGCAGAGTATTATTGCGACCTACACACACTGGTCGAAACCACTGATCTAGCGGCGCGCAAGTCAAAAAATCGAACTATAAAATTGCGAAATATTTTCCATTGTATCGATTACAGACACTTAGCAGACAAAGATTTTGTTTTTTCATGTTTGTTGTTGTAAATATTCACTCAGTTATTCACTATCAAATACAAGAGTTTCTGTCGCGTCAGATTTTAAAAAAATTTTGCAAAAAAATTAACTTCATATTTGTTTAAATGTTAAATAAATTCGTAATGAAAATGGACAAGATATATTTTTAATTAATAGCAGAGGGTGTGATTTAAACTATAAAAATTAGTTTGGGGTCTGGAGTTACTTAGTTATATAGCAATAAATTTTCGAAAAATTCAAATTTTTAGTGTTTTTATGGGTTGTACGCGCTTGTTCCATAGAGTGCATCTTGTAAACTTGGCCGAACTTAGGTCCGATTATTATTTGGGGAATGAAATTGGACTCTCTCGATACGAAATAACCACATTAGGGCTGCAAATATTTGCAAATCTTTTGATTGCTGCACTTTTAAAATAAGGGATTTTGCATGAAATTCATATAAATTTAACTGTGCATTTGTATTGAGAGCTAAATCAAATATGGACCTATCTTGAGAAATGTTTGCAAGGAGGAGTTCTACCCCCGGAGACACTATAATACCATATTATAGCTAAATATGTTATTAAATATGGGATAAGAAGTAAAATTTCAACGAATCGGACTTACCATAAAAGGGGCTACATCGAAACATAAATCCGTATTGAAAATGTTTTGCAAGAAGATTTTATACGCAGTGAGAACACGGAATGTAAAATTACAGCCAAGTTTTATTAAAAATGTGGTCAGATATTTAAAATACCTTAAATTGGGAGGTACGGTTACATGGGGGCTATATCAAAACGTATACCTATGTTCATAATTTTTGGTGGAAATATTTTGTGACCACTATGAACCCTAAGTACCAAATTACAGCTAATTTGCTACGAAATTGTGGCTTAAATCCTCAAAATACCGAAAATCGGAAGGTACCGTTATATGGGGGCTATACCAAAACATTAGCCGATATTTTTCATATTTGGTCCATTATTACCCACAGGTACAAGCTGAGTTTGTGCAAAATTTCAGTGACGTATCTCAATTCCTTTGCAAGTTATGAATTTCGCGCCGCTAGATCAGTGCTTTCGACCACCATGCTACAGACCCACTACAAAATCGGATAAAATTAAGTTTTTCATTAATTTCATCCCATTAATATTTTGCGATCATCACCAAAAACGATAGGTGTATATTCTTGTCTGAACGCGACCTCCATAAAAATGTTGTGACGATTGGTTGAGGTCTGGAGTTTGTTTACAATTTTTAATGGATGGACGGACACACATCCCAAATTGGCTTTATCTCGTCGATATATGAATTGTGGTATACCACATGTGGGGTCTACGGCGAATATTTCTCGGCGTTTCATGAATTTTCGGAAAACAAACTTATAATACCCTTCCAACATTGTGGTGTAGGGTATAATAATATATTACTGCAGTATTATCTAATTTTCCTTTTTTTATATTTATTTATTTAAACAAATATTTTATGAACAAAAATTGCATATACCAAAATCAAAAACAAAAAGCACATGAAGCATATTTAAAAAAAAAACATTGAAATTGCATTTTATATGTATCTAAGTGCTGCAGGCATTCTCTTGTTTTATGACCTATTTAAGTGTTTAGTGTGAAATAAAGTTAAAATTAAAATAAACATGTATTTTTTGGCAAACAGGTTCATTGACATTGGTTATAAAAATATAAAAACTGTATATAACAACACACAGCATAATAATAAAATTCTAAATTATTTGTTGACTTTAATTAAGCTGTATCAATGGCAACAAAAAACAAAAGTTCTTTAATATTTGAATGGAAAAATATTTACTAAAATATAACATAATTGACACTTTGATAAAACATAGTTACTTTGATTTAGCCAATTATATTTTGAATTTAGTTACAAAGATTGCAATTAAAAGTAAAGGTTTGGCAAATTGGGTTTGAAATATTTTTATTTTAAATTTCACTGTTGAAACTCAATATTAAAGAAAATTTTAGAAAAAATTATCGACCCGTGGGTCACGCGATTTTTGTATAGAAAAACTGATCGACCCATATGGATCAAATATCGAAAATATCGACCCATATCGATCAATGGGTCTCAATACGCGAGACCCATTGGGTCAATGTTTTTCTATAGAAAACATTCAAGAGACCCTTGGGTCCATATTTATACCCTATACCACAATGTGGAAAAGGGTATTATAAGTTTGCTTTGGTAAAAATTCATGTAACACCGCGAAATATTCGTCGGAGACCCCCAATGTGGCATACCATTCTTCATATCTCGACGAGATAAAGCGATTTTGAGATGTTTGTCCGTCCGTCCGTCCGTCTGTCCATTATAAATTGTAAACACGCTCCAGGCCGCAATTATGGACCGATCGTCACGAAATTTTGTATGGAGGTCGGGTTCAGAACAGAATAGATCCCTATTCTTATTGGAGATGATCGTGAAATATTTAGCGGGTGAAATGGACCAAAAACATAATATTTATCCAATTTTCTAGCGGCTCTGTAGGTCTCAATAATAGCCCGATCAACGCGTAATTTTAAATAAGGTAAGAGTATATCACACAGGAGAAGCTTGCAATTTGAGATTGCGATCGTATAATTTTTAGAGGGTTAAATGGACCAAAACTTTTGTGTGAAAATTGTGAAAATTTTTAATATACAGCTTATATCTTAATCCCTGGAAGTAACATTCCGGACAAGTGAGATATACTTGAAAGTGTAACGCTTGACCTCTCAATTGATGCCAATTATGTTGGTGTGCATGATCAGATAACAGAGTTACAGCCTAATATATTCCGTTATTTGTTTGTAGTGTAATAATAAACTCGCTAGAAGTCGCAATTATACATCAATAGTCACGAAATTTTGCACCGGGTAAGAGTATAGGTCGAAAAAGATGCCTACAATTTTGAATGATGATCTGATATTCTTTAGGGGTGAAATGGACCATTACTTTTGTATGAAAAATATAAAAATTTTATTTTTGGTCGATATTTTAATTCCTTGAGGACATATATATTTCGCAAAGTAGCCTACATATGGGAAAAAACTACTGACTTTTTCTCTGATGTAAATTGCAATAAAGTGTTTGCTAGATAACGGGCCTACTGCCTAATACATAATGGGTTCTGTGTAGAGAACCACATTTTTATCCCATGCTACATATTGTCTCTCCAAAAGTTGGTATGCCAAAATGCATACCTCTACGAGATAAAGCGATTTAGCGATGTGTGTCCGTCCATTAAAAATTGCAAACAAGCTTAAGGCCGCAATTATAGACCGATTGTAACGAATTTTTAAGGATGTTGGGTTCGGGCCAGAATAGAAATGATTACTTTTTGCTGATGATCGTGAAATATTCAGGGAATGAAATGGACCAAAAACAAAATTTTAACCAATTTTGTAGCGGCTCTGTAGGTCAAAATAATAACCCGCAAAATTTTAAACAAAGTTTGAGTTTATGAAGAAGAAGAAGCGCACAAACCAACGTGAAGATCAGATAATACTTAGCGGCTTAAATTGACTGAAACTTTTGTGTGAAATTGGTAAAAATTTCAATAACGTAGCGGTTAGACAGCGGAAGTATTAGTACTACATAAGTGGGTTTTATTACATTTTAGTTTGTGTGAACTAAATTTTCCTTTCCTGCTACAAAAATGTCTTTGTCATGCAAGATAACTTTTTGGTTTTGGTCATTAGTATTATACATTACATCTCTGATATTTGATAATTAAATTTCCACAATCATTGAAAAAAAGTTCCGTGGAGAGCGATTGTCCAGGGATAGTGGTACAGGGTATCCCATGGTCGGCTCCGTCCGACTATAGACTTTTCTTACTTGTTTTTCTATAGAAAAAATTCGCGAGACCCTTGGGTCCATATTTTTTCTATAGAAAAAATTCGCGAGACCCTTGGGTCCATATTTTTTCTATAGAAAAAATTCGCGAGACCCTTGGGTCCATATTTTTTCTATAGAAAAAATTCGCGAGACCCTTGGGTCCATATTTTTTCTATAGAAAAAATTCGCGAGACCCTTGGGTCCATATAGAAAAATTCGCGAGACCCTTGGGTCCTTATTTTTTCTATAGAAAAAATTTGCGAGACCCTTGGGTCCATATTTGTTCTATAGAAAAAATTCGCGAGACCCTTGGGTCCATATTTGTTCTATAGAAAAAATTCGCGAGACCCTTGGGTCCATATTTTTTCTATAGAAAAAATTTGCGAGACCGTTGGGTCCTTATTTTTTCTATAGAAAAAATTTGCGAGACCCTTGGGTCCTTATTTTTTCTATAGAAAAAATTCGCGAGACCCTTGGGTCCATATTTTTTCTATAGAAAAAATTCGCGAGACCCTTGGGTCCATATTTGTTCTATAGAAAAAATTCGCGAGACCCTTGGGTCCATATTTTTTCTATAGAAAAAATTCGCGAGACCCTTGGGTCCATATTTTTTCTATAGAAAAAATTCGCGAGACCCTTGGGTCCATATTTTTTCTATAGAAAAAATTCGCGAGACCCTTGGGTCCATATTTTTTCTATAGAAAAAATTCGCGAGACCCTTGGGTCCATATTTTTTCTATAGAAAACATTCAAGAGACCCTTGGGTCCATATTTTTTCTATAGAAAACATTCAAGAGACCCTTGGGTCCATATTTATACCCTATACCATAATGTGGAAATGGGTATTATAAGTTTGTTTTGGTAAAAATTTATGTAACACCGCGAAATATTCGTCGGAGACCCCCAATGTAGTATACCAATCTTCATATCTCGACGAGATAAAGCGATTTTGAGATGTGTGTCTGTCCGTCCGTCTGTCCATTATAAATTGTAAACACGCTCCAGGCCGCAATTATGGACCGATCGTCACGAAATTTTGTATATTTTTTCTATAGAAAAAATTCGCGAGACCCTTGGGTCCATATTTTTTCTATAGAAAAAATTCGCGAGACCCTTGGGCCCATATTGTTTCTATAGAAAAAATTCGCGAGACCCTTGGGTCCATATTTTTTCTATAGAAAAAATTTGCGAGACCCTTGGGTCCTTATTTTTTCTATAGAAAAAATTTGCGAGACCCTTGGGTCCATATTTGTTCTATAGAAAAAATTCGCGAGACCCTTGGGTCCATATTTGTTCTATAGAAAAAATTCGCGAGACCCTTGGGTCCATATTTGTTCTATAGAAAAAATTCGCGAGACCCTTGGGTCCATATTTTTTCTATAGAAAAAATTTGCGAGACCGTTGGGTCCTTATTTTTTCTATAGAAAAAATTTGCGAGACCCTTGGGTCCTTATTTTTTCTATAGAAAAAATTCGCGAGACCCTTGGGTCCATATTTTTTCTATAGAAAAAATTCGCGAGACCCTTGGGTCCATATTTGTTCTATAGAAAAAATTCGCGAGACCCTTGGGTCCATATTTTTTCTATA
This sequence comes from Musca autumnalis, assembly GCF_047663935.1. NCBI lineage: Eukaryota > Metazoa > Arthropoda > Insecta > Diptera > Muscidae > Musca > Musca autumnalis. Next base: position 40,636,972 of record NW_027411644.1, read on the forward strand.
GAAAAAATTCGCGAGACCCTTGGGTCCATATTTTTTCTATAGAAAAAATTCGCGAGACCCTTGGGTCCATATTTTTTCTATAGAAAAAATTCGCGAGACCCTTGGGTCCATATTTTTTCCATAGAAAAAATTCGCGAGACCCTTGGGTCCATATTTTTTCTATAGAAAAAATTCGCGAGAAAATTATTGACCCTTATATTTTTCTATAGAAAAAAATTTTAACAAGCATGGGTCGATATTTATTCTATAGAAAAATTTCTTGACACCCATAGGTTGATGGGTCGACGACTCATGGGTATCATGATTTTTTTTCTATACAAAAATATCGACCCATGTGTCTTACGATTTGTTTATATAGAAAATTTTACGATCAGAGGGTCTTAGAACATTTTCGTATAGAAAAAAGTCAGAGCTGATGATCTGAAGAAATTTTGCTTCACCAAAAATTAAGTCCCGATGGTCTCACAATTAAGAGCTGAATGTACCAAAGCTGGACATTCTTGGTCATGAGAAGGGTGGCGTATGTTTTATGCGATATTGACAATAACTTTAATACGCCTATAGGACCGCGGTTTGAAAATGTTATTGTGGGGGCGATAGTAAGAGATATTCATCAAAAATATTTAACAAAAACTATTATGAGCGCTAAACAAGAATGGGAACTTTAATGCACCTCCACTCTATAAAAAGATAAATTCATATCAAACTTTAACTTTTGGTGTAAATTGATGCTAATTATATTTAAAAACCCTTCATATTATTATACAACAAAAATATTATAATTAAGTGAAATTTAAGATAATAAGAAATCTTCAAATAATCATCTATCTTTACACTTGCCTCAAATCATGGCATGTAATTGAGACCATAACAGAAAAGTTTCAACTAGTTTTGTGTGAATATTTGTAAACATTTTCTTGTTGTGCGTGGAATTGATTGATTTGTATTTTCTTCACATAAAAAACACAAATTTTAAATTTCACAACTACCGAGCTTTTCTAAAGAATAGCGTTGATCTTATTTGAAACTCATTGAATGTTGAAATACGAAACAAAACAAGAAGCAAAAATGGCAAGAACAAAGAAATTCTATTTCCTCTATTTTTTATTTATACTAGTTTTTGAGAAGACTTTATGATAGTTTTTAAAGGAAACAAATTTACACAAATAAACATAAGAAATATTTAAACACTAACCTCAGGACTTCATTTTTTCGAGAGGCCCAGCAGTCGATATTTACACAAGTTTAAATTTTTCTATAGAAACAATTTGCGAGACCCTTGGGTCGATATTTTTTCTATAGAAAAAATTCGCGAGGACCATGGGTCAATATTTTTTCTATAGGAAATATTTGCGAGGCCAGCATGTCTCGACCCAAGGTCACTTAAATAGGTCATATAAAAAATATCGACCCTTGGGTCGCGCAAATTTTTTCTGTAGAAAAAATATCGACGCAAGGACCTCGCAAATTTTTTTATATAGAAAAAATATCGAACCAAGTGTCTCGCAAAATTTTTTCTATAGAAAAAATGTCGACCTTTGGGTCCCGCAAGTTTTTTGTATAGAAAAAATATCGACCCATGGATCCCGCAAAATTTTCTATAGAAAAAATATCGACCCTTGAGTCTCGCAATTTTTTTCTATTGAAAAAATATCGACCCTGGGTCTCGCAAATTTTTTTCTATAGAAAAAATATTGACCCATGGTCCTCGCAAATTTCTTGTATAGAAAAAATATCGATCAATGGGTCTCAAGAATTTTTTCTATCGAAAAAATAACGATCAATGGGTCCTACGAATTTTTCAATATAAAAAATATCGACCCAAGGGTCCCGCGAATTTTTTTCTATAGAAAGAATTGTGACCCTTGTGTCTTTTCTATTGGAAAAATATCGATCAATGGGTCTCAAGAATTTTTCAATATAAGAAATATCGACCCAAGTGTCCCGCGAATTTTTTCTATAGAAAAAATTGTGACCCATGTGTCTCGCGAATTTTTTTCTATAGAAAAAATTGAAACCTGTGGGTATCCCGATTTTTTTATAGAAAATATGATGTGAGTTTTTCCATAGAAAAAATAATCAACCCGTGGGTCTCGAGAATTGGCAAAAATAAAGTCTTCTCAAAAACTAATATAAATAAAAATAGAGGAACTATAAACCAACAAAATACACTTGAAAGGGTATTGTTTTCATCATGCATGGTGGTCTTAGTTTCGTGGTTTACATTCTTGTAAAAAACCAGTTCGAAACACATACATAGGGCACTAAACTTTATTTAAACTTAAGGATTAAAGTTTTATTTCTTTTACGTAGAATTTCTTTGTTCTTGCCATTTTTGCTTCTTGTTTTGTTTCGTGTTTCAACTTTCAATGAGTTTCACATAGGATCAACGCCATTCTTTAGAAAAGTTCGCAAAACTGAAGAAATAAACTTAAAGAAAAAAGAAAACAACTGCAACAACAACGTGCCATTGAATGCAACAGGAGTTGTTCTTCTATTCGGTAGTTGCGAAATTTAAAATTTGTGTTGTTTTTATGTGCAGAAAATACAAATCAATCAATTCCATGCTCAACAAGAAAATCTTTACAAATATTCACACAAAACTAGTTAAAACTTTGTGTTATGGTCTCAATTACATGCCATGACTTGAGGAAACTGTGAAGATAGATGATTATTGGAAGAGTTGTTATTATCTTAAATTTCATTTTATTATAGTATTTTTGTGATATAATAATATGAAGGGTTTTTAAATATAATTAGCATCAATTTACACCAAAAGTTAAAGTTTGATAAGAATTTATCTTATTATAGGTTGGAGGTGCATTAAGGTTCCGATTCTTGCTCAGCGTCCACAATAACATTTTCAAACCACGGTCCTATAGGCGTATTGAAGTTATTGTCAATATCGCATAAAACATACGCCACCCGTCTCATGACCAAGAATGTCTAGCTTTGGTACATTCAGCTCATAACTGTGAAACCTTCGGGACTTAATTTTTGGTGTAGAAAAATTTCTTCAGATCATCAGCTCTGACTTGTTTCTATAGGAAAATGTTCTAAGACCCTCTTGTCATAAAATTTTCTATAGAAACAAATCGTGAGACCCATTGGCCGATATTTTTGTATAGAAAAAATTCTTGAGACCCATGAGTCGATATTGTTTATAGAAAAAAAAAATTGTGAAATAATATCAACCCATGGGTGTTTCTATAGAAAACATTTTTGACAAGCATGGGTCGGTATTTATTCTATAGAAAAAAATTCGCGAGACCCTTGGGTAAATATTTTTTCTACAGAAAAAAATTCGCGAGACCCTTTGGCCCATATTTTTGCTATAGAAAAAAATCGCGAGACCCTTGCGTCCATATTTTTTCTATAGAAAAAATTCGCGAGACCCTTGTGTCGATATTTTTTCTATAGAAAAAATTTGCGAGGCCTGGAGTCCATATTTTTTCTATAGAAAAAATTCGCGAGACCCTTGGGTCGATATTTTTTCTATAGAAAAAATTCGCGAGACCCTTGGGTCGATATTTTTTCTATAGAAAAAATTCGCGAGACCCTTGGGTCGATATTTTTTCTATAGAAAAAATTCGCGAGACCCTTGGGTCGATATTTTTTCTATAGAAAAAATTCGCGAGACCCTTGGGTCGATATTTTTTCTATAGAAAAAATTCGCGAGACCCTTGGGTCGATATTTTTTCTATAGAAAAAATTCGCGAGACCCTTGGGTCGATATTTTTTCTATAGAAAAAATTCGCGAGACCCTTGGGTCGATATTTTTTCTATAGAAAAAATTCGCGAGACCCTTGGGTCGATATTTTTTCTATAGAAAAAATTCGCGAGACCCTTGGGTCGATATTTTTTCTATAGAAAAAATTCGCGAGACCCTTTGGTCGATATTTTTTCTATAGAAAAAATTCGCGAGACCCTTGGGTCGATATTTTTTCTATAGAAAAAATTCGCGAGACCCTTGGGTCGATATTTTTTCTATAGAAAAAATTCGCGAGACCCTTGGGTCGATATTTTTTCTATAGAAAAAATTCGCGAGACCCTTGGGTCGATATTTTTTCTATAGAAAAAATTCGCGAGACCCTTGGGTCGATATTTTTTCTATAGAAAAAATTCGCGAGACCCTTGGGTCGATATTTTTTCTATAGAAATAATTCGCGAGACCCTTGGGTCGATATTTTTTCTATAGAAATAATTCGCGAGACCCTTGGGTCGATATTTTTTCTATAGAAATAATTCGCGAGACCCTTGGGTCGATATTTTTTCTATAGAAATAATTCGCGAGACCCTTGGGTCGATATTTTTTCTATAGAAATAATTCGCGAGACCTTTGGGTCGATATTTTTTCTATAGAAAAAATTCGCGAGACCTTTGGGTCGATATTTTTCCTATAGAAAAAATTCGCGAGACCTTTAGGTCGATATTTTTCCTATAGAAAAAATTCGCGAGACCTTTGGGTCGATATTTTTCCTATAGAAAAAATTCGCGAGACCTTTGGGTCGATATTTTTCCTATAGAAAAAATTCGCGAGACCCTTGGGTCGATATTTTTTCTATAGAAAAAATTCGCGAGACCCTTGGGTCGATATTTTTTCTATAGAAAAAATTCGCGAGACCCTTGGGTCGATATTTTTTCTATAGAAAAAATTCGCGAGACCCTTGGGTCGATATTTTTTCTATAGAAAAAATTCGCGAGACCCTTGGGTCGATATTTTTTCTATAGAAAAAATTCGCGAGACCCTTGGGTCGATATTTTTTCTATAGAAAAAATTCGCGAGACCCTAGGGTCGATATTTTTTCTATAGAAAAAATTCGCGAGACCCTTGGGTCGATATTTTTTCTATAGAAAAAATTCGCGAGACCCTTGGGTCGATATTTTTTCTATAGAAAAAATTCGCGAGACCCTTGGGTCGATATTTTTTCTATAGAAAAAATTCGCGAGACCCTTGGGTCGATATTTTTTCTATAGAAAAAATTCGCGAGACCCTTGGGTCGATATTTTTTCTATAGAAAAAATTCGCGAGACCCTTGGGTCGATATTTTTTCTATAGAAAAAATTCGCGAGACCCTTGGGTCGATATTTTTTCTATAGAAAAAATTCGCGAGACCCTTGGGTCGATATTTTTTCTATAGAAAAAATTCGCGAGACCCTTGGGTCGATATTTTTTCTATAGAAAAAATTCGCGAGACCCTTGGGTCGATATTTTTTCTATAGAAAAAATTCGCGAGACCCTTGGGTCGATATTTTTTCTATAGAAAAAATTCGCGAGACCCTTGGTTCGATATTTTTTCTATAGAAAAAATTCGCGAGACCCTTGGGTCGATATTTTTTCTATAGAAAAAAATTCGCGAGACCCTTGGGTCGATATTTTTTCTATAGAAAAAATTCGCGAGACCCTTGGGTCGATATTTTTTCTATAGAAAAAATTCGCGAGACCCTTGGGTCGATATTTTTTCTATAGAAAAAATTCGCGAGACCCTTGGGTCGATATTTTTTCTATAGAAAAAATTCGCGAGACCCTTGGGTCGATATTTTTTCTATAGAAAATATTCGCGAGACCCTTGGGTCGATATTAGAAAAAATTCGCAAGACCCTTGGGTCGATATTTTTTCTATAGAAAAAATTCGCGAGACCCTTGGGTCGATATTTTTTCTATAGAAAAAATTCGCGAGACCCTTGGGTCGATATTTTTTCTATAGAAAAAATTCGCGAGACCCTTGGGTCGATATTTTTTCTATAGAAAAAATTCGCGAGACCCTTGGGTCGATATTTTTTCTATAGAAAAAATTCGCGAGACCCTTGGGTCGATATTTTTTCTATAGAAAAAATTCGCGAGACCCTTGGGTCGATATTTTTTCTATAGAAAAAATTCGCGAGACCCTTGGGTCGATATTTTTTCTATAGAAAAAATTCGCGAGACCCTTGGGTCGATATTTTTTCTATAGAAAAAATTCGCGAGACCCTTGGGTCGATATTTTTTCTATAGAAAAAATTCGCAAGACCCTTGGGTCGATATTTTTTCTATAGAAAAAATTCGCAAGACCCTTGGGTCGATATTTTTTCTATAGAAAAAATTCGCGAGACACTTGGGTCGATATTTTTTCTATAGAAAAAATTCGCGAGACCATTGGGTCGATATTTTTTCTATAGAAAAAATTCGCGAGACCATTGGGTCGATATTTTTTCTATAGAAAAAATTCGCGTGGCCCTTGGGTCGATATTTTTTCTATAGAAAAAATTCGCGAGACCCTTGGGTCGATATTTTTTCTATAGAAAAAATTCGCGAGACCCTTGGGTCAATATTTTTTCTATAGAAAAAATTCGCGAGACCCTTGGGTCAATATTTTTTCTATAGAAAAAATCCGCAAAACCATTGGGTCCATATTTTTTTTAGAGAAAAAATTCGAAAGACCCTTGGGTCCATATTTTCTCTGTAGAAAAAATTCGCGAGACCCTTGGGTCCATATTTTTTCTAGAGAAAAAATTCGCAAGACCCTTGTGTCCATATTTTTTCTAGAGAAGAAATTCGCGAGACACTTGGGTGCATATATGTCCTATAGAAAAATTCGCGAGACCCATGGGTCTATATTTTTTTTTTCTATGGAAAAAAGTTACCTTACTTTTCAATATAAAAAATACTTGGATCCTCCAACTTTGTTTTTATTTTCGCCTTATCTTCTAACTGAGCAACTATTCCTTTTTGGCTCTTTCTCAGTAAATATAATTCTCAGGCTGCCATTCCTTTTTGGCTCTTTCTCAGTAAATATAATTCTCAGGCTGCCATTCATAGAATTTTAATTAATTTTTATTATTGCTTCCCATTTTCTTAATTTATTGACCTTTTTGCAATCATCAATCAGAAAATGGTCATTTACACATTTATTTCCTAGACCTTGAGGTGTTTTCCGTGTATTTGGATTTCTATGTTCGTTTGTATAACGTACTGTTTTTTTTTTCTCCCTTTCGCAATGCAATAACCCTCTATAACACAGAGGTCATTATGATTGCGATTGTATAGCATATTTCTTGGCGCCTCAAAACTTTATGTTAATTTAGATTTTTTCATCTTCTGTTTATAAATATTTTTACGATAAACAAAGTAATTAGTGTCTCCCTTCATTTTGTTGTTTTTGTTTGCTTCAAACGTTTTCTTCTGTCTTTACACTCAAAAGACTTTGGCACTTATTTAGTCCTTTCATGGATGGAGAATTGGAGAGAGAGCAGCGACCTCAATTTAAGGGATACTTTAACAACAATAGATAAGAAATAAACTTCAAAAGAAACTAAGTGAAAAAAAAAAAGAAATCAACACAAAGGGCAAGGGAGGAAAAATATAAAGAATTAGAAAAAAAATGTTTACTTACTTGTAATTAAGCGTACTTTGTTTCCTTAATGTTTTCTCTAAAGCAAAAAAAAAAACGAAATATCCATTTAAATTTTTAACTCTATGCAAGGGGGAAAAAGGTAAATTTTAATTAAATTTCTTTAGCCGGTATTTAACCCTGGGAGAAAAAACGAAAAGCAAACAAAAACCCACCCTGTCATTAATTTTTAAGCTTAACTATGGAATCTATGTAATTTTTTAAATATTTTAAAAGAACTTCAATTAAAATCATTATGTGATTAAATTTGCGTCATAATTTTCTAATGTTTAGTTATTGGCTACAATGTGTTGTGGAAAAATCCATTTCCTTGTGTGTTTTCTTCATGTACATCAAGCTCTTATCAAATATTCTGTAGTTATTTCCATTATTCTAATCCCCAATTAATTTATGTTGTTTTTTTCTGCTGTATGTCTTGTCTTGTCTATGACATGACTATTCTTATCTATGAAATGGCCATCAATTGTTGTTAAGATTTAATTTAATTTGAGATTTTTTCTAAGAGTTCTAGGATGTGTATATAAATAGGCAAATTATAATATAGCCTTAGGATTTCTAGGACGAAAATTAATTTTTTTCTTCGTATCTTTTATTAGCAATGTCGACAAGACACAACTAAATGTCTGTATTTATTTATTATGTAGTTTTTTTGTACACTGTAATTATACACATCACAGATAAATCTATTTACATATATATTGTGGTAAAATGCATTAGAATTTTTAAACAAAAATTAAGGAATTTATATAATATTTAAAAGTATGAAAGACAATTTTAAATACTTGATACCGGTCGGTTAAAAATATTTTATATATGAACAGTAACACAAGTGGAACGTCCTATGTCCAAATGGATCTCTATTTTTAAAAGTAAATATAATTTTCAAAGGTGGCAAAAGAAGTTTCCAGTATAAATTTAAAGGCGTTAGAGGCGGCAGATACCATAAACAGAAAAAAACTGGGACTCCGAAAACCAAGTATCACGGTTGCCGGCGTCTTAGCGTTCTCAACCACCATCAACTTGCCAAGAGATTACTTACTTACTTACTTAGCTGGCCCATTACAGAACATTTGTTCTATAGGCCGAACTAAGAAGAGATCTCCATTCCTCTCTATTTGTTGCTTTGCTCTCTGGAATACCGCGCCTTTTCATCTCAACATCCACTTGTTTGCGCCATCTATTCCTTGGCCTGCCAATTCTGCGTGCACCGCCATGTGGCATGTATTCATACGCCTTTTTAGCGGGTTCATCATCGCTCATTCTTATGATATGGCCTAGCCAACGCAATCGCTGCATCTCGATACGTTTAACAATATTCATGTCGTTGTATAGCAGATACAGCTCGTGGTTCATGCGACGTCGATATTCACCGTCAACGCAGATTGGTCCGTAGATCTTTCGAAGAATTTTTCTCTCAAACACACCAAGCACTGCCATGTCTGCTTGCGCAAGTACCCAGGCTTCGGAGCCATACATCAGCACGGGTAGTATCAGTGTTTTGTAGAGCGTTATTTTTGTTTGACGAGATGTGGCTTTGTTTTTAAACTGCTTACTTAATCCAAAGTAGCATCTGTTGGCCAATACAATTCTTCTTTTTATTTCACAACTGATGTCGTTTGTTGTGTTGACGGAGGTGCCGAGGTAGACGAAGTCTTTTACTATCTCAATATTATAGGAACCAACTTCCACAGTCGGTCCGAGCTCAATGGACGCATTGCGCGTCGACACCATCAACTTGGTCTTCTCACCGTTTACCGCCAGACCCACTTTAGCAGATTCTCCTTCGACCTTTATAAAGGTATCAGTTACTTCTTTTACTGATCGACCCATGATGTCTATATCATCAGCATAAGCAAGTAACATGTGACTATTGGTGTAGATTGTGCCACTTCTTTTGACGTTTGCCTCTCGTATAACCTTTTCTAGCAGGATGTTGAAGAGGTCACACGAAAGGCTGTCTCCTTGTCTGAAACCTCTTTTGGTACCAAACTCTTCGGAGAGGTTCTTTCCTATTTTAACTGAGGACCTCGTGTCAGTTAAAGTCATTTTACAAAGCCGGATGAGCTTTGCGGGAATACCAAATTCAGACATGGCTTGGAATACCTTTGAGCGCAGCGGACTGTCGAAGGCTGCTTTATAATCGACAAAAAGGTGGTAGGTGTCGATCTGCATCTCTTGGGTCTTCTCCAGGATTTGCCGCAGGGTAAATATCTGGTCAATGGTGGACTTGCCAGGTCTAAAGCCGCATTGGTATGGTCCAATAATCTCGTTGACCATTGGCTTTAGTCGTTCGCACAATATCCCTGACACGATCTTGTAGGCAATAGGGAGTAGACTTATGCCCCTATAGTTAGAGCATACAGTCTTATCTCCCTTCTTGTGGACGGGGCACAGGATACTCAGGTTCCAATCGTCGGGTACTCGTTCTTCCTGCCAGATGGTGCTAACTAGCTGATGAATACACCTTATCAGCGTGTCGCCTCCGGTTTTGAACAGCTCGGCTGGTAAGCCATCGGCCCCTGCTGCCTTATTATTCTTCAGCCGATTTATTGCTGTCTTTACCTCATCTTGGCTGGGCAGTATACATTCAATACCATCTTCTGGGATTGGGACTGTGGTATCTTCGTCTTCTTCGCTGCTATTGGATACCAACAGATTTGAAAAATGTTCTTTCCATATCCTGAGTTTACTATCTGTATCAGTTACCAAATTACCTTGCTGGTCTCTACAGGAGGATGTGCCTGTACCAAAGCCATCAGTTTGATGCTTGACTCTTTGGTAGAATTTTCGGACTTCATTCTGGCTCCTGTACATCTCGATTTTTTCACACTCCCGCTTTTCCATCTCTCTCTTTTTCCTGCGGAAAAGACGTTTCTCCTCTCTCCTTTTCTCCCTGTATCTCTCTCGTGCGCTACGCGTTGCTACGGATTGTAAAGTAGCCTTATATGCCGCATTTTTCTCTTCGGTGGCAGCACGACACTCCTCATCATACCATGGATTCCTTGGTGGAGGTCTCTGGTATCCAAGTATGGATTTTGCGGCTGTTTGCATGGAGTGGGCAATGCTTTGCCATTGCGCTGATATGTTATCGGGATGAGGAGGGCTTTGATTAAGCAATTGGGCTAGTTGAGTGGAATATGCTGTGGCTATCTGTTGTGATTGCAGCTTACCGATGTCTAACTTTCGTGTTGTGTCTGCTCGTACTTTGTTTGCTACGTTTAAGCGGGTGCGTACCTTTGCTGCAACAAGGTAGTGGTCCGAATCAATGTTTGCGCCTCGGAACGATCGTACATCCAACACGCTCGATGAATGTCTTCCATCTATCACAACATGATCAATTTGGTTTCTTGTTTTCTGATCTGGAGACAGCCAGGTGCCCTTATGAATATCGAGATGATTAAATCTGGTACTGCTAACTACCATGTTTTTTGCAGCTGCAAAGTCTATCAGTCTCATACCATTGTCAGATGTTTCACTGTGGAGACTGAATTTCCCGACTGTTGGGCCAAAGATATTCTCCTTTCCAATTTTGGCATTAAAATCGCCTAGAATGATTTTAATGTCATGGGCAGGGCAACGGTCATATGTTTCTTCTAAGCACTCGTAAAATATATCTTTGGTCTGTTCGTCCTTTTCTTCAGTGGGAGCATGAGCGCAAATAAAGCTGATGTTGAAGAATTTAGCTTTTATTCGAATTGCAGCAAGTCTTTCATTCACTGGAGTGAAGCTGGATACAAGATGTTTTAGTCTCCGACTAACTACGAATCCACAACCAAACTCATGCTTTACGTCATGGCAGCTATAATACAGTGCGTCACCTTTAGGTGTTGTTGTGACGCCTTTCCCAATCCATCGTATTTCCTGTATGGCAGTAATATCGGTCTTGTACTTTTCAAGTACGTCTGCCAATGCGAAGACTGCACCTTCTCTATAAAGAGTGCGAACATTCCAGGTGCAGATTCGCAGATCATGGTCCTTAAAACGTTTGCGGGGTTCGTCAACTTTAGAGGGGTTTGTTTTCCTTTTCTTTCGTTTTTTCATAGTAGGCTGTTTTTTCTAGGGGAGGGTTACTAACCCGACGCCCAAACCCAAGTTTTTAACGTTCTTATGGGTGAACGCGCGGCACATGTTAGCTCACTACCTTTAACGGGTGTTAAAGGCAGTTCCCCAGGTGACACCACGGGGAGGTCAGTGTCCACTTGGGATGAAAGAGGGACCAAGATAAATCCTGGGCTTTGCCATGTTAAAACCGGTCAGGACCGTTCCTTGGTATCTTCCATCCCCTACGTCACCCCTTGCCAAGAGATTCCAATGACAAATATTGATGATCAAAATCTTCTGATACAGAAGGACACATATAATTAAAAGTGGAAAAAATCTGTCTTAGTATTTATACTAAAGCATAGAAAAATAGGGTTACCAACCAATTCGGACTAAAGGAAAGGTTTGGAATTAAATAACCAACATTAAAATAAATAAATCGAATGTACAATTTTCAAAGGATTTGTGGTATAAATGCTAGTTTTCAAGCTTTGCCTTCGTTTACCCATTAAATTAACATTCTAATATGCCTGTTGATCGCTCTAACCACCCGTGAAACGTAGCATAATAGTTGAATGTGTGGAGCTTCGGTGGATTCCTAATTTTTCAATGTACCTCTTAGGTAATAACAGCTCAACTCGAAAGAGAATTAATTCAAATATCACTCATCAATGACGTTCTCTTTAATAAGGCAAAACAAACAAAAAACAGTTGAGACCTACATGCCTCAATTTTTTCTATACAAAACAACAACTCAGTCGACTTTGCCGACAGAGGTATACCCTCAGCCTGTGTGGTTTGAAATACCTTTTTCGCCAAAAAAAATATGTATTTAGGGGATTCTCAAAATTTTGGGCGTATGTATAAACCGACAAAAATATGGATAGGATTAAAGCTCAAAAGTTTGCGGGGATATCGAAAGATAGGTTTGTTTTACCATACTATCCTACGAAAAACATAATATTGCTGTAAACAGGGCCACTAGGAAAACCTTCGTTAAAAATATCTAAAGGATCCTCGAACAAACCCTTAACCACACAAAAATGTTGAATATTTGTGTGGGTGGTACCACAAGTATTGGACAGATAGGGCCCAAATTTAAACATAATCTAAGTTTCGACAATATTTAGAGTTTCAAAGTTTGGACCAAATCGGTTGCTACGTCTATCAGATATATCGCACGTACCATTTTAGCGAATATTTTCGAACTTTTGTGGAGGAGGTACCGGAAGGAGTGGACCTATAAGCACCACCTTCGAATTTCATCTAATATTTGAAGAAATATTACAATATCCAAAGTGTGGACGAACGCAGTATTCGGTTCAAGCTCTCCAGCCACTACATATGGTACCATAGGGGGTTTGTACAACTTTCGAGCTGTTTTCTCAAGAAGAATGGACTTGCCCCTGAAAAAACTTTTATTGTCGTAATTGAGGCAGCGAATGCAAGTTGCTTCAACAAAAATCAAAGTAATTTGAAAGCAGGTCTTAAAGTGAATTTATCCAAAATTTTGTGTGGGAGGTACCCTAAGGAGTGGATAAATATAGTCCATATTCGAATCTGATCTGTTTTCTCAAGAATTATGGACTTGCCCCTGAAAAAACTTTTACTGTCGTATTTGAGGCAGCGAATGCAAGTTGCTTCAACAAAAATTAAAGTGCTTCGAGATCAGGTCTTAAAGTGAATTTATCCAAAATTTTGTGTGGGAGATACCCGTAGGAGTGGAAAAATATAGCCCATATTCAAACCTGATCTATATCTGGTAGATATATTAGGATGTGTAAAGTATGGACCAATTCGATCACGCCCATCAACAGTTATCGTGCGCACACTTTTTCCGAACATTTTTGAACTTTTGTGGAGGAGGTACCTGAAGGAAGGAAGTGGACCGTTATGGCTTATCTTCGAACTTAAACTAAGTTTGCACAAAATATTACGAAGACCACATTTTGGATCGAATCGGCAGATCCGTTCCATAGTTATCTTGCGCTCCAACCACATAGGGTTTTTTTTGCACTTCTCAAGCTATTTTCTCGGGAAGTATGGACTTGCCCCTGATGAAACTTGTACCGTCGTATGGGGGGCAGTAAATACAAGTTGATACAACAAAAATCAAAGCGATTCGCGACTTGGTCCTAAACTGAACTTTTTCGAAATTTTGTGTGGGAGGTACCCGAAGGAGTGGACCGATTAAGTCCATAGAAATTTCACGATGTGCAAAGTATGGACCATATCGGTTACTCCCTTCAAGAGTTATCGTGCGCACAAATTTTCCGAACATTTTCGAACTTTTGTGGGGGAAGTACCGGAAGAAGTGGACCGATATAACCCATCTTCGAACTTAAACTAAATTTGGACAAAATATTACGAAAGTTAGAGTTATCTTGCGCTCCAACCAGTCAGACAGACAGACGGACGGACATGGCCAAATCAGCTCCAAATTGTCTGAAACACATTTCGTCCAAACAAACTTGGGGTCTAAAACCATTATTTCGATGAGGCACATTTTGCCCGTATGAAAGTTGCTGAGGGTATAAACACAATTGAGACCCACAGATCTCAACTTTTTCCATAAAAAGAGCTGAGACACTCAGGTCTCAATTTTTATCTGTAGAAAAACACAGTTGAGACCCACGGGTCTCAATTTTTTTCTACTGAATTTTAGGTCTCAATTTTTTCTATAGAAAAAATGTTTAAGTGCAACAGGTCTTAATTTTTTTCTTTAGAAAAAATTCAGTTGAGATCCAAAGGTCTCCATTTTCTGTAAAACTACCAAAAGTCTCAATTTTCCTATAAAAAAATTCGTTTGAGACCCTAAGGTCTGATTTTTTTCTGTTGAAAAAATCTCAATTCTGTAGAAAAAATTCAGCTGAGACCCACAGTCTCAATTTTTCTATAGAAAAAAATTCAGTTGAGTCCCGCAGGTGTCACATTTTTTCTATAGAAAAAAAATCAGTTCAAACTCACAGTCCCCCTTTTTTTCTAATTCGTCGGAGACCCTATACAGTATATATATTATTGATCAGCATAAAATTCTATGTCGATTTGACCATGTCCGTCTGTCCGTCCGTCTGTCTGCCTGTTGAAATCAAGATACAGCTCGCAATTTTAAAGATAGAGAGTCAAAATTTGGTACAGAAAATTTTATTACTTGCAGGATGGTTGGAATTGAAAATGGGATATATCGCTCCACGTTTTGATATATCCCTCATAGAACGGTACATCCCGATTTTCGGTATTTTTAAGGTTTTAGCTTTATTATCCTACCAAAATGGCTGCAATTTAGTAAGTGGTCTTATTTAGGGATATAAAACTTTCCCCCAGAATTTTGTCGGTATCGGTCTACACCTTGATATAACCCCCATAGAACGGTACCTCCCGATTTACGGTATTTTAAAGGTTTTAGCTTCATTATCACACAGAAATGGCTGAAATTTGGTACTAAGTCTACGTTGGTGGTATAAAACTTTCCCCCCAGAACTTTGTCGTAATCGGTCCATGCCTTCATATAGGCCCCAAAGAAATGGCTGAAATTTGGTATTTAGACTTCATTGGGGGTACTCAAACTTCCCCTTTAAATTTGTCGGTATTGGTCCACGCCTTCATTTTTCCCGATTTTTCGTATTTTGAAGGCAGCGTCTTCAATATTCCACCAAAATGGCTGAAATTTGGTATTTAGTCTTCAATGTGATATAAAACTGTTCGCCAGAAATATGTCTATACAGGTCCATGCTTTATATTGCCCCATTTCTGACTAAAATTCGTCGGTATAGGTCCACGTTTCGATATAGCCCCCATAGAACGGTACCTCCCGATTTTCGTAATACTGAAGATTGTGACGTCAATATCCAACCAAAATGGCTGAAATTCGTTATTTCGTCTTCCAAGAGTTATGAAATATTCCAGAAGAGTATTATCAGTATAGGTCTACGTCTTCCTATAACCCCATAGAAGCGTACTTCTTGATTTTCGGTATTTTTTTAAGTTTTAGGCACATTCTCTTACCGAAATATAGGAAATTTGGTATTTAGTCTTCTTTGAGCCTAAAAACTTTCCATCAGAAATTTGTCGGTATAGATCGACGTTTTGAAATAGCCCCCATAGAATGGTGCCTCACATTGTTTTACCGAAATTGCTGAAATTTAGTATTAAGTCTTCTTCATACACGAAAGGAAACTAATTATTCCATTTTACTTCAATACAACTTGTAGTGGAGGGTATAACAAGTTCGGCCCGGCCGAACTTAACGCCGTTCTTACTTGTTTCTACAGAACAAATTGAGACCTATGGATCTTCGTGAAACTCACATGTCGCAATTTTTTTCTGTAGAAAAAAATCAGTTGAGACGCACAGGTCTAACATTTTTTCTGAAGAAAAAATTCCGTTGGGACGCACAGGTCTTACATTTTGTCTATAGAAAAGAACGGTTGTTCAGTTGAGGCACCTAGATATCAATTTTTCGATATGAGAAAAAATAAAGTTTAGTCCCACAGATCTCGTGAATTAGAGAAGTTTTTAATGGCTGAAATACTTAGTAAATTAAAGCCAACATAACACTGAAGGACACAAAATTGTTGCAATCTTCAATCTCGACACAAAGAAAATTAACTTAAGGGGTTATGGCCACATATTGAGCACGAGAAATGACATTTTTCATGAATTTTTTACAAGAAATCTAACGAATTTTTTTCAGAAGCTTTTATTTTCATCTGATGGATGACATCTGGAGCTACTTTCGGATTTTTTTTTTTTTTGTTTTTTGAAAAATATTGCACAGTGTTCTGGCAAATAGCCGCCTACGAAACACTGTTTTTACTAAGGCAGTTTGCGGTGCCCACTGTAGCTCGAAAACGAATAAACCGATCAGTATATGTTTTTGTGGGATCATTATGAACCTAATAATTTTGTACTTAAGCGAAGCGGAATTAAAAATATCAATTTAAAAAAATGTGAACTGTCAAAGTCAAAATTTAAATTTTAACTAAAAAAATGATAGTTTTTTTGCGCCATAAATCCGTCAAGAAAATTTTTTTAATAAAAGTCTCTCGCTTGAATACAAGCCTTTTATGTGTATAATAATCCCACAGAACCATATGAAGATCGGATCATCCGTTTTCGAGCTACAGTGTGTACCGCATTTCAAAATGCCATTTTGGGAAAACCGCGTTTCAAACTTCGATGTTGCATACAAATCATAATGAATTTTTCTCTTTCTATCGATCATATCTCAGATAATTTTTGTCCGGTCGACTCGACGAAATTTGTGCAGTACTTGCACTTTAAAATGAGTCAATACAATTTTTTTGGATTTTGTTAAATTTGTAATTGGCCATAACCTCATAAATGCAGAACAATTGTGCTTGAACGCTAATTTTCGATAAAAAAATAACATCTAAAGTTTTTTTCTGTAACAAGTTCCGAGGGAGTATTAAACCAGATTATTTATCTCCATCACATCCATGGAACTAATTTTTCACAACGTAGTTTTATAGTTTTTTTCTACTTCCACTTATACCCAGTGGATATTTTTTTTGCTTACAAATTACATTGTTAAGTTTTACTTTCCGTTTTGTTTTATCTTTACATGTTTTGTTTTAAGTACGAAAATTAATTTGTTGTAACTTGTTTCTGCCTGCCATGAGGGGAAAAGAATACAAATTTAGCTTAATATTGTTGGCAAGTTTTTTTTATTTTTTTTTTTCGCTATGTATATGTATATAGATATACATATATTTTTACGGTAGTCTCGACTACAGTACACACAAAAAGTTCTTAAGTTGCATATATATCAATATATAAATTTAAAAAATCCACGATTATTGGTCTGATGTTCCTCAAAAATATTAATTAAAAAAATCCACGATTATTGGTCTGATGTTCCTCAAAAATATTAATTTAAAAAATCCACGATTATTGGTCTGATGTTCCTCAAAAATATTAATTAAAAAAATCCACGATTATTGGTCTGATGTTCCTCAAAAATATTAATTTAAAAAATCCACGATTATTGGTCTGATGTTCCTCAAAAATATTAATTAAAAAAATCCACGATTATTGGTCTGATGTTCCTCAAAAATATTAATTTAAAAAATCCACGATTATTGGTCTGATGTTGCTCAAAAATATTAATTTAAAAAATCCACGATTATTGGTCTGATGTTCCTCAAAAATATTAATTTAAAAAATCCACGATTATTGGTCTGATGTTCCTCAAAAATATTAATTTAAAAAATCCACGATTATTGGTCTAATGTTCCTCAAAAATATTAATTAAAAAAATCCACGATTATTGGTCTGATGTTCCTCAAAAATATTAATTTAAAAAATCCACGATTATTGGTCTGATGTTCCTCAAAAATATTAATTTAAAAAATCCACGATTATTGGTCTGATGTTGCTCAAAAATATTAATTTAAAAAATCCAAGATTATTGGTCTGATGTTCCTCAAAAATATTAATTTAAAAAATCCACGATTATTGGTCTGATGTTCCTCAAAAATATTAATTTAAAAAATCCACGATTATTGGTCTGATGTTCCTCAAAAATATTAATTTAAAAAATCCACGATTATTGGTCTGATGTTCCTCAAAAATATTAATTTAAAAAATCCACGATTATTGGTCTGATGTTCCTCAAAAATATTAATTTAAAAAATCCACGATTATTGGTCTGATGTTCCTCAAAAATATTAATTTAAAAAATCCACCATTATTGGTCTGATGTTGCTCAAAAATATTAATTAAAAAAATCCACGATTATTGGTCTGATGTTCCTCAAAAATATTAATTTAAAAAATCCACGATTATTGGTCTGATGTTCCTCAAAAATATTAATTTAAAAAATCCACGATTATTGGTCTAATGTTCCTCAAAAATATTAATTAAAAAAATCCACGATTATTGGTCTGATGTTCCTCAAAAATATTAATTTAAAAAATCCACGATTATTGGTCTAATGTTCCTCAAAAATATTAATTAAAAAAATCCACGATTATTGGTCTGATGTTCCTCAAAAATATTAATTTAAAAAATCCACGATTATTGGTCTGATGTTCCTCAAAAATATTAATTAAAAAAATCCACGATTATTGGTCTGATGTTCCTCAAAAATATTAATTTAAAAAATCCACGATTATTGGTCTGTTGCCGCTCAAAAATATTAATTTAAAAAATCCACGATTATTGGTCTGATGTTCCTCAAAAATATTAATTTAAAAAATCCACGATTATTGGTCTGATGTTCCTCAAAAATATTAATTTAAAAAATCCACGATTATTGGTCTGATGTTCCTCAAAAATATTAATTTTAAAAAATCCACGATTATTGGTCTGATGTTCCTCAAAAATATTAATTTAAAAAATCCACGATTATTGGTCTGATGTTCCTCAAAAATATTAATTTAAAAAATCCACGATTATTGGTCTGATGTTCCTCAAAAATATTAATTTAAAAAATCCACGATTATTGGTCTGATGTTCCTCAAAAATATTAATTTAAAAAATCCACGATTATTGGTCTGATGTTCCTCAAAAATATTAATTTAAAAAATCCACGATTATTGGTCTGATGTTCCTCAAAAATATTAATTTTAAAAAATCCACGATTATTGGTCTGATGTTCCTCAAAAATATTAATTTAAAAAATCCACGATTATTGGTCTGATGTTCCTCAAAAATATTAATTTAAAAAATCCACGATTATTGGTCTGATGTTCCTCAAAAATATTAATTTAAAAAATCCACGATTATTGGTCTGATGTTCCTCAAAAATATTAATTTAAAAAATCCACGATTATTGGTCTGATGTTCCTCAAAAATATTAATTTAAAAAATCCACGATTATTGGTCTGATGTTCCTCAAAAATATTAATTTAAAAAATCCACGATTATTGGTCTGATGTTCCTCAAAAATATTAATTTAAAAAATCCACGATTATTGGTCTGATGTTCCTCAAAAATATTAATTTTAAAAATCCACGATTATTGGTCTGATGTTCCTCAAAAATATTAATTTAAAAAATCCACGATTATTGGTCTGATGTTCCTCAAAAATATTAATTTAAAAAATCCACGATTATTGGTCTGATGTTCCTCAAAAATATTAATTTAAAAAATCCACCATTATTGGTCTGATGTTGCTCAAAAATATTAATTAAAAAAATCCACGATTATTGGTCTGATGTTCCTCAAAAATATTAATTTAAAAAATCCACGATTATTGGTCTGATGTTCCTCAAAAATATTAATTTAAAAAATCCACGATTATTGGTCTAATGTTCCTCAAAAATATTAATTAAAAAAATCCACGATTATTGGTCTGATGTTCCTCAAAAATATTAATTTAAAAAATCCACGATTATTGGTCTAATGTTCCTCAAAAATATTAATTAAAAAAATCCACGATTATTGGTCTGATGTTCCTCAAAAATATTAATTTAAAAAATCCACGATTATTGGTCTGATGTTCCTCAAAAATATTAATTAAAAAAATCCACGATTATTGGTCTGATGTTCCTCAAAAATATTAATTTAAAAAATCCACGATTATTGGTCTGTTGCCGCTCAAAAATATTAATTTAAAAAATCCACGATTATTGGTCTGATGTTCCTCAAAAATATTAATTTAAAAAATCCA
The DNA here is from genome assembly GCF_047663935.1 of Musca autumnalis. Lineage (NCBI taxonomy): Eukaryota > Metazoa > Arthropoda > Insecta > Diptera > Muscidae > Musca > Musca autumnalis. The sequence goes on from NW_027411644.1 coordinate 40,657,039, forward strand.
CGATTATTGGTCTGATGTTCCTCAAAAATATTAATTTAAAAAATCCACGATTATTGGTCTGATGTTCCTCAAAAATATTAATTTTAAAAAATCCACGATTATTGGTCTGATGTTCCTCAAAAATATTAATTTAAAAAATCCACGATTATTGGTCTGATGTTCCTCAAAAATATTAATTTAAAAAATCCACGATTATTGGTCTGATGTTCCTCAAAAATATTAATTTAAAAAATCCACGATTATTGGTCTGATGTTCCTCAAAAATATTAATTTAAAAAATCCACGATTATTGGTCTGATGTTCCTCAAAAATATTAATTTAAAAAATCCACGATTATTGGTCTGATGTTCCTCAAAAATATTAATTTTAAAAAATCCACGATTATTGGTCTGATGTTCCTCAAAAATATTAATTTAAAAAATCCACGATTATTGGTCTGATGTTCCTCAAAAATATTAATTTAAAAAATCCACGATTATTGGTCTGATGTTCCTCAAAAATATTAATTTAAAAAATCCACGATTATTGGTCTGATGTTCCTCAAAAATATTAATTTAAAAAATCCACGATTATTGGTCTGATGTTCCTCAAAAATATTAATTTAAAAAATCCACGATTATTGGTCTGATGTTCCTCAAAAATATTAATTTAAAAAATCCACGATTATTGGTCTGATGTTCCTCAAAAATATTAATTTAAAAAATCCACGATTATTGGTCTGATGTTCCTCAAAAATATTAATTTAAAAAATCCACGATTATTGGTCTGATGTTCCTCAAAAATATTAATTTAAAAAATCCACGATTATTGGTCTGATGTTCCTCAAAAATATTAATTTAAAAAATCCACGATTATTGGTCTGATGTTCCTCAAAAATATTAATTTAAAAAATCCACGATTATTGGTCTGATGTTCCTCAAAAATATTAATTTAAAAAATCCACGATTATTGGTCTGATGTTCCTCAAAAATATTAATTTAAAAAATCCACGATTATTGGTCTGATGTTCCTCAAAAATATTAATTTAAAAAATCCACCATTATTGGTCTGATGTTGCTCAAAAATATTAATTTAAAAAATCCACGATTATTGATCTGATGTTGCTCAAAAATATTAATTTAAAAAATCCACGATTATTGGTCTGATGTTCCTCAAAAATATTAATTTAAAAATTCCACGATTATTGGTCTAATAATGGTCAAATTATCAGTTGATGATATAAATATGCTATCTCTTTGAAAATAAAGGGAAACTGTAGGGTTTCCTTTGATATGCCAAGATTAGCACGTGTTAAATTTTAAAACTTTCCCAAAAAAAAAAAACTTGTTACATCTAACACCCACGTAATTTTTACACAAATATACAAACATTAGAAAAAGGGAAATGTTCTCAAAAAAAAAAAAAAAAAAAAATATTGCATACTTTTATAAGCTTTTGGGCTTTTTTCTTTGCCAAAATGGGTATTTGCATAATTTTACTTTTCATCGTCGCCTAGGCATTTCGTTCATACTTGTTTTGCCGTCTTCTTCTTGAGCTACAGCTGGACGTGAATACAAAACAAGAAGCCACAACAAGATACAACCATACACATATTAATTATATATGTAACGTTGTTCTAAATGTATAACAACTTACAGTTTGACAAGTAATTGTTTTCAAACTGAGAAAACGAACACTTTTCATGCATTAATTACTAAAAAATGACAAATAGTTGTGATAAAAATGTCGGGTTTTTTGCAAAAATTAGTTGGTCGCCTTATTTAAGACCAAATTAAATGGATAAATAAAAAATTAACCCGCTTAGTTCAAAAATAATAACCAAAAGAATAATTAACATGTAATGCAAGGTGCCAAGAAAATGTTTTCAAAATGTAATTGAGGTTCCAAAATACCCCATGTTTTCGGTAAATACTTAAAAATCGTGACATTTTATGAATTTTATTCTTAAGAAGGATTAGTTGCTAACAAGTATCAACAATATTAGGCATGGAATATCCCCACTAGGAGGGTTACCATATAGACCAAGGGGGTACCAGATCGTATTACATGTAAGCGATGTCCTATAGGACTCAAACCGGGAATATCTGAAAACTAAGACATTTTATGAGTATTTTTAGTTCACCAGGATGGACTTCCATCAATTACAATAAATATTGCCTACAGAATAGCTCGATCAGGAGGGTTGCCAGATCGACTAAAAAAGTACCAGGTCTTATTAACAGTAAAAGGGACCAACTAGGCCCACAACTACAGCCTACAAGTGGTTCATTCAACTCAAAATTTATTAAGAGATAAGAATATTTCATTAAACAGTCTAAAATAGCACATTTGAAGACTAATATTCCTTAGAAATTTGTGGGGTACAGATTTCTACAATTTTCGCAAATGCTTACTATGACCTACCGGAGACATTTCGTGTACTGTGAAGTAATACTGTGACAAAAATTTCTAAGTGACGGGGAAATAATGCTACAGTGTTACCATGGTATACCATCAAAGCCAAAAAACTTACGGGTATTCCTCAACCTGGCTCTTAATAGATAAAATGGATGTCAACAGCAAGCTCAGTATAATTTAGCAATATTTTCCATATGCATTTCTAACCGATTTTTGTATTTCTTGGTTATATTTTGGTTTGTTTTGGTGAATATCTTTATGCCTAAATTAAATTTCAGTTAAATAAACCACTTTAAAGATCTAATTGTGGGCCTAGGAGGTCCAGTTTACTGTTATTAAGACCTGGTACATTTTTAGTCGATCTGGCAACCCTCCTGATCGAGTTCTGCTGTAGGTAATATTCATTGTAATTGATGTCATACCGTCTTGGTAAACCAAAATACTCATAAAACGTCTTAGTTTTTTAGATATTCTCGGTTTGAGACCTATAGGACATTGTTTACATGCAATATGATCTGATACCCCCTTGGTCCATATGGTAACCCTCTTAGTGGGGATATCCCATGCCTAATATTGCTGATACTTGTTAGCAACTAATCCTTGTTAAGAATAAAATTCATAAAATGTCATGATTTTTAAGCATTTACCGAAAACATGGGGTATTTTGGAACCTTAATTACATTTTGAAAACATTTTCTTGGCACCTTGCATTACATGTTAATTATTCTTTTGGCTATTACTGTTGAACTAAGCGTATTAATTTTTTATTTATCCATTTAATTTGGTCTTAAATAAGGCGACCAACTAATTTTTGCAAAAAACCCGACATTTTTATCACAACTATTTGTAATTTTTTAGTAATTAATGCATGAAAAGTGTTCGTTTTCTCAGTTTGAAAACAATTACTTGTCAAACTGTATGTAAGGCTGTATGCTATTAAGTATGTACGTGTGTGTGTTTTTGCATTTGGTCATGTAATATGAGAAGATTGCCAAATGCTTATGAAAAGTTGGAGTAGTTTTTGAACTCTGCTTAACATTTCTCGTTGAACTACTTGTCGTTGTGTTGTCGTCATCAACGTTTTGATGGTGCTGCTGCTGTTGTTGTTTCTGGTTGTTGATGTTTACATGTTTTATGGGTTTCATTGCTTTATCACCATACCATTTGACCACCCACCCCCTAACAACCATATCTTTGCCGATAAATAAGTTAGCCAACGGCCTACTTGTTTATGGCTTTTCATTTTTTCCCATAGACATCCGAGCTATTTACAGTTAGCTCTTGTGGTTTTATGTTTGCCAGAATAAACATTTTACTTCGCTACTTTATGCGTAACTTCTTTTTGTATTGGTGTGTGTTTTATTCTTCTAGGCACAGGGGAAATTGGAAAAATATTCATAGACGATACTTTGGGTTCTTTGATAGTTGAGAAAATATTCTTTAAAAATCTACGTGTTGAGGTGTTCTGATAGTTGAGAAAATATTATTTAAAAATCTTCGCTTTTGGGTCTTCTGATAGTTGAGAAAATATTCTTTAAAAACCTACGCTTTCAGGTCTTTTGATAGTTGAGAAAATATTTTCTAAAAATCTACCCTTTCAGGTCTTTTGATATTTAAGAAAATATTCCTTAAAAAGCTACGTTTTCAGGTCTTCTTAAGCTTGAAAAATCCACTCTCTGATCATCGAATTTGTTTCCTTTCAGAACCACTGTGCAGCCACACATACTTCCTGAGCTATGATAGTTTTCTATTTAAATAACTTTTTTGTTCATTGCGCGTTGACCTAATAGTTTGATATATGTAGGGTGCTACATACAAACTTATACATATATGGGAAGCGTGGGTTACTTTAATTTATGTTTTTGTTATGGGTGTCTTTGTAGTTGTTGCTGTTTTTACAAATGACCATAATTGTTCTTGTATGAATGTTGGTGGTGTATATATTTTATGTTTGCAAAAATGTTTTTTTTATATTTATTTTACATTCAACTTTTTTCACATACGTATGTCTGTATGAATTTCTATATACATATGAGGTACATATATATGCGTGTATATATTACTATTACTAGCCTCCAGACTTCAGGGCATAAATAAGTGTGTGAATGTGTTTTTTCCAGACGAAAAAAGGAAAATTAAAAACAAAAGAAATAAATGTAAAGAAAAAAACTTGAATAAGTAATATGGGAAGTAAAAACAAGAGAACCGCTACTGCCTTTAACGCCTACTTCATAATAATAACATGCAGAACAAATAGAATGCTGGACTGAGAGATTTATGGCAGCCTAAAGCGAGGGTTAAATGTTAATTGGGATCAGAAGGCAGATTTGTTATACTAAATGAAAAGAAAGGAAATAAGGCTACTTTGAGCCCTACAAACATTGGAATTTCGAATATTTACAACATTTCGTGGAATCCCTTACCTTGAAACTTTGAATTCTGAAGAAAAACTTTATAATCAATTTTATTATATAAACTATATTTATTTCGGTACAATGGTAAATATCAGAGGGGTATTAACAGTGGATAAATGACTTCAATTCGCTCATCATCCTTGTTAGGAGCGGAGTTTATATTACACTCCTTCTTTTCTTTGGTCGATAATGCAAATCCGCAGTGAGCCAAAGCTCTATCCGCGATATGGGTCTAAACCACAGCACGGTGAACCCACAACGGGGCATACGACAACTGCCAGGCTAGATTCGAAGATCTTGGTTCACCAGTAACCCTTGGTTCCAGAATATATTTTCCAGTTAAGCTCTCTAGCAGTTGGACCGCAAACAGTCTTTATAGACACCTCATGGTGGTCTTTATAGACCGCCTTATGGTCATCTTTATAGACCGCCTTATGGTCGTCTTTATAGACCACCTTATGGTCGTCTTTATAGACCACCTTATGGTCATCTTAGAGGACCTCATGGTCGTCATAGAGGGCCTCATGGTCGTTTTGTAGACAATCTCGTGGCCGTCTTTATAGACAACCTCGTGGCCGTCTTTATAGACAACCTCGTGGCCGTCTTTATAGACAACCTCGTGGCCGTCTTTATAGACGATCTCATGGTCGTCTTTATAGACGACCTCATGGTTGTCTTTGTAGACTACCTCATGGTCGTCTTTATAAACTACCTCATGGTCGTCTTTATAGACTATCGCATTATCGTCTTTATAGACGACCTCATGGTCGTCTTTATAGACGATCTCATTATCGTCTTTATAGACGATCTCATTATCGTCTTTATAGACGAATTCATTGTCATCTTTACAGACGACTTTATTGTAGTATTTACAGACGACTTTCGTTTTGATAGATGACCTCATGGTCGTCTTAATAGATGGCCTCATGGTAGTCTTTATAAACTACCTCATGGTCGTCTTTTTAGACGACCTCATTAGACAACCTCATGGTCGCCTTTATAGACGACCTCATTGTTGTCTTTATAGGCAACCTCATTGTTGTCTTTATAGGCAACCTCACGGTCGTCTTTATAGACGACCTCATGGTTGTCTTTATGGACGACCTCATGGTCGTCTTTATAGACGATCTCATGGTCGTCTTTATAGACGATCTTATGGTCGTCTTTATAGGCGACCTCACGGTCGTCTTTATAGACGATCTCATGGTCGTCTTTTTAGGCGACCTCATGGTCGTCTTTTTAGGCGACCGCATGGTCGTCTTTATAGGCGACCTCATGGTCGTCTTTATAGGCGACCTCATGGTCGTCTTTATAGGCGACCTCATGGTCGTCTTTAAGGGCGGCCTAATGGTCGTCTTTATAGACAACCTTATGGTCGTCTTTGTAGAGGACCTAATGGTAGCCTTTATAGACGACCTCATGGTCGTCTTTATAGACGAACTCATGGTCGACTTTATAGACGATCTCATGGTCGCCTTTATAGTCGACCTCACGGTCGTCTTTATAGACGAACTCATGGTCGTCTTTATAGACAACCTCATGGTCGTCATCATATACAACCTTATGGTCGTCTTTACAGACAACCTCAGGGTCGCCTTTATAGACGACCTCATGGTCGTCTTTATAGGCGGCCCCATGGTCGTCTTTATAGACGACCTCATGGTCATCTTTATAGACGACCTCATGGTCGCCTTTATAGACGACCTCATGGTCGCTTTATAGACGACCTCATGGTCGTCTTTATAGACGACCTCATGGTCGTCATCATATACAACCTTATGGTCGCCTTTATAGACGACCTCATGGTCGTCTTTATAGGCGGCCCCATGGTCGTCTTTATAGACGACCTCATGGTCATCTTTATAGACGACCTCATGGTCGCCTTTATAGACGACCTAATGGTCGTCTTTATAGGCGACCTCATGGTCGTCTTTATAGACGACCTCATGGTCTCCTTTATAGACGACCTCATGGTCCTCTTTATAGACGACCTCATGGTCGTCTTTATAGACGACCTCATGGTCCTCTTTATAGACGACCTCATGGTCGTCTTTATAGACGACCTCATGGTCCTCTTTATAGACGACCTCATGGTTGTCTTTATAGACGACCTCATGGTTGTCTTTATAGACGACCTCATGGTCGTCTTTATAGACCACCTCGTCTTTATAGAGGACCTCATGGTCGTCTTTATAGACGACCTCATGTTCGTTTTTATAGACGACATCAAGGTCGTCTTTTGGTCGTCTTTATAGACGACCTCATGGTCGTCTTAATAGACGACCTCATGGTCGTCTTAATAGACGACCTCATGGTCGTCTTAATAGACGACCTCATGGTCGTCTTAATAGACGACCTCATGGTCGTCTTTATGGACGACCTCATGGTCGTCTTTACAGACGTCCTCATGGTCATCTTTATGGACGTCCTCATGGTCGTCTTTATAGATGACCTAATTGTCGTCTTTATAGATGACCTAATTGTCGTCTTTATAGAAGACCTAATTGTCGTCTATATAGACGACCACATGGTCATCTTTATAAACGACCTCTTGGCTATCTTTATAGACGACTATGAGGTCGGTTGAATATATAATTTTTTATATGTAGAAAAGTTTTCCTAGTTCCGTTGGAATGTGGTTATTAAAGAATATTCCATCGCTTATCTAGAGTATTGAACGTTTTTAATTCTTCAATATATACCCATAAAACTAGATATTTGGAGCTACTTCTCCTATTCCTTCCTCGTAACCTCCATTCATATATTTTAAAAGAAGACACTTTGCCCGTATGCAGAATTTGTATTTGTAATGAGAGCCCTGTCATACTTATGAAGACAGCGAAACAACCATTTTGCTGTCCTTTTTCGTTTTGTTTTTTGCGGCGTCCAACATATTTAACAAGATTTTAAGTATTCAACACTTGTGCTCCTTAAAACAAATTTGCATAAGTTAACCATTTAAGGGAAATAATAAAACAGCAGCGGAAAATAGAAGAAGAAGCAGAAAAAATACAACGCGTTAAATATGGAAATTTGAGTAGAATGTTAAAAGGCAATGACGTATTAAATTGGTAGCAGCGCATTTAGAAATGTTGAAGTGAAAGGAGAAGAAAATGGATTAAAATTTCCGCTTGATGAACCTTCTAAAGGTATTCTTTTATGGTCAGGATTAAAAACGTCTACTCTGGACAGAAACTTTCTAAAAATCCACAATTATACAGCTCTGCCTTGTCATGAAAATATAACCTTTAATCTATATTTGGAACTCGGCATATTTTTAACTTAATATAAAATCGGCAATTTAAATGCCCAGCTAAAACATACCTTCATCAATGTTATTTCATATATTAAATAATACTTCAAAACAAAACATTTCAATTTCCCTATTAATTAAATACATTCGATTGTTTTTCAAAACTACATACATACATCGGTATTTAACAATTGCTATTTAATAAAATCCTTGAGGATTGGGTAATAATTGAAATATAATGCCTATAACTAGAATTAGACTCTTAACACAAAATGCCGCAAAACATAATTAACAAATGTCAATTAAATGGTCATTATATTATAAAAAAAACTACAACAACTAAACAATTAAAATTCCATATAATTCCCTTTGTGTTATAGCATAACATATAACATAAAATCTGAATTTTTATAAACATTACAATTATTTTTAAAACAAAAATATTTTTAGAATTATTATCAACAACAATTAAAATTAACACTATTAGAAAATTTGTGGAAATGAATTAAAAGGGCTTTGTTGTTATGTGAATAATTAAATGCTTTTTAGAGATGAGATACTTTTGCTTTGTTAGTTCATATAGTACCATATATGTATGTACATATATAGTAAATGTCAAATATTATCCGCATTGTTCTCATATATACTTGCTTACACATCATATACTGCCCATCCACCTTAACTTAACAAGAATTTTTCCTAAAATTTAATAACAATCTTAAATATTATTAAATGGTATATTTATAAATTACAACTTAAATTCCAATGATCACATAATCATCAGCAACAATAACAACAACACCTACTGTATGTAATGGCCATTTGTGCACACAGACGTCTATAATTCCACAAAATTCCTTTTGTTGGAATTTTGCCGTATATAATTATAAACGAGAAATACAATCCAAATGGTTATTAGCCAAAACTAAAACAAAAACAAATCCAAGACCAACATAAAATGTTTGTAACAAAATACCAAGGATTCTGTGCCAAATAATCTCTCTTTCTGTTTCTGTAAATAAGATGTGTCCTGACCAGACCAATATCCAAAAACTAAATTGTATTTTGTATATCAGATGACATTTTGAACATAACCTTGTGTTGTAAATAAAACCAAAACTACAAAATTGGTACAACAACAACAACAGCAAATAAAACAGAAAAATGAAAACGATTTACTATTCCTCAGTTATCCTCTGGCTGTTGGCTGAATACATTTTTTTGTAGTTGAATTGTTGAAATACCGGGCCAAGACAAAGATCATTGGATGAAAACTAAACAGACAACAATAAAAACGAAAACTCTTTTAATAAATTATGAAAAATTCCTTATCGCTGATGTGGGGATATACAGTGGAAGGTAGCTACATAGAAATAAAATACAAATGTTAAATAGAGAGTTGTATGAAAGTAAATTAAAACAAGTTCTCTTTGTGTTGATCATAAATTAAAAGCATATTTGACTAACCAACTCTAAAAAAGAAAAATTTCTCAATTGTTAATAAATCCTAGCAGACCCAGGTCCGCGTTGCTGGTTCGTCATATTGATTTCGTGTGCAACAAAAATCAATTTTTTCCAAAATGCTGGAAAAAACTGAGTATGCTATGAAAGTAGAGCCAAAAATATGAGACACGTGTATCGTCGCTTTTAAAGTTTACATCGGAAAGTAACCAAAATAGGCGGGGCAAGTTCCGCCCATTTCTAGTTTTTTTCGAAATATTCGAGTTAAGATATCTTGGAATCCTTGCACTTTAGGTACATAGTGTCTTTGGCAACTTCACAGAAAAAGATATGGAGAATATTTTTGTTAAAAACTTTAACCCTCATGCGGTTCATCAAAGTGGTCCTTTTTTGAAAATCTTTCAAAAACTCCTTTAATATGCGATCACGACAAATCCAAATATTCTAAAAAATTGTTCGCCATTAAATTTTGCTATAGGTCTCAGAATAAACCAAATCTGTAAACTTATCTAATCGCCAGGAATCTCTAAAAATGAAAAACGCGTTTTGTGGTTAAAATCGGACTTCATCTGAGTTTATTCAAAATTGTCCCATTAAAGAAATGAAATCTCTATTTATTTTACATATCATGAAAATATCAGTATTAATTTTGCTGAAAAAACATGAAAATATTTCCTTTTTTTTTTTTTTTGATGAAATTTGTTTCCTTCTTTTTTCGAGTTGATACATGAAAGTAATATGAAACTTAGTTCTAGGTGAAAAGTGTCCAAAGAAGAAAAATTCTACACAAAATTTCACTATGCATTTCAGAATAAACCATATACCTATCTAGGTATACTATTTTCTTAAGAAAATTAGATTACAAATTTATGTATTTTAGAATAAAATAATTTGTTTTAATTTTGGACTGTTAATTTTACATACTTCCACAGTAGATCAAAATCTAACAATATCCTTCACTTTTTGGGTATATGGTAAAAAGAAGAAGAAGACAAAAATATTCCCCACATCCTCCTCTGTAAAATTGCCAAAGACACTATATACCTAAAATGCAAGGATTCCAAGATATCTTAACTCGAATATTTCGAAAAAACTAGAAATGGGCGGAAATTGCCCCGCCAACTTTGGTTACTATCCGATATAAACTTACAAAACGCCGATACACGTGTCTCATATTTTTTGCTCTACTTTCATAATCTTCTCAGTTTTCCTTGTATTTTTTTGTCGCACAGTGTCGTAATTCAAAGTAGGTATTTTCTACTTCATTTCCCGGGTCAATTGTCAAGCCGAGTTATTCATTCAAGATTTTAAATTTATCAACAGATTTTGTCTGTAACCTTGCTTTTCTCTAACGGACTTTGTCGGGTTATGCTGTTTAGGATTTATGGTAGGCCCAGTCTCCTACCTTTATCCTAATGCGATCTAATTATAAAAGTTAAAAAAAGTGGTAAAATGGTCTTATATGCTTTTTAGTTTTTCATGGCTGATGAACTGTTGAACCTCATCATTTAAGGCAATTTATAAATATATCGTTTTTTAGTCATAATAGGGAAGATACCGTTCCACCTCCGAAATTCATGCCACAGCACATTCTACAAAATTTCATGAAAATAGGTTCATTAATTTTCTAGATAAAATCATACCTCGATTTGCGTTAATGATTGGTTCCAACACAGATCGAAATAACGCAAATCAAAACACATGTTTCCACATATTTTGAAAAATCTCTTCACAAAATTCAAAGCTACAAATATTAGTTTTTAATAACAACAATCGATTCAGTAGAGAAAATCGAATAAAATCTATTATTTTTTGCTTAACGCAAATCGAGGTATTGGTGTATAACATACTCGTACTTAAAAGTGACCGTGGTTGGGACTTCGGACCCATTTATGAATATTTGGTCGGGGGCGCAACCACCTTTGTTTCGAAAATTAATTATAAATCAATAGGCCCCCGAAATTCATCAACAAATATATAGCATTTTACGTCGCGGGACATTCTCGAACATTTTCTGATAAGTTCGTTTCAGTAGTTTTGTAGATATAACCTGAACTTGGTCATTTTTTCTTTCCATAAAACCTTAAGATGGGCTATGACGAATATTTAAAACAAAAATATCCAAATCGGTCCCGCCGTTCTCAACTGATGCAACAATTACCACGACATTATGACATTTGATTTTTGTTTATAAAGATTTGAAAATTAGTCGTGGTGTCTTTAGCCTTAAACTAGTACATAAGTAGGCGACACAACCACAAATGTCTAACAAATTAATTTTCAAACCGACACATTCGTAATTATTATAAATATAGCATTTTTAAAGGATATAAGGGAAGTATCCCGCCCCTTCCGAAATTCAACGAAATATATAGCCTATTTTCACCGCGGGACATCCCTGTACATTCCCTGAGAATTTCAGGAAAATCAGTTCAGTAGTTTTTTAGAAAAGATTAAAATTGTTTTTATTAAAATTGAAAATTTAAAAATGTGGGCGTGGTCAAACTTTCTTTGCATAAAAACCTAAGTTTGGTTAAGGTGAATATTTCAAAAAAAAAAAAAAAAAAAAAAAAAAAAAAAAAAAAAACAGTAAGGAAAGGAACATAGTCGGGCGGGGCCTACTATATGATACACTACACAACTGTGAATATGTAAAATATATATATACCAGCAAAGTGTCCGCTACTTCGTATGCGGAAAGGATATAAAAACAAATAAAAAATATGTAATACGGAAATGGTGAACATTGAACATTTTGTTGTACTAAATACTAAGCAATGTTCGTATCACTTTAGTCAGATTTTCTAAAAAACCAGCCGCATTTCACCCCAAAACATCAACAGCGTGCCACATATTTTGAGGCATTTTAATAAAGGTGTCCTCAGAAGGTAAAACATTCTTGTAAAAGTTTTTATAGCATAGGTCTACGTTTCCGAATAAAATGACTAAATGGTTCAGAATAAAGAAACAATTTTGTTGAAAAGATAGAAACCGAAGACGGTTCACATAAAGCCAATGGTAGAATACCAGACCAAAACCCACGACCTTATCTCAAATTTTACACCTTCAGCCTTACTTATTCGCCCACTACCTATGGATATTACATGTATAAGCATAGCATACATTTTAAGTGGGAATTTTCATAACCATTCAGATCTAGTCCCAACAGTGATCCTCATAACAAATTGCAGTAGTGGAATTCTGTAACTAATTATTCGAGCTACCGACAAAAATAGGTAAAATTAAAATGCTTATAATTTCGGTAATTAACGAAATTTTTATTTTTTGGAATGATGAGAATTCCACTTCAGAGCGCTGGATTTACCTGTTCATTCAATATTTAGTATTATTTTGCACACTTAGCGTACACAGCGTTATTTCAAATTATATAAGTCTACACACAGAGAAGAGATATTGTTGGAACAATCATATTCTAAGAACAAAATAGTGTATTTTAAAAATCTGAAAATATATATTGTTGTTTCAACCATATATTTTTTACTAGGAAACATGATGACACAAAATATATTGTTGCGCCAACAATACATATTTTAAGAATTTTAAAATACACTATTTTGTTCTTAGAATATGATTGTTCCAACAATATTTTTTCTCTGCGTGTAGCTTTATTCCTAAACCCAAGGCCAATTCTAGAGCCATTTAGTACTTTTCGTTGCCTTATAGTAGTTTTTTCCAATACCTTTTCAGAATTTGTACGCATTTAAAAAAACTCCTTATATTATTGTTCATGCTATACCAAAATGGTACCACATTTATGACTCCAAGAACACTTTTTAGAATTCCACCTCTGTTCCCAATACCAAAATTGGACCGATTTAGTACTTTTCATAAATTTATGGTACGTATTTCTTAAACCACTTCCACATACCAACATTACACACTAACACTCACCCTGACTGCAACAAACAAAACAAAATAAAAAACAACAGTATTCAGACCTGTCCCTACACCCAATACCAAATTGGGTACCACATAGTAACTGTCGTATACTTATGGTACGTATTGGACAGCATATCTCAACCCTACACTGACATTAGCACCAAATAACCAGTAATCTTAATTTAAAATCTCAGAATTCTAGCTCTATTCGTTCGTCCAATGCCAAAATGTACCAAACTTAGTACCATTTAGTACTCTTACTACCCATAAGAACTATTTTCCAAAACTACTACCTCAATCCTTCACTTCAACAATAATCTTAATTCCATATCTTAGGATTGCTGCTCTATCTGTTCACCCAAATCAAAATCCAAAATTCCTCAATCCTACACTCTAATAGTTATCTCAATTCCAAATTTCAGGATTCCCGCTCTACCCGTTCAACCAAATCCAAATTAAGTACCATTTTGAACCCTTCGAACCCATAAGTACTAATTTACAAAACTACCTCAAGCCTACACTCCAACAGTAATCTTAATTCCAAATTTCAGGATTCCTGCTCTACCCGTTCAACCAAATCCAAATTTTACCAAATTTAGTGTCATTTAGTACACATAAGTTGGAATTTCCAAAACTACCTCTATCCTACACTCTAACAGTAATCTCAATTCCAAATTTCAGGATTCCAGCTCTACCCTTTCACCCAAAATCAAATTTTACCAAATTTAGTACCATTACCAAAATCAAATTTTACCAAATTTAGTACCATTTAGTACTTTTCGTACCCATAAGTACGAATTTCCAAAACTCCCTCGATCCTACACTCCTACTGTAATGTAAATTCCAATTGAGGACTCCAGCTCTATCCGTTCACCTAAATCCAAATTGTAACAAATTTAGTACCATTTAGTACTTTTCGTACCCATAGTACGAATTTCCAAAACTCCCTCAATCCTACACTTCAGCAATAATCTTAATTCCAAATTTCAGGATTTCAATTCTACCCGTTCGCGCAAATCCAAATTGTACCAAATTTAGTTCTATTTAGTACTTTTCGTACACATTAGTACTAATTTCCAAAACTACCTCCATATCTCAAACCTACACTCCAACAGCAATCTTAATTCCAATTTTTAGGATTACAGCTCTATCCGTTCATCCAAATCAAATTGGTACCAAATTTAGTACCATTTAGTACTTTTCGTACACATTTTCAAAACCACCTCTTATAACAGCCGTACTTCCCTTTCTTGATTCTCATTTCAAATTTGAAGATTCCAGCTTTATCCGTTCACATAATACAAATAGTACCAAGTTTAGTACATTTTAGTACTTTTCGTACACTTCGATTTCGAATTTCTAAAAACCCTGTGGTACATCTATCCTACACTCTATTAGTGACTCTCGTTCCAAATTTCAGAATTCTAGCTCCTCCCGTTTGCCTAATACAAAGGGTACCATATTTAGTACCTGTTAGTACTTTTCGTACCGTTCTAGTTCGAATTTCCAAAAACCAGCCTTATCTGACACCTTCGGACCAAGACCCTCACCCAAAATTTCAAGATTCTTTCTTCAGCCGTTTTATCTGGACGTTGATGAATCATCAAGTCAGTCAGTCAATCACTTTACTCTTTTATTAATATAGATATATAGGAGATATATATCAATTTGAACTGATTTCTATATAATATGAAATCGGGCGAAAATATATATGGGAGCTATATCCAAATCTGAACCGATTTCGATGTAATTTGGCAGATTTATTTTTAGACTGAATTCAATCACACGTTCCATATATAGTCGAAATCAAACATATATAGCGTGTTTGGTGCAGCAAATACCTGGAATTGAGCGAAAATATATATGGGAGCTATATCCAAATCTAAACCGATTTCGATGTTATTTGGCACAATAGTTTTTAGGCCGAGTTTAGTCACACAATCCAAATTTCATCAAAATCGGACGTATATAGCGTGTTTGGTGCAGCAAATACCTGGAATCGGACGAAAATATATATGGGAGCTATATCCAAATCTAAACCGATTTCGAAGTAATTTGGCACATTTATTTTCAGACCGAATTCAGTCACATATTCCACATTTCATCAAATCGGACGTATATAGTGTGTTTGGTGCAGCAAATACGTCAAATCGGCCGAAAATATATGTATATAAGAGCTATATCCAAATCTGAACCAATTTTCACCAAAAGCAATAGCGTTCTTCCTATGGCTAAAAAAATATATTCCCCAATTTTCAGCTGAATCGGACAAAAAATGCGACCAGTACGTTGCGAACAAAAATACATGGACAGACGGACGGACGGACATGCAGAAATCGACTAAGAAAGTGATTATATGTATATCCCGAAAAAGAACTATGGGTCTATTTAGTTTCCTTCTGTATGTTATGTGGTGTAGGGTATAATGAGTTGCAGAATTCCCCTATAGAAGACCCTTAGAAAGTCTTCTATGTCCTATGGCTTTTAGAAGGTCAGCTATAACTTCTTTCTATAGAAGAAACTTAGAAAACTTTTAGAAAACCTCCAGAAGGTTCTTTATTGATTAATTACCTTATAAAGGTATTCTATATATGGTAATATTCAAAAATGTTTTACAATCGTTGAAGTTGAGGTTCAACATTTAATAAGTCGCGAACTGTCAATATATTTTATACAATATGAATATATTTATATTAATTGAAGTGTTTTAGCCGGAATCGCATAAAATGAACCATAACAAATAATTTATGTGGAAGCTGTGTTGGTGGTAATATTAAAAATGGGTAAAAATGTATTGAAGTTTACAAGTTTTTTTGTGTTCTTTCTTGATTTCTGGTCAAACCACGGAAAATTCGGACCTGAGCTCAAAGAAAGAATTGAAGAATACCCCTTTGGGCAACATGGTTCTAATGTATGATTTTTCGATATATACACTGCATCCCCCTAAAATCGATGCTGACATTTTGAAGTTTTGAAATCTGGGTTTTTTGAATTTTTCTTATAATTGGAGGGCGCAACTAGATAATTACCCAAACTATTTATTGGATTGTAGAACTCGTGATTCCACGTCGTTTGATGTATATTCCATGAGTGTGCTTCATACAGCTCCCTAGTAATAGGAGTCCAAAGTCGAAATTTTGGTGCGTAAATTTTCTTCAAAAACCTATTTTTTGACTTCAAAAATTACAACTGTGACTCAGGTACCCTTTCAAATCCATCCACTAAAACGGCGGTTATAGATACCTTGAAAGTAGGAAATTCTGCAAAATTATATTTTGATGATTCTTTGGTTATTTTTACATAAATGGAATCCTTTATACGCGATGATATTTTTTTCCAAAACCGTGTGGCATAAATTACCGAGATTCTAGAGTAATACTAGTATTTCGTATAAAATAGAATTTGGTAGCACATCCGCGGTTCTTGACGAATTTGTTCAAAATTTGTTATAATGACGTATTTTTTATAGGCGGTCACTGAAATCGGATGCGCCTTATAATCTTATGTACATCGCGCAATTTTTACCCACATAAAGGTTTTTTGAACAGTAAGATGCAGCTGACGGCACACTTTGGCCGCTGAATGAAAAGTGGAAAAATCGCTACATATTGAAAGAGATGCACTCGCTGTATCTGAAAAGCGCATGCGCCTTAATTGATTTTAACGAATTCGCGAATTATACGTTTTTTAACTTTTATGTTTTTTCTTTGGTTGTAATTTCAATATTACTTTCTATTTCATAATCCTATTGTTTATCAAAGTAAGCAAATACACTTTCGGGTTTGTCATCGCATTTTCCCTAAAGAAGTTTCAGCGAAGTCCGTCAGTCTTTGCATCGAAATTTAGAGAAATAGTAGAATAACTCCCAAAAATGTTTTTTTCTATTTTTCGTATTAAACAAAAAATATATATTTTTGAAATAATATTCCAACAATAAGTGTTCGTCTTTTGTTGTTGCTGTAATATGGCAGTTATAAATCCTATCGTTAACATTTTGGTCTCATATTTGTTGTCTAGAATCTGTACGTATTTTTAATTTATTTTTTTCGAGTTTTAATTGGACTCTAAATTAGAATAAATTAAATTTACTCCAAGATTTTTTTCAGTATTTCTTGATTTTCCGCGAAAATAGAAATACATTTAGTAAATATTTAGGCATCTACGATTAGATATTAAATGCTGTTAACGCTTTATATACATTTTCTTATTAAAGCAAAAATGGAATTTTTAAATATTTGTTCTTTATAAGGGAATAAAATCCCCCATAACTTTGGAGCGCAGCATCCAATTTTGTGAACGCGAACAGATTTGAAACCACGACTTTTTTCTTAATCTATGTTCCAAAAATTGGGGATGTGCTCGCAAAAAAATTTTTAACATTTCTTCCAATGGAATTGCAAAAGAAATTTGAAATTTACCAAATGTTTTCTATCTATAGAAAATCCTAAGAAGGTCTTCTATTTTGGAAGAGATTACAAATTCTTCTATTTCATGAAGAACTTCAGAAAGTCATCTATGTCCAGGAGACCGATATATGGAATTCTATCTCTCGAATATCTTCAGAAGGTATTCTATCTCTAAAAATCCTTTAAAAAATATTTTTTCACCAGAATGGTTTTATAAAGTATTTTGTCTATAGAATGCATTGCAAACTTTTCATTATCATAAAGATGTTCTATCTCTGGAAATTCTTTTTAAGATCTCTTATCTAAGAATGACCCTTTCAAGGTATTCTACATCAACCACTTGAGGTTTAGACTTTAGTCCGCTTGTAGTTAATATTCTCTGTGGTTTTAGCCTACAACTGAAATGTATAATGTTATTAAATTGTCCTTTATACGAGGTTTTACTGTTTATTAACACACTCTGTTCTGTTCTTTTCGAATATGTGGGAGTATTTAAAATTTTAATTTAACAATTCATTAAAATGGTCTATTAGTCTGCGGATAGAATATTAAACCGCATACTCTGAAAACCATAAAGGAAATTTTTCTCTAAATTATTGTGTTTGTTGTTGCTGCTGCCATTGCTGTTGTCGTCATAACATATGATAAGGATAATATTTTTGTATATGAAATCCTTTTTTTTGCTTTTGTGGCGCCTAACAAAAAGTAATGCTAACAAGAAAAGGAACAGAAAAACAACAACAATGACAAAATAAGCATATGGTATAAATGGAAATATCCTTGAATGTTAAAACGATAATAACCACAAACGAATATTCAAGCTCACAAAAATATATACAAACGTAGATACATTTATGTACTTTTTTGAAATGTACTTTTTTCAAATCTTAAAAAACTATAAATGAAAAATAGCAAAGAGGGAAAAAAACTAAATAAATAGGTATGTATGTATACATACATAGCATTTACATATGTTAATCCATAAATATAAACAAAAGGACTATGATGTACCTTAGTGTTTATACAAATGTTGGCATTTGTTGATAGTAGTTTTGATGTTATGTGCCTTTGATGCTATTTAATGTGAGAAAAAAAATCAGGGCAAAATAAAATGTAACAGCGAAATAGTATGCCAAAGAAAGTAAGGGCAAAAATTCATGTGTAATACTTTTTTGTAGAAACTATATAAATATTTCTTTTTTTAATTCATAGAAACTATTTTTCTAGTTCTGAAACGCCATCAGCCAAGCAAACTCTGCCAAATGTATGCTCGATTAGACTGCTCTAGCATTCTAGCCTCAACAATAGATGCATTCAATCTGACTGTTGTTCTCCCTTTTACATAAATTCCCTCCAAAATATAAAAACAAAACTAAAACCAAATATGCAACAATTTGGTGAAAAAAGTTTCGTATTAGATTTTTATACCCTCGGCCTTTTGGCTAAAGAGGGTATATACACTTGGATACGACAAAAAATTTGCCTCATCGAAATAACGGTTATAGACCCCTAGTATGTTTGTATGAAATTCGTTTCAGACAATTTGGAGCCGATTTAACCATGTCCGACCGTCTGTCTGTCTGGCTGGTCCGCACTATAACTCTCGAACGGATCAACCGATTCGAACCAAATTTTGGGTGTTGTAATATTTGGTCCAAGCACCCCTCATAACGATAACATACATATCAGCACAATGGCAAAATATTGCCCATTCCATACAAACAGCCGCAAACTCCATACTTGGGTACCAGAGACGTCCACCGAGGAATCCATGGTATGACCAGGGCCCTATTCCACGAAACAACTTATCAACTTTTCATTTAGCACTTAGCAATATTTTTGATAATTGGCAAATTTGTGCGGTCCGCAGAACCCTTATTTTTGATAAGTGATAAGTTGCTAAGGATAAGTTGAGTTTGCTAAGTTTTCAAAAAAATGTTGCTCTCTTTTTGATTTCTGTTCCACAAACGTTCCCTTCCGCTAAGTGAAAAGTTGTAACTGCAAAGTTTTTTTTTGGTAAGATTTTGCAAAATTTGTTATTACTTTTTTCCGAACTTTCACACTTCAAATCAAAATTAGCATACATTTTGAGGGACAACTAAAAGGACAATAGTCGTGGACATTTTAAAGATTTTTAGGAACATCTAAAACGGACAATAGGCGTGGTTGTTTTTAAAGATTTTTAGGAGTTACCAAAAAGGACAATAGGCGTGGATTTTTTAAAGATTTTTAGGTGCAACCAAAGAAGACAATAGGCGTGGTTGTTTTTAAAGATTTTTAGGTGCAACCAAAGAAGACAATAGGCGTGGTTGTTTTTAAAGATTTTTAGGAGTTACCAAAAAGGACAATAGGCGTGGATTTTTTAAAGATTTTTAGGGGCAACCAAAGAATACAATAGGCGTGGTTGTTTTTAAAGATTTTTAGGAGTTACCAAAAAGACAATAGGCGTGGATATTTTTTAAAGATTTTTAGGGGCAACCATAAAATACAATAGGCGTGGTTGTTTTTAAATATTTTTAGGAGTAACCAAACATACAATAGGCGTGGATATTTTTTAAAGATTTTTAGGGGCAACCAAAGAAGACAATAGGCGTTGTTGTTTTTAAAGATTTTTAGGAGTTACCAAAAAGACAATAGGCGTGGATATTTTTTAAAGATTTTTAGGGGCAACCAAAGAAGACAATAGGCGTGGATATTTTTTAAAGATTTTTAGGGGCAACCAAAGAAGACAGTAGGCGTGGTTGTTTTTAAAGATTTTTAGGGGCAACCAAAGAAGACAGTAGGCGTGGTTGTTTTTAAAGATTTTTAGGGGCAACCAAAGAAGACAGTAGGCGTGGTTGTTTTTAAAGATTTTTAGGGGCAACCAAAGAAGACAGTAGGCGTGGTTGTTTTTAAAGATTTTTAGGGGCAACCAAAGAAGACAGTAGGCGTGGTTGTTTTTAAAGATTTTTAGGGGCAACCAAAGAAGACAGTAGGCGTGGTTGTTTTTAAATATTTTTAGGAAATTATAAGGATCGAATTACTTTTTCCGAACTTTCCACCTTCAAACCAACCACCCACTCCGAATTCTAACACTCCGAACTACCACCCTAGCAACACCCCCTTTCCGAACTTCAACGCTTGCAAACCACCTCATTCCGAACTTCCAACGTCAGAACCACTCCATTCCGAACTTTCACCCTCCGAACCACCCCCTCCGAACTTCCAAACTCCGAACCATACAAATCGATGTTTCTCGATCCTAGCCTAAACTATTTGAGAGTATATTTTTATTTTATTTTATTTTATTTAATTTTATTTCAGTTTATTTTATTTTATTTTATTTTATTTTATTGCATTTTATTTTATTTTATTTCATTTTATTTATTTTATTTTATTTTATTTTATTTTATTTTATTTTATTTTATTTTATTTTATTTTATTTTATTTTATTTTATTTATTATTTTATTTTATTTTATTTTATTTTATTTTATTTTATTTTATTTTATTTTATTTTATTTTATTTTATTTTATTTTATTTTATTTTATTTTATTTTATTTTATTTTATTTTATTTTATTTTATTTTATTTTATTTTATTTTATTTTATTTTATTTTATTTTATTTTATTTTATTTTATTTTATTTTATTTTATTTTATTTTATTTTATTTTATTTTATTTTATTTTATTTTATTTTATTTTATTTTATTTTATTTTATTTTATTTTATTTTATTTTATTTTATTTTATTTTATTTTATTTTAATTTACTTTATTTTATTTTATTTCACTTTTTTACTTTATTTTGTTTTACTTTTTTCAATTTAATTTTATTTTAAATTATTTCATTTAATTTTATTTCATTTTATTTTATATAATTTTTCTTTTATTTCACTACATTTAAGTTTATTTTTTTCACTTTATTTTATTTTATTTTATTTTATTTTATTTTAATTTACTTTATTTTATTTCACTTTTTTACTTTATTTTGTTTTACTTTTTTCAATTTAATTTTATTTTAAATTATTTCATTTAATTTTATTTCATTTTATTTTATATAATTTTTCTTTTATTTCACTACATTTAAGTTTATTTTTTTCACTTTATTTTATTTTATTTCATTTAATTTTATTTTGTTTTACTTTTCTTTTCTTTATTTTATTTTATTTCACTTCATTTTATTTTTTTCACTTTATTTTATTTCATTTTATTTTATCTGTTTTACTTTATTTTATTTCACTACATTTTTTTATTTATAATTTATCATTGCTAAGTAGAAAATAATGCAAAGATGATAACATGTTCTGTGGAACAAATAGCAACCACACTTTGGAAGAGAACTGAGAGACTTAGCAAGATGGCGGAAAAATTAAGCAAGAGAGCGCCACAACTTTGCTAAAGAGAACGGTTTAAAAAAATTTGCTAAGTGCAAAGAGAAATTGAAATTTTTTTCCGTGGAACAAAAAAAGTATCACTTTTCAAAATAACTAATTTTTGATAAGTGCAAAATGAAAAGCGAGTGTCAGGAGCGTCGTGCTGCTACCAAGCAGAAAAATGCGGCATATAGGGCTACTCTACAATCAGTAGCAACGCGTAGCGCACGAGAGAGGTATCGGAAGGAAAAGATAGAGGAGAAACGTCTTTTCCGCAGGAAAAAGAGAGAAAACAGGACTGTAAAAAAATCGAGATGTACAGAAGCCAGAATGAAGTCCGAAAGTTCTACCAAAGAGTAAAACATCAAACTGATTGATTTGGAACTGGCACATCCTCCTGTAGAGACCAGGTAATTTGGTAACTGCGTCAAATCCTGGACAAGACCGAAGAGATGCAGATCGACACCTACCACCTTTTTGTCGATTATAAGACAGCCTTTGACAGCCCCATACGCCCAAAGGTATTCCAAGCCATGTCTGAATTTGGTAAATGCAAATGTCAAAACAAATGGCACAATATACAGCAACACCCACGTTTAACTCGCTTATGCTGATGACATTGACATCATTGCACGATCAGTAAAGGAAGTAACTGATACCTTTAAGAAGGTTGAAGGAGAACAAGTGGGTCTGGCAGTAAATGGCGAAAAGACAAAGTTGATGGTGTCGACGCGCAATGCGTCCATAGAGCTAGGACCAACAGTGGAAGTGCGTTCGTATAATTTTGAGGTAGTAAAAGACTTCGTCTACCTTGGCACCGCCAAATACACCACAAACAACATCAGTTGTGAAATAAAGAGAAGAATTGTGTTGGCCAACAGATGCTACTTTGGCTTAAGTAAGCAGTTTAAAAACAAGGTCACCTCTCGTCAAATAAAAACCAGTAAGGAAAGGATCAAAGTCGGGCAGGACCGACTATATGATACCCTACACCACTGTGAATATGTAAAATATAAATCGGAGCTATATCCAGATCTTAACCGATTTCGATATAATTTCGCACATTTATTTCCAGACCGAATTCAGTCACACATTCCAAATATCATTGCAATCGGACTTATATAGCGTGTTTGGTGCAGCAAATACGCGATATCGGCCGAAAATATATATGGGAGCTACATCCAAATCTGAACCGATTTCGATATAATTTGGCACATTTATTTCTAGACCGAATTCAGTCACACATTCCAAATTTCATCGAAATCGGACATATATAGCGTGTGGTACAGAAAATACGCGAAATCAGCCGAAAATATATATGGGAGCTATATCCAAATCGGAACCGATTTCGATATAATTTGGCACAATTATTTGTAGACCGAATTTAGTCACATATTCAAAATTTCATCAAAATTGGACGTATATAGCGTGTTTGGTGCAGCAAATACGTGAAATCGGGCGAAAATATATATGGGAGCTATATCCAAATCTGAACCGATTTTCACCAAAAGCAATAGCTAAAAAAATTGTAGTCCCCAATTTTCAGCTGAATCGGACAAAAAATGCGACCTGTACGTTGCGAACAAAAATACATGGACAGACGGGCATGCACAAATCGACTCAAAAAGTGATTATATGTATATCCCCAAAAGGAACTATGGGTCTATTTCGTTTCCTTTTGTATGTTTCATACAAATGCACAAAGACATAATACCCCTTACCACAGTGTGGTGTAGGGTATAACCTGTGCTAATGTATGATTCCGAAGCCTGGGTACTTGCGCAAGCAGATAAGGCAGTGCTTGCAGTGTTTGAGAGAAATATTCTTCGAAAGATCTACGGGCCAATCGGCGTTGACTGTGAGTATTGGCGTCGTATGAACCACGAGCTGTATTTGCTATACAACAACCTCAGTAAAGATAAATCTATCGAGATGCAATGATTGCGTTGGCTAGGCCGTATTATAATATTGAGCGATGATGAACCCGCGTTGAAATACGCGCAGAACTGGCAGGCCAAGGCTTCGATGGAGCGAACAAGTGGAAAAAGATATGGAAAGACGCGGTATTCCAAAAAGCCAAGCAACAAACAGAGAGATTTGGAGATCTTTTCTTACTTTGGCTTATGGAACAAATGTTCTGTAATGGGCCAGATAAGTAGTAAGTAATATTTTGTCCACTTCTTCGGGTACCACCCCCACAGAAGTTCAAAATTTTTCTGTAAAATGGTGTGAACGATAACACTCGAAGGCAGCAATTGATTAAATTCAAACTTTGCACATCATATTATTCCTTCCAGATATATCGGATTCGAATATGAACTATATCGCTCCACTCCTCGGGTACCTCCCACACAAAAATTCGGATAAAGTTAAGTTTAAGAGCTCCTCTCGAATCGTTTTGCATTTTTTTTCAGTAGGTCGTTTTTACGGCTCCCTTTACGACAGTACAATTTTTTCTTGCGCGAGTCCATACTTCCTGAGATATTGGCCTAAAAACTCCAAGAAACCCGGACGAAACCAACCAAAATGGCAAATCCTCAAGATAATTCTCGTAGGGAGTTTCTGATTGGTGCAGACTTTGCACATTGTAATATTTCATCCAGTCATGTATCAGATTGGAATATGGACTATATCGATCCACTTCTTTGGGAACCTCCCACACAAAATTCGGAAAAAGTAAAGTTTAAGACCTCATCTTTCATCGTTTTGATTCTTTGTTCAGTAGGTTGATCTAGCGGACTCATTTACAAGGGTAAAATTTTTTTCCGGAGTAAGTCAATACTTCCTGAAATAATGACGCAGTAGCTCCAAACACTGCCGGCACATACTAAAATGGCTATTGTGCAAGATAACTCTAAAACTTTTTCTCCAGTCATGTATCGGATTGAAATATGGACTATATCGGTCCACTCCTTCGGATACCTCCCACACAAAGTTCGGAAAATTGAAGTTTAAGAACTCCTCTCGCATCGTTTTGATTCTTTGTACAGTAGGTTGTTCTAGCGGGCTCATTTACAAGGGTACAATTTTTTCCGGAGTAAGTCAATACTTCCTGAAATAATGACGCAGCTCCAAACACTGCCGGCACATACTAAAATGGCTATTGTGCAAGATAACTCTAAAACTTTTTAAAAAATTTCTTCCAAACTTAGTTTAACGTAATTTAATATTTCGAGTGCTTTATGAAGAATTTTGGTTACTAAAAATGATTTTAAAGCAAACTCTTTATACAAAATCAATATCTTTTATATACTGCATAATAATGTTTGGTTTTTTTTTTGTGGTCAATGATCTCCTTTAGCACAGCTGACTGATACTTTCTTACTTGTTAAAATTTTGTTACATAAATTTATGAATTCAACTCCTCCCCTCCCCAGAGATTGTGGTGACACATATAGAGAGTATTTTTATTAGCTTCATATTGCTCAAATACATACAAATATTAATCAACAAAAATATGTTGCAATAAAGGAATATTTGCTGAAATGAAACGGAACAACACTATGGAGTTGCAAAACAAAACTCAAATAAAATAAAAAAAACACATTGATCTCCTGCAGAGACCATTATTTTTTGGGTTTTTGCATTTTTGGTTAACCCGATATCTTGCTGAGTGCCTCTCATAGTGTGCCTAGTGCCACTGCTTGATGATGATGCTGATGATGCCACTATATTGTGGTTGTAACCAGGCGTGAGCATTGCGTTGTTAAAAATGTTTTTAATAAATGGTGACATTTATTTGTATTACAAAAACATGTTTGTGGTGTGTGTTTTTTATTTTTTTTTTTTTATTTCGTTCATATCTCCCTCTTGAATTTTATTGTACAATGAAAAATATTTTGTTTCCAGTTTTATTTGACGCCACTCTATTTTTGTTGCTGCTGTTTTTTGTCTCTTCAGGGTTACAAAAGTTGGGCTTTTAGTTTAACAATTGTTACAGTTTTGTTATTGTTGTTAAAAAGGGGGGAGCAAAAAAACACAAAAAAGACAAATCACATATAATCCACTAAAGAAAAACAAAACATGAAAAGTGAATAACAAATACACCAGAAAACAAATCACCCAAATGTTCTACACACACAAACATTTGAAAAAAAAATTCGGAAAAACGGATTGCCATAAAAAGCTTGACTACTTAATATTTGTCAATGAAATCTTCTACATAAAACACTTATTCTTGTTATGCCCAAGACTTTTAACAGCGAAATAAATTAACCAAAAGCGACAGGAAACACATTTCATTCGATGACGAAAGCGGAGGAAGGAAAATCGTGCTTTGGGATTGGGGGATTTTACTTGAAGGGATACATATCTAGGCGCGGTTAAAAGGATTTGCTAATACGATTTATACTTACAATTCATTTGGAAATAACAAATAGAATTAATAGCATGAGTGGTAAAATCTCCTACAAATATTGTGTGGGAATACCACTGGGAACTGAGAGATACACTCTCACAACTTTTGTGCCAACCAGCCATTTTAGTTGGTCACAGCAGGTTTTTTTGAACATTCAGCCATTAAGTGAGAAAGTATGGACTTGACTAAGAAAAATATAATATTGAAATCAGGTTTAAAAATCAAAATGTCCTTCGAGCAGTCCTTGAAATGCCTTTAAAGCAACAATTTTGAACTTCTGAAGAAGTCAACCAAAGGATGTGTCCGATATAGACCTTTTTCGAACTTGATGTACTCTTTAAAAAGTATTACAATATTAAATTTTTTTTGACAATATTTCGGCCAAATCGGGTACTCCTTTTCCTAACATATATTTCAATCATCAGTCATTTTATTTGGTGCCGGTAAGGTCTTTAGAGCTTTTAGTAATTTAGTCAGTCACGTAATCAGAACCGCACGGACTAACTTTTATAAAACTTCCAAAATGATTGTCGAGTGTTATCGTTCTCATCAGTCTTTTATTTAGTGGCCGTAAGTTTTCTTATAACTTTTGGGAAATATGAAATTATGCATGGAAATATGGCATTGTGCATGAACAAAATTAAAAAGACCACAAAGCTAGACCTTGTAGAAAGTTTCAAAGCGATTCTCGAACATCCCTTAAACCGAACACATAGCTTGTCTATGCACATATCTTTAAATTCAAAGAGTGTCTGTAGTTTTTATCGAATATAAATGAAATGAAGAATTTTCTATACAGTAGAAACACTTCTTTTATAACTCACGCCAAATACAAATACTCTCATTTCCTGATTTCGTTTTAGCAGTTATTAAAAAGACTTGTTTTCATAATTTTTTCAAGGTTTAGCACTAAACACTTATTTTATTTGACCCCCTAAAGGGATTGTCTCCGGGTAAAAAATCCAGTGAAAGATAAAATATCCCTTAAAGTTGTCCTCTACAGTGGTCTTAAAGTCCTAAAGTGGTCTTATAATCAGGGTTTCGGAGTCGAGCCATTTTTCTTTCGACTCCGACTCCGACTCCAGGCCAGTTTTTTGTCACGACTCCGACTCCGGAGTCGACTCCGAGGGTAATTTCCTATACCACTAAAAATTAATAAAATTTGCTAAATTTTTCAACTTTTCCTATACTAGGACCTTATATGCTTATCTGTTCTTTTCTCTAAGACAATTTGTAATGCAATGCGATGTAAAATTGATGTTCCGCATTGAATCTGCTGTATCTTATATCAAAAAGAACAACAACAACAGAAAGAATTTAGAAAGTTTCAGTAGATTTTGCCGAAATATATGTACGAGTATACCCTCAGATTATCAATTTAAAACAAAAACAAGTAGAACTGACGAGTTTGATAATTTTTTTTTGTACGGACGCACAGAGGGTAAACATAGGCATAAAGTTGCTCAAAATATGAAAATCGATTTTTTTTATGAAAAAATGTTGATAAACGGCAACCAGACTCTTTTCTACATTTGCTATAACCATCCTCGACTTTGTAAGATTAACCAATCCAATGCAGCAGTCGATTGAACTCAGCCTTACTGAAAACAAAAAGTAAATTTTCGAAAACTAAGAAATTAGGTGAACATTAAAATGACATTATTTTCGCGAAAACTTATATTTTTCAAGATTTATTGTTTTTGTACAGTCTCCGAACAAGATTAGCATTTAAAATTTTCAGATCGATTTTACATCTTTGCTCTTTAATAATGGTGATACATATCCTCTTTAAGAAAATTGTTTATGATCATTTTTAAGATTACTACAATTTCAATAGGGAAAAAGTCTATTTCCCCGTCGTTTCCCGACCATAGTTTCTTCTAATGTTTTATGCGATTGAGCCTCAAATATCAGATTCAATCATAAAAAATTGCGCATATTTGCGCCATTCCGAAAAAATCTAATCTTTCTCAACTAAAATATGAAATATTTTTATATGGAATTGAAAGGTTTACTCACACTAAATTTTGCTCCGCCTTAAAACCGGGGCTCGTATTTATCAGATTAACTAACGTCTATCAAATATGTTTGCAGTGATTTTGGTGCATTTTTATCTCATATCAGATGCGAATATATATGGAAGCTGCATCCAAATCTGGACCGATTTTCATTATTTTCTATAGGATTAATCCTTGTGCAGAAGATATGCTTTGTGCAAAATATTATATCAATCGAAGTATAAATGAGCTTTCTAGGACTTTTGATCAACTTTTAACACAAATTTCCCCTCTGTGGGACGGGTCACATATCTTTTTTGTTTTATTTTGTCGAAATATGAAGATGGGTATGCCAACAGTAATTTGTTACTTACAGATTTTTCGAAAGCGAAATTTTGACTTCTACAGTTCCCTTTTTTTTTAATTCATATTTTTTAATTCGTTTCGCTTAAATACACGATTATTATGTTCTTAATGATCCCACAAAACATATGCGGATCGGTTTATTCGTTTTCGAGCTTCAGTGGTCACCCCAAACTGCTTTAGTAAAAACAGTGTTTCGTAGGTGGCCATTTGTCAGAAAACTGTGCAATATTTTTCAACAAAAAAAAATTCTGAAAGTAGCTCAAGGTATTATAAATCAGATGAAAATAATATCTTTTGGAAAAAATTGGTAGATTACTTGTAAAAATTCATGAAAAATTTCATTTTTCGTGCACAATAAGTGACCATAACCCCTTAATTGTGGACAAAATAAAATTATAATACTTTTTCCACATTATTGTGTGAAGTATAAATATGTGAGATCTAAAACTAGTATTCCAGAGTGTATATAAGTTTTGTCATAAATGTGATGGTATATTAAGAAATCGATTCATATTGAAAGATGCAATTATAATTCTATTGTCATGGAACATTACTAAATATAATAAATCCTTTGCTTACAAGTTTAATCATAGATTTCCTATAAAATAAATAAACGATTTTTCAAAATGTTAATAAAGTTAATCTCTCTATCATAAAAAATAAAAACTCTTTTGATAAATGTAGAAAAAAACATTTTGCCCGGAGTCGGAGTCGAGCTTTTTTTCACGACTCCAGACTCCGACTCCGACTCCAGCAAAATTTGCTAGACTCCGACTCCAGACTCCGACTCCGACTCCGACTCCGAAGCCCTGCTTATAATGACGCAAGACTTTATTTAACTGTTTTGTATATACTAGACCTCTTAAAGGGCTTCCTATACAAGATCTCCGGAAGGGAATTCTACTGATGTAAATCTCTAAAATAAAAAGAAACTTGAATTTTTTTCTATAAACAGAAGACTTTCTTTCTTTTTTTCTTTCCTTCTTTCTTTCTTTCTTTCTTTGTATTGAAAACGTCCGAAAGGGGTTTTCTATAGATTTAAGATATCCTAAAGGGGTCTCCTACAGATAGGTATAAGACCTCCAAGAGGCGTCTTCTATACATCGAAGTCTCCTTTAAGAGAAACTTCAATAGAAAGTATACTTTCAAAAGTGGTATTTTATATAAGGAAGATACCTAGAGGAGGATTCTATAGATAGAAGACTTTCTGAAAAGAGTCCTACTTAGGTAGAAAATCTCATAAATAGTCCTTATATAAATATAAGAGCTCCTAAAGAAGTCATTAATTGGTAGAAATCCTCCTAAATTGGTTCCCTATAGCTGGAAGGACACCTAAAGAAATCTACTATAGATATAAGTATGCTAAAGGAGTATTTAAAGAGAAAGAGAGACATAAAATGTCTTCTATAGATAGAAGAACTCCTAAATGGGTCTTCTGTAGAAGAGAATCATAGAAGAGATCATAACGGGATATTCTGTATATGGAATACCTCATAATTAGTTATTCTATATGCAGAGGTTATCACAAAACGGCCTTCTATAGATACAAGACCTCCTAAAGAGGTCTTCTCTAGATAGAATACCTCCTTAAGCAGTCTTCGATAGATAAAGGACCTCTTAAAGGAGTCTTCAATATATATAGAAGACCTCCTAAAGGGATATTCAATAGATGGAAGACCTCCTAAAGTGGTCTTCAATAGATAGGAGACCTTTTAAAAGGATATTCGGTAGATAGAAGTCCTCCTAAAGGGGTATTCAGTAGATAGAATAACTCAAATAATTGTCTTCTATATACAGAAACCTCCTAAAGGGGTCTTCTCTAGATAGAATACCTCCTAAAGGATATTTTAAGGGGTATTAAATAGCCAGAAGGCCTCCTAAAGGGGTCTTCAATAGATAGAGACCACTTTAAAGGGGTCTTCAATAGATAGAAGACCTCCAAAAATATTTTCTATTGGTAGAAGACCTCCCTTTGAGAGGTGTTCTGTCTATTGAAGACCTCTCAAAGGGATATTCAGTAGATAAAATACCTCCAAAAATGTATTCTATAGATAAAAGAGCTCCTAAAGGGGTGTTCCCTAGATAGAAGACCTCCTTAATGAGTCGTCGATAGATAAAGCACCACCTAAAGAAGTGGAAGACCTCCTAAAGGGGTTCTTCTATAGACAGAGGAGCTCACAAATAGACCTTCTATAGATACAAGCACTCCCAAAGGGGTCTTCTCTAGTTAGAATATATCCTAAAGTGGTCTTCAATAGATAGAAGAGGTCCTAAAGGGGTCTTCCCTACATAGCATACCTCCCTAAGGAGACTTCGATAGATAAAGGACCTCCTGAAGAAGTGCTTAATAGATAGAAGACCTTCTAAAAGGGTCTTCAATAGATGGAAGACCTCCTAAAGGGGTCCTCAATGGATGGAAGACCTCCGTTCTTCTATAGACAGGGGATCTCACAAATATACCTCCTATAGATACGAGCACTCCTAAAGGGGTCTTCTCTTGATAGAAGACCACCTAAAGGCGCCCTTAATAGATAAAAGACCTCTTGAAGGGGTATTCAGTAGATAGAAGACTTCCAAAAATATTTTCTTTAAGTAGAAGACCTCATAAAGGGGTCTTCAATAGACAGAAGACCTCTTAAAGGGGTATTCAGTAGATAGAAGGCCTTCAAGAAGTGTCTTCTATACATCGAAGAGTTCCTAAAGGGGTCTTCCCTAGACAGAATACCTCCTTACGGGGTCTTCGATAGAAAAATGACCTCCTAAAGTGGTGTTTAATAGAAAGAAAACCTCCTAAAGGTTTCTTCAATAGATGGAAACATTTCTTAAGGGGTCTTCAATTGATAGAAGAGTTCCTAAAGGGACCCTCAATAGATGAAAAACCTCCTACAGGGGTTCTTCTATAGACAAAGGATCTCACAAAGAGACCTTCTATAGATACCAGGACTCCTAAAGGGGGTTCTATAGATGGCATACCTCCTAAAGGGGTCTTCGGTAGACAAAGGATCTTTACATGGGTCTTTAATAGATAGAAGAGCTCCTAAATGTGTTTTCAATACATAGTAGTCCTCCTAAAGAGGTCTTAAATATATAGAGGACCACTTAAAGGGTTATTCTGTAGATAGAAGACCTCCAAAAGGTGTCTTCTAAAGGAAGAAGACTTCCAAAAGGGATCTTCGCTAGATGGAATACCTCCATAAGGAGTTTTCATTAGATAAAGGAACTCTTGAAGAAGTCTTCAATAGATAGAAGACCTCCTTAAGTGGTTTTCAATCGATAGAAGACCTCCTAAAAGGGTCTTCAACAGATTGAAGGTCTCCTAGGGGTTTTCACTAGATAGAAGACCTCAAGAAGTGTCTTCTTTTAATAGAAGACTTCCTAAAGGGTTTTCTACGGAAAGAAGACCTCCTAAAGGGGTCTTCATTGGATAGAAGACCTACTAAAGGGGTCTTTAATAGATTGAAGACCACCCAAAGGGATCTTCAAAGGGGCATTCAATAGATCGAAGTCTTCCGAAAGGGGTCTGCAATAGATAGGCGACCTCATAAAGGGGTCTTCTATAGGTAGACGACTTCATAATTCTACAGCGATTTCCTATTAGAACCTTACTTCTACCACTCTGAACCTTAGTTCAAATAATTAGAACTTATATACTAATTAGACCCGAATTTTCCCATAAAACACCCTTATCATAGCTTTAATATTATTCATATAGAATACATCCTACGGAGATCTTCTGTAGATTGAAGACCTCATTATGGGATCTTCAATAGTTAGAAGTCCTTCTAAAGGGGTCTGCAATATAAAGAAGTCCTCCTTAAAGGGTCTTTAATCAATTTAAGACTTCCTACAATAGTTAGATGACCTCATAATTTTACAGCGGTTTCCCACTAGAACCTTAGTTCAAATAATTTGAACTTAAATACTAATTAGACGAATTTTCCCATAACATTAATCAGATAGAATACGCAGTTCAGGGCATGTCTAGAAACATTTTGAAATGTGTATATCAGGTAGTACTCGTAGTTAGTATTATGAGAGTATAGTTTGTATGGGGGTAGGTTCGTACTGACTAAGATACATACCCTGAAGCTGTCCACCAACTATGGCTACTGAAGGAAGAACACGATACAATTTTTGTTCATCATCATCCTCCTCCTCATTAACCTTTAATGTTAAACGTATATTTTTAATGCCTCCAAATTGTTTTATTTTTCGTTTTCATATCCGTGCAGTAGTAAAAACATATAATAATGGCCTTTAGATGTTGTCCAATACATTAATGTTGTAAAAATTTCAAGAAGTGGAAGTAAAATTTAGAAGCAATCATTTTGCGGTGTTTTAAGATTCTGCTGAAGGTTAAATACTTCTAAGGTTAAATGCTTCCAATAAACATTCCTGGGGGAAACGACACTTCTCTCATATCAATGATCAATGGTCCCATTTAATTTTCCAATTCACTTACATGGGGCCTACATTTTTCGCCGAGTCAGAACTGCAAATATAACGACATAATTTCTTAAGAAGTGTTACATGCCTGAGAGTTGAATCTACACATGCTAGCTATTGAACCTCGGTAATAAACTAAGTCGATATAATCTTTGTTTTATACAAAATCAGGAAATTAAAAAATTCTTTGGTATTCAACTCGGTTCAAGATAAGATTATACACAAAAACAATTTTTAAACTTTAATACCAAAAGTTGAGAAAATCTATTCAATATTCAATGGAATCTTATTTTATCTACCAACGAACCAACCAACACGAATCCATACACATTTTACATTTATTCCACATATTTTTGCAATTCATGTCAATAACTAAGGCAGGAAACAGGAATCCATTAAACTTCGAACAGTGACGAACAGTAGCTGGCAGAAGTAGCAGGCAGAAGCTATTGCCAATGCTGCAAGCATAAGCTACATGTCTACATAGCCCGACACATTACAACACATACATACATTCATACACACATTCGAGTATATACCCCCAAGAATGCAATTCCGTATAATGGCTCTTGGTGACATTTTCAATTTGCAATTTGAAATTCAATTCGTTCGTTCATTCATTCATATATTCTCTTCCTCATTCTGTGCACTGCAGCGCTATTTTTACGGCACCCTTGATTTTTTTTTCATCATCATCCTCGTTTCTGGTTTTCTTTTAGAATAACTTGGTGGCATTCAATTCAGCACATCTTCGATGATTTAGAACTTTAATAAACTCAGTTTCCTGGCTTTCACCTTCAATGTTGCTGAAGTTGTTTGTTATTGTTGTTGGTTTTTTGTTCTTTGCTAGCAATAAACTATGCATACGTTTGATTCACTGAGTATTGGGGGATTTCTGTGTTTTACAGTCCATCTTCATTGCTCCTCCTCACTTTACAAAGGCTCTTTGGCGTTTTTTTGGTTAGTTTTCTTCCATCTCCTCCGTATTTGTAAACGGAATTCAGTTGTGAGATTCAAGGTGCGTAATGACATTTTTTTGCGCCAACTTTGATGGTAGGTTTTCAAAGTGAAGCTGTTACCAAAGTCGACAGTCAGACATAGGGTGGTGTGGGAGGTTTTTGACTTGTGTCAGTTACCTTGCCAAGGCTGAGCCCCAAAGGTGTCAGATTTATTCCACGTTTTTTGTTTTCTTTTCACAAAATCAAACTGCATTGAACTTGGTTTGGCTGTTGTCAAGCGCCACAGAGGAAAATCCATTAAATTCCTTAGCCCGTGATGCAGATGCTAGTTGTAATGTCACTGCCAATTGCCAACGTTTGCCTTTGCGTCTAAAATTATGTTCCAAAAAAAGGAACAAAATTGAGAGAGAGAGGGGTAGGGACTCACACAGCCATAAAAGGATTTGAAGCATTTTGAATGAGGAAAAATGGAAAAATAATCGATTCCCTGCTAAAACAATTATGAACGTAAAAATTGGCTGATTTTAGTTTTTTACTGCACGGCTTTTGCAGGATACCTAGAATTTATTGAATCTACTACTCCACGTTTCAGCAGCAGGGAGTAATTTAATTTGAAATATAAATTGGGGAAAAAAGCACATTTGCCTTGGGCGGCTTATGAGAATAGAAAGTAGAACAGTTCGTCACGATCGGAAATGGACTTCATTCTACCCTCAGTCTTTAGACTAGCGCTGGTATATACACTTTCATACGGACAAATGGTAGTAAAATATTAAAATATTAAAATATTAAAATATTAAAATATTAAAATATTAAAATATTAAAATATTAAAATATTAAAATATTAAAATATTAAAATATTAAAATATTAAAATATTAAAATATTAAAATATTAAAATATTAAAATATTAAAATATTAAAATATTAAAATATTAAAATATTAAAATATTAAAATATTAAAATATTAAAATATTAAAATATTAAAATATTAAAATATTAAAATATTAAAATATTAAAATATTAAAATATTAAAATATTAAAATATTAAAATATTAAAATATTAAAATATTAAAATATTAAAATAATAAAATATTAAAATATTAAAATATTAAAATATTAAAATATTAAAATATTAAAATATTAAAATATTAAAATATTAAAATATTAAAATATTAAAATATTAAAATATTGAAATATTAAAATATTAAAATATTAAAATATTAAAATATTAAAATATTAAAATATTAAAATATTAAAATATTAAAATATTAAAATATTAAAATATTAAAATATTAAAATATTAAAATATTAAAATATTAAAATATTAAAATATTAAAATATTAAAATATTAAAATATTAAAATATTAAAATATTAAAATATTAAAATATTAAAATATTAAAATATTAAAATATTAAAATATTAAAATATTAAAATATTAAAATATTAAAATATTAAAATATTAAAATATTAAAATATTAAAATATTAAAATATTAAAATATTAAAATATTAAAATATTAAAATATTAAAATATTAAAATATTAAAATATTAAAATATTAAAATATTAAAATATTAAAATATTAAAATATTAAAATATTAAAATATTAAAATATTAAAATATTAAAATATTAAAATATTAAAATGTTAAAATATTAAAATATTTTTGTATTAAAATTCACACATGTTGAGGCAAAGCCGAATAATAATTTTTTAATTATTGAGGTAATGATTTTAGAACCCTTATATGTTAAGGCAGTCTTAACAATTTTATCCAAGGTTGTCCTTATGATCCTGATTAAAATCGTGTTTTCCCCTTGGAATGTCCATACGACCTGAAAATCAAATTGTATTTCCTAATTTCTCATTTGAAGCTTCACCTTGCCCAACTAAGTCACAGATTACCACTAATTTGCCTTAACATTATATTTTAAATCCGCCGAATCCATTCAGCAAGTAATAAAACTACACAAAAGACTATTCACAAATAACAGCCAAAAAATAACATCTGCTAAAGTTTACACACTAAACGAGGTCACCGCGATAAGAATTGTCAGGGACACACTTGAACCTATCATCAAGTATATGGGTCATACACCACCATCACTACAATATTATCAACCCCCACTACCGTTTTTCTACTTTACGTGTTTACTTTTGCAAACCTTTTTTTTTACAACCTGCAAATCCACACAAAGAGAACAGCAGGGCAACTCCAGCTCGACAGACATACAACCGAGCAAAATACAAGTCCTTTACAATATTTTTTATGCGGTCACATAAAACATTATATACGATGTATTTATAATACATATAAATGTACACATAAAATACTAAATCGTATATCATTTGGTTCACAGATGCAAATATAAAAGGGTGGATGGTGAAAAATATTTGTTTAATGTTTCAAATAAATCCAAGAACTCTCAAACTCAACTAATGTGGTTTTCAGGACCCAAAAACCAAGATTTTTCAGCATAAGTTAAACGTCTCCTTGGTAAAGAAAAGCTCAAGAGATCCATAGAATACTTTGAGAAGCTTTTAGCATATAGAAGAACACAAGAGGTCTTTTATCTATAGACATCAAGGGGCCTAAAGCAGACCTCATGACGTTTTTGGGAGACTTCAAAGGTCTTCTTTCTATAGAAAAGGTAGTCTTCCTCTAGAAAGCCTCAAGAGGTCTTCTGCCTATAAAGGTCTTCTCTCTATAGAAGACCTCAAGAGGTCTTCTGTAAAAAAAGACCTCAAGAGGTCTTCTGTGTATAAGAGGCCTCAAGAGGTCTTCTGTTAAAAGAAGACCTCCAGAGGTCTTCTGTGTAAAGGAGACCTCAAGAGGACTTCTGTAAAAAGAAGACCTCAAGAGGTCTACTGTGTATAGAAGACGTCACGAAGACTTATGTCTATTAAAACCTCAAGAGGTCATCTGTGTATAGAAGACCTCAAGAGAACTTATGTCTATAGAATACCTCAAGATGTATTATGTCTTCAGAAGACATCAAGAGTTCATATGTCTAAGAAGACCTCAAGATGTCTCCTGTAAAACGAAAACCTCAAGAGGTCTTCTGTACAAAGAAGACCTCAAGAGGTCTTATGTGTATATAAGACCTCAAGAGGTCTTCTGTACAAAGAAGACAACAAGAGGTCTTCTGTGTATAGGAGACCTCAAGAGGTCTTCTGTGCATAGAAGACCTCAAGAAGTATTCTGTAAAACGAATACCTCAGGAGGTCTACTGTAAAAAGAAGACCTCTTGAGGTCGCCTATACACAGAAGACCTCTAGAGGTCTCTTATACACAGAAGACCTTTTGAGGCCTTCCTTTTACAAAAGACCTCTTGAAATATTCGTTTCAAAGAAGACCTCTTGAGGTTTTCGTTTTACAGAAGACCTCTTGAGTTCTTCTTTTCACAGAAGACCCCAACAGGTCTTCTGTGTATTAGAGACCTCTAGAGGTCTTCTGTGTATAGGAGACCTCAAGAGGTCTTCTTATTACAGTAGACCTCTTGAGGTATTCGTTTTACAGAAGACCTCTTGAGGTCTCCTATACACAGAAGACCTCTTGAGGTCTTCTTTTTACAGAAGACCTCTTGAGGTCTCCTATACACAGAAGACCTCTTGAGGTCTACTTTTTACAGAAGACCTCTTGAGGTCTACTTTTTACAGAAGACCTCTTGAGGTCTTCTTTTTACATTCATGTTCATGGCAAATATACATTTTCACACACACATACCCAGAATCCCATAGAAGTAACAGAGTGTAAGAAAAATACATTTTAATACAGTCAGGTATGTTTTTAAATAATAATTTTTATTTGGATCTCATTTCCTTTCCTAAATATTTCCTTGCTCCATTTTATTTCTGGCCCGAGTTCATCAGAAATCATTTGCCATGGCAGCTCTGTTCACCTGTCTATTAAAATTGCAAATGAATTCAACACACACCACATGACCCACACAACTTACATCCATCTGTAAAAAGAAGACCTCTTCCTCTTCCTCTTCTTTTTACAGAAGACCTTTTGAGGTCTTCTTTTTACAGAAGAGGTCTTCTGTGTATAGGAGACCTCAAGAGGTCTTCTGTGAAAAGAAGAACTCAAGAGGTCTTCTGTTAAACGAAAACCTCAAGAGGTCTTCTGTAAAAAGAAGACCTCAAGAGGTCTTCTGTTAAAAGAAGACCTCAAGGGGTCTTCTGTAAAAAGAAAACCTCAAGAGCTCTTCTGCAAAAAGAAGACCTCAAGAGGTCGTCTGTAAAAAGAAGACCTCAAGATGTCTTCTGTAAAAAGAATACCTCAAGAGGTCTTCTGTGTATAGAAGACCTCAAGAGGTCTTCTGTGTATAGAAGACCTCAAGAAGTCTTCTGTGTATAGAAGACCTCAAGAGGTCTTCCGTGTATAAAAGACCTCAAGAGGTATTCTGTAAATAGAAGACCTCAAGATGTCTTCTGTAAAAAGAAGACCTCAAGAGGTCTTCTGTAAATAGAAGACCTCAAGATGTCTTCTGTAAAAAGAAGACCTCAAGATGTCTTGTGTAAAAAGAAGACCTCAAGAGGTCTTCTTTGTATAGAAGACCTCAAGAGGTCTTCTGTGTATAGAAGACCTCAAGAGGTCTTCTGTGTATAGAAGACCTCAAGAGGTCTTCTGTGTATAGAAGACCTCAAGAGGTCTTTTGTGTATGAGGTCTTCTTGAGGTCTTCTTTTTACAGAAGACCTCTTGAGGTCTTCTTTTTACAGAAGACCTCTTGAGGTTTTCGTTTTATAGAAGACCTCTTGAGTTCTTCTTTTCACAGAAGACCTCTTCTGTAAAAAGAAGACCTCAAAAGGTCTTCTGTGTATAGGAGACCTCAAGAGGTCTCATATACACAGAAGACCTCTTGAGGTGTCTTATACACAGAAGACCTTTTGAGGTCTTCTTTTTACAAAAGATCTCTTGAGGTATAGAAGACCTCAAGAGGACTTCTGTGTATAGAAGACCTCAAGAGGTCTTCTGTAAAAAGAAGAACTCAAGAGGTCTTCTGTGTATCGAAGACCTTAGGAGGTCTTCTGTGTATAGGAGACCTCAAGAGGTCTTCTGACTATAGAAGAACTCAAGATATCTTCTGTTTATGGAAGATCTTAAGAGGTCTACCGTCTATAGAAGTCATCAAGTTCATATGATATAGTAGGCATTCTGTCCTCAGAAGACTTCAAGGGCTTCTCCCTATATAGAAGATTTCAACAGGTCTTATGTCTACGGAAGGCTTAAAGTGGTCTCCTTTTTCTATAAAAGACCTCGGGAAGTTTTCTCTATACACAATACCTATAGAGTACTTCTGTCGTTGGAAGTCTTCAAGAGGTTTTCTTTATATAGAAGATATCAAGGGGCCTTCTGTCTGTAAAAGACCTCTAGAGGTCTTGTTTATTGGCGATCTTAATAGGCCTTCCATCTGTAGAAGTGTGAGTTACTACATAACTCAACATATCTTCTGTCTAAAGAAAATCTCAAGAAGTCTTCTGTCTACAAAAGACCTCAAGTTGTAGAGGTCTTCTGTATATAGAAAGCTAATAGATTTCTTCGGTCTATAGAAAACCTCTGTCTTCTATCTGTAGGTAAGACCTCTTGAGGTAACCTGTAGACGACTTCTGCAAGTGTTCGGTCTATAGAAGACCTCAATAATTATTTTTTTCTAAGGAAAGCCTCAAAAGGTCTTCAGTCTATTGAAGACCTCAATAAGTCATCTTATAGAAAATCTCAAGACAACAACAGTTCTTTTGACCGTAGAAGACATCAAGGGGTATTCGTCAATAGTTCTTCTGCCTTAAGAAGA
Organism: Musca autumnalis; assembly: GCF_047663935.1. NCBI lineage: Eukaryota > Metazoa > Arthropoda > Insecta > Diptera > Muscidae > Musca > Musca autumnalis. The sequence goes on from NW_027411644.1 coordinate 40,697,142, forward strand.
CCTCAAGAGGTCTATTGAAGACATATTGATATCTTTAAAATTCTGTTCTATAAAATCACCCCAAAACGTCTTCCGTCTGTAAAACACTTCAAGAGGTCTATAGAAGATTTCAAGAGTTCTTCAGTCTAAAGCAGACCACAACTAATATAGTTCTTTGGTCTATAGAAAACCTCTGTCTTCTGTCTGTAGTTAAGACCTCTTGAGATAACCTATAGATGACTTCTACAAGTGTTCGGTCTATAGAAGACCTGAAAAATTCTTTTTTTCAAAGGAAAGCCTCAAAAGGTCTTCGGCCTATAGAAGACCTTAAGAAGTCATCTGTTTATAGAAGATCTCAAGACGCCATCTGTTTATAGAAAACATAAGGATGTGTTCTGTCTATAGATTACCTCAACAAGTCCTCTGGCCATAGAAGACCTCAAATGGACTTCCTCAATCGTTCTTATGCCTTAAGAAGACCTCAAGAATCTACTATCTATAGAAGACATGTTGAGATCTTTAAAATGCTGTTCTATAAAATCACCGCAAAACGTCCGCCGTCTGTAAACCTCTTCAAAAGATCTATAGAATGCTTCAAGAGTTCTTCAATCTAAAGCAGACCACAACAAGACTTTTCTCTTTAGGAGAACTGAATATGTCATTTGTCTTTAAAGATAACCCAACAGTCACGAGGTCGCATCTCTATAGAAGTATTTATTGGTGTTATGTATAAAGAGCTCTTCAGCTCTTCTGTCTATGGATGAACTGATTTTCAAAAAAAAAGACCTCAGTGGATGTTCTGGCTACAGTAGACCTTCATCCAACAAATTTTGCTTTTTCTGAAAGATCCATCCTTTTGTCCAACACATTAATTCATATATATTCTTCCCAACTGGTTTATGCCAAGTCAAGTATTTTATTATACATTACTGGTCATAAATTCACACATTCATTCAAATATACATATACACACATATATACATATACATACATACATAATAAGTCGAGTTGTTGGAAAAATGGAAAATTACTTTAAAAGCACACCGCACTCCTTCAAAGGATAATAATGTGGAATAAAATATATTTGTTGTAAATTTATATTCATGTTCATGGCAAATACATATTTTCACACACACACACCCAGAATCACATAGAAGTAACAGAGTGTAAGAAAAATACATTTTAATACAGTCAGGTATGTTTTTAAATAATAATTTTTATTTGGATCTCATTTCCTTTGCTAAACATTTCCTTGCTCCATTTTATTTCTGGCCCGAGTTCATCAGAAAACATTTGCCATGGCAGCCCTGTTCACCTGTCTATTAAAATTGCAAATGAATTAAACACACACCACATGACCCACACACACCACACAACTTACATCCATCTCCAGCTATCCCTATTGAAATCTATGTCAAATTAGAATGTAAATAGTCTAAAGATTGTGTTCATGTTGTTGTTTTATTTTGCTCTTCATGTTGTTCAACTCAAATCATTCATAAAAATGATTTAGGTTAGAGCAAAAGTATTAAAAATAAAACTCTGTACATGGCAAAGTTAAAAGTGGGCATCAGGAAGAAAAAAAAAAACAAAAGAAGAAATCATAGGTAGGTCGGTAGATAGCTAGAGAACATTGTATATTTTTCAGGTCGAGTAGTTGGAAATTATTGTTAGCTAAACTCTAGAAAAATATTAATGGATCAACAATGTTTAAGTAGTCATTTACTCTTAAACTTAAGTTCATTAAGCCAAATGAACTAATTTTTGTTGTTGCTCTTGTTGCAGATGTTGTTTGTTTTGTGGCTTAGAATGTGAAAACAGGAGAAATTAGACAATTGTGGGTTTTTGGTTTTGCGGAATTAGAGAGTAGGAGATATAAGAGCTATCGTAATTTAAATGAAAAGGGATCATTTCAACTTTTTATTGCAACTTTTTAATTAGAAATTAAAGAGTGACCATTGGCCATTGGTTTACATTATCATGATAATGGATCTATCTTAATTAGTTTTTTTTTTTTGGTTTTAATACATTTCTCGTCAAATAAATCTTTATAGAAAACTTTAGTGTAACCATAACTATAGTTTCAATTAAATTTATTTCAAATTCAAACCAACTATGTGGCAACTCCAGTCAGATTATTAAAGAGGGAATATTAAAAACAATAGCACCGTTATATATAGGGACTACATCCCTGAAACAGGGACCTTAGAAAATTACTTATATTATATTCAATAAAAATTGACTGGGTTATAGCAAAATCGGTGAATGATATATAGGGACTATGTCAACATCTAAACCGATTTCTGTCAAAATCTATAAAATTGAACAACGACCCAAAAAAACAAAGCATATTAAATTTGAACGCTCATAAGTACTTGTACAAAAATTCATCATCCTTGATCAACTCCTTCTATTTTTGTCCACGTTTACAAGGAAGCGGCACCACTGTACAAAAATATTTATAATCGTCGGATCAATCTGATTTTTTCAGTATATGCTAAAAGTAAGTAAAAAAGCTTTTATCTACATTTTCGGCCCTAATTGGCTGCACTTTGTTATTTGGGCTTCCCAATGGTCAAAAACCTTCTGCGCCAAAAATACTTGACACTATTTCAAACATTCTTCAAAAAATTTAGAGAGTGGCGAAGGATGGCGATGTTAGTATCACTCAACTTCAATTTTTAGGACTTGGAAAAAAATCCACAAAAAAGTATTATAAAAAATGTGATTTCCAGCACATTTTATGCGAATAATGTGTGCAAATTTTTATGTAAATGTAATTAGAAAACCTTGTACTAAAACTTCCATTTCGAAAAAAATAATTTTATCCTTTCACTTTTAAGTTACTTGCCTTGTAAGAAGTCACAACCTTACTGATGTTTTTAAAGTATTAAAAAGATCATACGTAATTGTCAACTTCTTCTGTTTTAATTTGTTAAATACCGTTATAAATTACAAAAACAGTGCTGGAATATTAAAATATGATATGTTTAGAGACAATTTGCTGAATTGTCGCAGAGATTTGCAGATATCGATTTTTCGATTTTTGTCGCAGGTTGGGACCAGTGTGCACCGTGCGGCCCCTAAGTTGAAAGCGGGAAACTCAAATATCAAATTAGTTCAGTTAAAAATGTACCTAAAATCCCAAAATACCAAAAATCGGGAGGTTCTGTTATATGGGGACCATACCTCAACAAATTTTGGTGGAAGTTTTATGACCACTGAAAACCTCAATTATCAAATCAAATTCTTGAAATAGCTAATTCTAGAAAGAGCTATAATCCAGAGGTAATGTTGACAAATCCCTGCATGCTAATGTAGGCAGCATTTCCTGGGTATTTCAGCAAAAACACAAACTCGGCTATAAAAATCAGGTCCTATATCATTGAACCAATATGAATCGGCGTTCGCTCATTGATATGAGAGAAGCCTCTCTTGTCTTGTGGAAACATATGTATGTGAAGGTTTACGACGTTTATTACTTTTGGTAGATTTTTAAGTGTATAACACTTTGCACTTTTGAACTTTTTATACCCTACTCCACAATGTGGGAACAAACTTATAATAGTTTGTTGTGCTAAAAATTCATGTAAAACCGTGAAATATTCATCGTAAGCCATTTTTCATATCTCGATGAGATAAAGCGATATAGCGATGTGTGTCCGTTCGTCCGCGTGTGTATTTCTGTCCATTATAAATTTTAATCAAACTGCAGGCCGCAATTATGGACCGATTATCACGAAATTTGTTATGGAGGTCGGTTTCACATCAGAATAGATCGCTATTGTTATTGGTGATGATCGTGAAATATTTATGGGGTGAAATGGACCAAATAAATTTTGTATCTGCTCTGTAGGTCGCCATCATAGTCCGATCAGCACGAAATTTTAAATAAGGTGTGAGCTAATGACAGAAAAGAAGCTTGCAATTTGAAGCAAAATGATCAGATAGTTTTTAGAGGGTGAAAAAATTTGAAAAATTTTTAATACATATCTTATATCTTTATACCTGGTAGACACACAATCCTCCCACGTGAGTTTTTTTTTTTTTTTTTTTGAAAGACGATCTCTCGACCTTCCCATAAATGCCAATTATGTTGATGTACGTGCTCAGATAACAGAGTAACAGCCTAGTATATACAGAAATTCCGCAGTTTCCGCAAATTTTTACACGAGGTAAGAATTTTGGTCAACGAAGATGCCAACAATTTTGGATAATGAGCGTGTCGTTCTTAGCGGTTGAACTTTGGTGGGAAAAATATCGTCGGTGTCATGCTTAAGTGTTCCATACGCCATTTGCCTGATTCAAGAAAAACTCAAGTTAATGTTTAAGGTCATACAGGATAAGAATGGTGCAATAATTCAATACTTTAAGAGCTCAGTTCTACTTAACTAAACTCATAGAATATATCAGTAGTTTATTTTAGTCAGATATCTGTGATAGTCTAGAAGTTATGGCAAATTTTTATAATTGCAAAAAGTTGCTGAATTGTTCCATGGAATCTTTTTTTCATGTTTTTGGCAGTTTGTGTCACATGGAACACGTTTTGTCACATTTCAACCAAAACACTTTTTATCAATCGTGTTCCACCTCCCTTATATGAAGTGTTACTGTGGAGTTTAAAAATCAGGACTTTAAGTGAAACATTTGTTTTTCTCATATAAATACAATAAGGACCATTATTATAGGTTTCCTTAATATTTATTAAGGGATTTCCTCCACTTATCACTATTTTTTGTGGTAAAAATTTCGATCGGACAAAACGGATTGATATTTTGCATTTCTAAGGTAACATAAACTATTTAAACGCGATTTTCTTATAATAACATTTTTGTAGTCGGTAAGCTTCAAGTCGAATGGAGGTTTTTGCGTATATTTTTGTGGACTTACATCAAAATTTTGTCTTTAAACTAGGGATTTTTTGTTTAAACGATTTTCGTTTTCATATAACAATACAATATTCAAAAATATTTGGATTTAGAAACTATTATTCTTCAGTTTTTAAACCAAGTCCTTTAAAAAAATTGTTTCCATATCTTGGCAAAAATGGGAAATTTTTTGTTCCAAACGCCATCATTTTGGGTGCGGAACAATTCGTTTTTGCCTCTTTATGTTCCATACGCCAAACGATATGGATATGGAACTAAAAAGTTCAAAGATGTTTTGTTCCATACGCCAGGCTTTATGGATACGGAACAAAACGACAAGATTTTTTGGGTCACAAAGCGTATATGGAACATACTGGCATCTAAATATCTCAGAAACTACAAGAGATAGAGAAAAACCGACCAAAAAATCTGAAAGAGCATGGTTCAAAACCTTGTAAGGTACCTTTATCTCAAAATGTCAAAAATGGCGTATGGAACACTTAAGCATGACACCGACGATATTTCGGCAATCTACGAAAATAAACTTGAAAAGTAACATGAATATAGTGGTTAGATAACTGAACTACTGCCTAACATATAAGTGTTTTTTATTGTTGTAATTTTTATTTTAAAAATTAATGTCTTTTTACTTACTTACTTACTTAGCTGGCCCATTACAGAACATTTGTTCTATAGGCCGAACTAAGAAGAGATCTCCATTCCTCCATTCCTGGGTGACGTAGGGGATGGAAGATACCAAGGAACGGTCCTGACCGGTTTTAACATGGCAAAGCCCAGGATTTATCTTGGTCCCTCTTTCATCCCAAGTGGACACTGACCTCCCCGTGGTGTCACCTGGGGAACTGCCTTTAACACCCGTTAAAGGTAGTGAGCTAACATGTGCCGCGCGTTCACCCATAAGAACGTTAAAAACTTGGGTTTGGGCGTCGGGTTAGTAACCCTCCCCTAGAAAAAACAGCCTACTATGAAAAAAAAATGTCTTTTTACAGTGTTTTATTTAACTTGCTTTGATGTCCGTTTAGTTCAAATCTAGTAACTCATTTTTAATACAGTTGCAGTTGATCAATCGAACTGAAACACTTTTCAGATTTGGATGACAATACATAAGTACGACACCAAAACCAATATGGGTCCATTTTTTCCTATGTAGCCCCCATATAGCGGTACCACCCGATTAAGTTCAAATCTAGTAACTCATTTTTAACACAGTTGCAGTTGAACAATCCAACTGAAACTTTGCACACTTTTCAGATTTGGATGACAATACATGAATATTAAACCAAAACAAATATGGGTCCATGTATTCCTATAGCCCCATATAGCGGTACCACCCGATTTTAGGTGTTTTGAGGATTTTGTCTTCATTTTTAATCCGAATTGGCTGTAACTTTGCATTTGGAGTTCCCAATTGTACAGATTTCTTAAATTCTTTTAATATTTGTTTATACCCGCAACATTTAAGCCAACGAGATTATCGAAATAATGATATTAGACCCCAAGCAGGTTTGGACGAAATCCATTTCAGACAATTTGGAGTCGATTTATCAGTTCGAGAGTTATCGTGCTTTTCAGCCACTACATATCGTTCAATTGAATGATCCGGAACACTAACTCGTTCAATGGACACCGGTAATTTCTTTGACAGACTGCGTATACTTAATTTCACACGTTGGTTTTTATGACGTTACTCATTCGTCTTTGAACGAGGACAGTGATCCGGATCGTTCAATTGAACGAGATTGCCCAACTCTAGTTTTAACACCTTTTGGGCTGTTTTCTCAAGGGGTATGGTCATGCCCCTGAAAAAACTTTTACCGTCGCAATTGAGTGAATGTGAGTTGCTTCAACAACAGTCAAAGTGATTCGAGAGCAGGTCTTAAAGTGAAACTTTGTGTGGGAGGTACCCGAAGTAGTGGACCGATTGAGTCCATATCGAGACCTCATCTAAGTCTGCTAGAAAATGTATGATGTGCAAACTATGGACCGAATCGGTTACTCCCTTCAAGAGTTATCGTTTTCGACCTTTTGGGGGAGGTACAGGAAGGAGTGGACCAATATAATCCATCTTCGAACTTAAACTAAGTTTCCACATAATATTACGAAAGCCAAATTTTGGACCGAATCGGTTGATCCGTTCGAGAGTTATCGTGCGCTCCAACCAGCCAGACAGAAAGACGAACGGACGGACATGGCTAAATCTATTCCAAATTGTCTGAAACGGATTTCGTCCAAACATACTTGGGGTCTAAACCCTCGTTAGCAGAAAAGCTGAGGGTATAATAATTTCACCTACATAAGATTTTTTGTTTCTCTTTTCCATGTCAGTCAATCATATCAAACTATACTTTTGTGCGTTTTATTGTGAATAAAATAAAACACATTCAAAAACAGAAATGTTATGTAATTTTGTATCAATACAAGATAAAGTTTAATAACAACTGTTTGTTGAGTTGAGTTATATTTTTTTATATTAACAGAGTTACAATCTACAATTGCTGTTGACCACTATGGGCTTCTCTTACATAAAAATGATTTTAATTAACAAAGTTTTTATGCTCAAGCTTCTTGGTTTTGTTGTTTTCATCACAGAAAAACACAAATTTTTGGGATTCTGATAAAATTATTTGCAAGCACTCGTATAACCGAAAAAAACCCAAACACAGCCAACAGAAAACAACAACAGCAACTGCTACGTATATAATCAACAATATCGAGCCTTACATCAGAAGGCAACATCATCAATGCCATCATCAGAAATAACAAGTTGTACACAAACAACAACTAACGAGCTGACAGGAAGAATGAACAAAACAAAAAAATAACTCACAACACAACACAAAATGAAAAACACTTCAAATCATCATCAACACCAGCAAAACGAACGCACTGTTGTTGCCTGCAATGTTTCACAACAACAACAACAATTCAATTGAGGTCACTTATCAATTATAACAGCCATAAATATTGTTGCAAACTATTTATTTATATACAGATGTATTTTTCTTCTTTTTTTTGCAAAATAAAAGTTATTGAAATAAACCAAACGAACAACACCAACAAAAACAAGAGCATCATCATCATCACCATTTACATCAGTATCAAAAATAACTACCATCAACATCAACAAAATTTAAATTTGCCATTTCTCTGTTTTTCTTCCTCGAATTTTGTTTTACCCACAAAACCAACTAAATAAAATTATGTGCAGTGATTTTTGGATTTCCATGGAAAAATCAATTAAAAAGTTCAGAGTTTGTCGAACATTGGTGGCGTCGTTTTTTATTGGTAGGAAAAAAATATTTATTGTATTTGCATTTTAAATGGCTAATATTTTTTAAGAACTATATATGAATTCAATACCAACTTTTGAAATTGGTTGTGTGACGCCTTTGTCACAGCTCCTTTGGATTCCAAATTTTGGTCAAGTGTTCTTTTCATAATCTTTATTCGCTATTCTTGATATTCTTTTTTGTTTCATATTTTTGCCGACGCGAATCTCAGTTCTTACTGTGGAGCTTTTTTTCTGACAGTTGTACCAACATAATTCCCTTCCGCTTATTTGAGACAGACACTAAAAGACTTTGGTCCTAATAAATTCGTCATCATTCTTATATAGGTAAATATTTCAAGTTTTTAACTCTTAGTCGGGACACACATACTAACTTACAATCCTTAAGGAGTGCTACTGGCATGTCTCCATTTGTAACATTGCAGGGAAACTAATGCTCACTGGGGATGAAAATATACAAAGGTCTCCCTTTGACAATCGTTCACATCGTTCACGTTCCTTGCTATCGTTCACTATATTTTAGTGAACAGATGCATCACCTATTATTAGTAACTACTTCGTGGTGTTCAGATGTGCCATTTATATAAAGAAATTTTGAAAATTCTTACAAGTTTGGTGAGGCTGTTATAAGTTCACAAATCAGCTTAATTTGTCACAAATAACAAACAAATTTTGCTTCCTTCCCATTCATGCCGAAGACACTTAAATTACCATCTATGACAATAAACAGTTTCCCGCTCGCTTATTATTACCAATACTAAAATGCCATTTGGTTGCCACCGTGGTGCAATGGTATGTTCACCCGCCTTGCACGCTGAAGGTCGTGGGTTCGATTCCCCGGCCAGTCAACATTAAACAATTTTCAACGGTGGCAAAATACCCCCAGTAATGTTGGCGACATTTTCTGAGTATTTCAGCCTTGTACAACTTCTCTACAAGTGGTGTCTTAGACACGCCGTTCGGACTCGGCGATAAACAGTAGGTCAAATATCATTGAGCTAATATGAATCGGGGTGCACTCATTTATATGAGAGAAGTCTCCCCTGTCCCGCCTGGGATGTATGTGGAACAATTATTATATTACCAAAATGTCATTTAGCACTAGACGAATTTTCCCTATAGTCAGAGGAAGAAATCTTTCTTATGCGAAAATAAAAAAATCCACAAAAGCCATTTCTATAGAGGGCAGTGATCATAAAGAAGTCTTCTATAAGTGGAAGTTCCCTAATGGTGTCTTCTGTAGAGAACAGATTCTCTAAAAAGAGGTCAGCTTAAGATGATCATTTATAGAGAGAAGCCTCCTTAAAGCGTTGTTTGTTGATAGAAGTCGCCTAAGGGGGTCTTCTGTAGATAGAAGGGGTTTTCTAAACATGTCTTCTATAAGTGGAAGTTCCCCTAACGTGGAATATAAAGGCATCTTCTATGGGGAAAATTCCCACACAAAAAAAGACCCCAAAAGGGATCTGTCATTGATAAGAGTCCCCCTAATGAAGTCTTTTATGAAACAAAATCTCTAATGGAGTCTTCTATAACTATTAGTCTCCATTAAGAGGTCTTCTATTGATAAAAGTTCACACAAATTGATTTCTTATAGATAGAAGCCTTCCAAATGCGAAATTATATCGAAAGATGGGTTTCTATTTATGGAAGTACCACTTAAGGGGCAGTATAACATAAGAAGTTTCCTCAAAAGGGTTCTTTTATAGATATAAGTCAGCATAAAGGAGTCTCCTATAGACAAAACTCCCCCTAAAGGAATCTTATCCACGTAGAAATCTCCCATTAGGGGGTCCCCCTTTAAATAGGTATTCTAATAGATACCAGACCACCTAAACTGGTGTTCTATACATAGCACACCCTTTAAAGTTTCCCAGAAGTGTCTTACATAGACAGAACTTCATGTCATGTTCATGTCTTTTAATGGCCATAGAAGGCTTCAAGAGTTCTATCTCTATCTATAAAAGACCTTAAAAATCTGCTATCTCAAAATGACTTCAAGATGTTATCTGCCTATAGAAGAATACAGAAAGTCTTCTGATTATAAAAGCCCTCAAAAGGTCACACGTCTGTAGAATACCTCAAAATGTCATCTGTCTGTAGAAGACCTCAAAAAGTCATTCGTCTGCAGAAGACCACAAGTGGTCTTCTGTGCAAAGAAGACAATAAGAGGTCATCAGTCTATAAAATACATCAAGAGGTCGGATGTCTATAGAAAATCTCAACAATTATGTTGTCTATAGAAGACCTCAAGAGGTATTCTTTCTGCAGAAGATCCCAAGATGTCTTCTGTCTGTAAAATACCTCAAGAGGTCTTAAATCTCTAGGAGACCACAAGAAATCTTTTGAGTAAAGAAGACCTCCAGAGAGCTATTTTGTTTATAAAATATCCTAAGAAGTCTTATGTCTGTATACTCGTAAGACCTCAAGTGGTCTTCTTTTTGTAGAAGCTTTTAAGTAGTCTACTTTTAAAAGAAGACCTTAAGAGGTTATCTGTCTATAAAAAACTTCAAGAGGACTTCTGTCTATGAGGTCTTCTGCCTCTATAATACATGCAAAGGTCTTCTGTCCCTAGAAGATCACAAGAGGTCTCTTATATCTAGAAGACCACAAGAGAACATCTACTGGATATAGAAAGCATCGAAAGGTCTTCTGTCTATAAAATACATTATGAGGTCTTCTGTCTATAGAAGATATCCAGAGGTTTTCTGCCTGTAGAAGAAGTCGAATCCTCTTGCGTCCAAAGAAGATCATAAGAGGTCTTCAATCTATAAAATACTTCACGAAGCGTCTGTCTATACCTCAAGAGGTCTTAAAGAGAACCTCTACAGGCTATATAAAGCTTGAACAAGTATTCTGTCTATAAAATAATTTATGAAGTCTTCTACCTCTAGAAGATATCCAGAGGTCTTCTGCCTGTAGAAGAAGTCAAATCCTATAAAATATTTCAAGAAGATCGCAGGAGGTCGCCTGTCTCTAAAAGACCCCAAGAGAATACTTTCACCTTCAGGATTCAAAAGTCTTCTGTCTCTATGAAGTCACCTACCTCTAGACGATCACAGGATGTCTTCTGCCTCTAGAAGTCCTCAAGAAGCCTTCAGTCTCTAGAAGACCCAAGGAAGACGTTCTTTGGTTACAGAAGGCTTCAAAAAGTCTTCTATTTATAGAAGTCCTAAAGAGGTCATCTGTCTATAAAATATTTCAAGAAGACCACAGGAGGTCGTCTGTCTCTAGAAGACCCCAAGAGGACACTTTCACCTTCAGGCTTCAAAAGTCTTCTGTCTCTATGAAGTCACCTACCTCTAAAGGATCACAGGATGTCTTCTGCCTCTTTGAAGTCCTCAAGAAGTCTTCAGTCTCTAGAAGACCCAAGGAAGACGTTTACTGGCTATAAGTCTTCTGTCGCTATGAAGTCACCTACCTCTAGACGATCACAGGATGTCTTCTGCCTCTAGAAGTTCTCAAGAAGCCTTCAGTCTCTAGAAGACCCAAGGAAGACGTTCTTTGGTTACAGAAGGCTTCAAAAAGTCTTCTATTTATAGAAGTCCTAAAGAGGTAATCTGTCTACAAAATATTTCAAGAAGACCACACGAGGTCGTCTGTCTCTAGAAGACCCCAAGACGACACTTTCATCTTCAGGCTTCAAAAGTCTTCTGTCTCTATGAAGTCACCTACCTCTAAAGGATCACAGGATGTCTTCTGTCTCTTTGAAGTCCTCAAGAAGTCTTCAGTCTCTAGAAGACCCAAGGAAGACGTTTACTGGCTATAAAAGACTTCAAAAGGTCTTCCGTTCACAAAATACCTCAAGATATCTTCTGTCTCTAGAAGACCACGGGAGGTTATAAAGGTGCTAAAAGGCTTCCAAAGGTCTTCCGTGTCTAGAAGACCTCAAGAAGTAGTCTGCCTATAGAGCTTTTGTCCCTTGAAAACGTCACAAGATCTTCTGCGCATTAAAAACCTCGAAATGTATACCGTCTTTAGTGGATCCCAAAAGACTTACTGGCTAGAGAAAACTTCAAGAGGTATTCTGCCTATTGACGCCCTCAAGAAGTATTAGTTGTGTTCCTTTACTTACCTGACGTTACCATTTTTACCATTTGTTACCATTACCATTGTTTGTTAAAACCATTGTTTGTTAAAACTGGAATCAATTTTTAAGAGAGTGAGAGAGGAGAGAGAGCAAAAATGCCTTTCTCTTTTACCACGGGCTACCAGACAAATTTCTTCTGGTAAAAAATGGTAGAACTGGTTTGTCGACATTTGTTTGACGATTAATTGACAATGAAGAAAAAATGAACAAGAACAGAAGAAAAAGGCGAACGCTGCCAAAACAAAATTAAAAACTGTGAAATAAAAGAAGAAAATTGTATTTTTATGTTTCTTTTTGACATTGCTACCAGATCTACCATTTTTTCGTTCCTTAACTTTTCTGGTAAAACTGCTCATGACAGAGCAATTTTGAGCAATTTAGACACTTTTCTCTTTTACCATTAAAAAAGTAAAGGAACAAAGGTATTATTTTATAGGGGCCTTCAGCCGGTATTCTGTCTATGGAAAACCTTAAGAACCAATCTTTCTATAAATTGTTCATGGCGTCTTCTATCCGCAGCAGTCTCAAGACTTCTTCTACCAATAAGAGACTTCAAGGGAAGAAGACCTCATGAGGTAATATCACTGTAGATGCTCTCATGAGGTCTTCTGTTTATAGAAGACCTCAAGTGGTCTGCCTATAGATGCACCCATCAGGTTAGAAGATCTCAAGAGGTCGTCTGTCTATAGGAGACCTCAAGTGATATCCTGCCCAATTTTCTGCTCCAGAAGACCGTCTTAAGAACATTTTAAGAGGACTTCTACCTTCTATAGAAGGCTTCAAGAGGTATTCTGTCTCTAGAAGAACACAGGAGGTCTTCTGCCCCAGGAAGGATTCCAGAGGTCGTCTGTCTCTAGATAATTTCAAGAGGTATACTGTCTATAGAAGACTTTAATAGGTCTTCTGTTTAAAGATGACCTTAAGAGGATTCTGTCTATTAAGGACCTCACGAGTTCTTCTGTCCATTCAAGACCTCAGGAGGTATTCCAAGAGGTCTACCTTCGATAAAGGACCTCAAAAGACCTTCTGTTTTTAGAAAACCTCTGCCTATAGAAGTCCTCCAGAAATCTTTTCTCTATAGTAGTCTTCAGAACACTTCAAAAGTATTCCTAACAATAGAAGAACTCAAGAGGTCATATCGCTGTAGAAGATCTCACAAGATCTTCTGTTTATATAAGACCTCAAGTGGTCAACTGTCTATAGAAAGCATCGTGAAGTCTTCTGTCGGTAAAGGACCTCAAAAGGTCGCCTGTCTATAGTATACCTCAAGTAATCTTCTACTCAATACTGAACTCAAGGGGCCTTCTGTCTACAATAGACCTCAAAGAGTCTCAAAAGTTCTTCTTATGCTGTAACTGCTATAGGTTTAAGTCCACCATAAAATGTATTCAAAATGTTTCTTCTATAGATAGAAGTCCCCTGAAGGCATATTCGATAGTCAGAAGTCACCCTAATACTAGATACAAATTCCCCAAAAAAGAGTCCCCATAAAGTGCACTTCTACATACATACGTCACTTAAAAGGGGGCTCCTGGGCATAGTAGCTCCTTTATAGGGGACTTCTGTAGATTGCAGTCTAAAGTACCGACAAAAAGGTATTTTATCCACAAAAGTCACCCGTGAGTGGGTCTTCTATTAATTCTAAAGGGTGATCCAACTAGAGGTTCCCAATTTTTTTTTAAGAAAAAGCACAGAAAATTCACATTGAATGGGAAATGTTTATTATCATTTGAAAGATCATTCTTTGGCATTTTTTAAGTTTAAGTCTATCAAATTTAGACCGCGTCTACGTCTTAGGCGGTCTGTCCTTAGAGTTCAGCTTTCGCTGAATCGTTTGAAAATTTCGACTGTTAACTGACGAACGACACGCGTGATGTTTTTGCCCAAGGGATACGGGGTTGTTCGCATACACTGTAGACTTTACATATCCCCGACAGGAAAATGCCTAGCGGTGGGATATCATACGATCTTGGTGGCCAATCGACCTTCATAAACCTGAAATTATCTGCTCATTGAAGTATTCTCTTAACAAATCCATTGATTGATGCTATGTGGGGAAGTAGCTTCGTCTTGTTAAAAACAAAATGTCGCCGAGATCACGAGCTTCATTTTCAGACATCAAATAGTCGGGGGGAACGTAACCTCCAATGGCGACCATAATGCCATTGGAGGTTACGTTCCCCCCGACATCATTTTTGAAGAAATATGGGGTGATGATTCTGCCAGCGGGCAAACTATACGAAAGCGTAGTTTTGTCTGAATGAAGTGACACCTCTTGAATCTCTTTAGGTTGCTCTTAACCCAAATGCGGCTACTTTCCCTGTTGACATACCCATTAAGCCAGAAATGGGACTCATCTCTGAACAAAATTTGGCTCGAAACATATTCCTATTTGCAACCATTGTTCGGACTTGAGTTTTCCAAGATGAAACGTCAAACAATACTAAACAAAAATAACATGACAGCATGACACGACTCACACGTGATCAGTCAAAAAATGCTATTGAAAAAAGTACCTCTAGTTGGATCACCCGTTATAATAAACTTAAAGAGGTCTTCTTTAGATTCTATAAATGTCCATAAGGAATCCTTCTTCGATGGAGATTTTATTAAAGAATAAAGAGGTCTTCTGTAGATTCTATGAAGATTATCCCTTTTTAGGGGTCCCATATGGATAACGGCACTTCAACTGTGGTTTCTTTATATAACACTCTAATTGGATCTTTCATAGAAGGGAGTCCCTCTGAAGGAATCTTCTTTAGATAGAATACCTCCTAAGGAGTCTTCTGTAGAAGACTTCCCTGTTACAAAATGCATCTATCCCACAATCTCGGGTCTTCATTGTTTCTTGGCACTGTTGTTGCCTCTTCTATTTGGCATTTTCCCTAAAAATATGCTACAAATAATAAAATTTCACTTTTTGTCATTTTCATGTTGGTTGAGACTTGAATTATATTGCCTTACGTCTGTCCGTCCCTTCGCCCGTCCTTCCGTTATGTGTGGCATAGAAAAGTAAACAGAAAATTAAAGCTTATCCCAGCAAAATGTTCGATGCCAAAGATGACATTCAATCATGGGTGCAAGTGATCTAGCTTGTCATCTTTTCAGCATCTTCATCGATGAATTTTATATGAGCGTGGACCCCAAAAGATGACGTTCTTTTCTGGTTCCTAAGCATGTCATTTTAACCAATGCGTTGACATGTCATTTCCACCAATGCTTTGGCATGTCATTTCCACCAATGATTTGACATGTCATTTTCACCAATGCTTTGACACGTCATTTTCACCCATGCTTTGACATGTCATTTTAACCAATGCTTTGGCATGTCATTTTCCCCAACCCCTTGGCATGAAATTTTCATATTGTTTGGAAAATGGAAATGCTGTATTGAAATATGGTTTTCATGAAAAACAAAACTCTTTATTAATTCAAACGAATTCATGAAATAACTACAATTAATTTATCAGTTTAGTTTTTCAAAAGTTTACATCCAAAATTGCAATGTAATCACCACCGCTGCAACGCAAAAGATTACTTCCTCCGTTCTCCGCAACTGATATTCTTTCATCTTATAAAAGGTTTTTTCAATTATCTTCTCATCACCAGTTCAGATTTCGACATGGACTCCAAATGCACTCCTTTAAGTATTTTTATTTCGTAAATTACTTTCATTTTATAATTTTGTTATTTTATAACAACATTTTGGTAATTTATACTCTTTTGTTTAGTGACGGAAATATGTAGGGATCTACAACCCGGCTTGCTTTAGGGATCTCTAAGAACAAAATGTAACGAACGGGGAGGAGAGACTTTTTATGGAAAATGCCATTTATGCTTAATTAATTTATTTTTAATTGTTTCTTTCCAAAAGTAGTTTCTTCTTTATTTTCAGATTCTTGTTCCTTTTCGTTTCGGACTTTTTTTCAAATTCCAAGAAGCGAGATTTGATTGATTTCATTCTATCTCAGATTTAGAACAGACAAGGGAACTTTTAAAATAGCAATGGGTGCAGTCCGATTCTATTTTTAGCTCGATGGTTGGGACTTCATATAATACCAATTGTTTAGAAGTTTTAGTTGTTTGATATGCAGGAAATGTAAGACAACATCACGACGACAGTTCTAACAACTTTGGTCTGTTCCAGAAACTGCAAGAATCTACTTATTTTTACTACGATAAAAATTTTTTCCTTTATGTTATCGGAATAAATAGTAAAAATTAGTAGATTTTTGCAGTACTGGAACATACCAAAATGAAAATAAACAGGTGTGTAAATAAAAACACAAACATCATCTCTATTGGATCGATGGAATAGGTACAAATGCTGATGAAAAGATCGGATCTTTCACGACTTCCTTCGCATTGGTTCAAATCCTAATGAAAATATCGAATCTTCCACGACTTCCTTTGAACCAATGCAAAAGATGACATGAAATCACGTCATCGCAAAGAACCCCTTCCGTCAAATTTTGCTGGGTATGTTATGATGAACATAAGTGTGTGTGTGTTTGAATCCTTTCATTTTTTTGGCAACAAATGAACTTAAGTTTTCTTCTTGTTCTTCTTCTTAAGAAATGACATTGTGACTCTGTTTTGTATTTCGTGTTTGTTGTTGTTGTGTTTCTTTCGTTGACAAACAAAAAGTAGACAAAACTAAATAACAATCATTTTCCTTTAGCAGATGCTGGTTGGTTGACTGGCTGCTTGCTTTATTGTAGTTTGCTTGTGCCATAGCGTTTTGCCTCCTTACTGCTTGCTGATGATGGTGTTTGTATTGGCGTGTTTGTAGTTGGTGTTGTTAGTGAGTAATATTGTCTAGTATTTGCCATGTTTATGTTTTCTTCTGAAAACTGGAAAGTAAAGAAAAGATCACCAATTTATTTCAGGCTTTCTTTGGAGAATTTGTTTCTTTCCTTTGCCAAGAGTTTCTATAGCTTTTACTTGTGGCTTGGGCAACAGCAACAAAAAAAGAGGAAAAAAAAAACAACTGAAGAAAAAGAAAAATTGAGGAATGTACATTGAGTTACAAATGCTGTTATGCTTCTTCCATTGTAATGGGGTTTCAAGGAATTCCATTGAAAAGAAAGTTTCTTCTTATTTTGCTATTTTATTTTGATTTTTTCTCCTCACCCCCTTCATTTCCCCTAGCCATCATTTCAATTCATACATTGTTAGCTGGAATTGTATTTTATTATAATACTTGACTACTTTTTGGTAAACCCCAAAGGTTTACCAAAAAAAACCATATTGCAAGTCCCCCAAATCTCATACGCCCACAACGACATGTCAGTGGGATGTTGCAGAAAGTGCTTTTTTCTACGCCATGGGTATGTGTGTAGATGTGAAGGCTGATAGTTTTTACTACTGATGCATTTTATGATTGTATGAGTGTGTGTGTGAATGTATTCCTTAATCTAATAGAAATGTAATTTGTTTGCCAAATAGTTGCATTATTTTATTTATTCAACACAAAGGGAATTTCTTTTATATGATTCTCTTTCGCTCTCTGTGTGTTTTCAACAAAACAATTTTATGTGTACTTTGTTATAATTTGATTACACCAAATATTATAAATAAACTGCAATGCATTTTCATCAAATAACTGCATTGGGAGTAGACAAAAAAAAAAAATTATGAAGAAATTGATTAAAAAGTGCAATGAAATCAAATAAAATTAAATATGATAAAAGAAAAAAACGTTTGTGTATGAGTAACAAGAATTAAAAATCATGCTATTGTGCAGTTGTGTAAACCCAATTTTATGAGTTAAACAAATCCTAGATGGAGAAACTTTTGAAATATTTTTTTATCAGATAACAAGTAAGAACGGCGTTAAGTTCGGCCGGGCCGAACTTGTTATACTCTCTACCACGAGTTGTATGGGTACTGAACGAAACTTCGATCTGTATCGACAAATTTATGGCGGAAACTTTTTACACTCAACGAAGACAAATACCAAACTTCCGATATTTCGGTAAGATAATGTGGGTAAAACAAAATACCGAAAATCAAGAGGTACGCTTCCATGGGGGATATAGAAAGACCTTTAAAATTCTAAAAATCGGGAGGTACCGTTCTATGAGGGCTATATAAAGGCGTGGACCTATACCGACAAAACTCCGAGGAAAAGTTTTATACCCCCAACGAAGACTAAATACCAAATTTCGTCTATTTCGGTGTGATAATGAAGCTAAAACCTTCAAAAGTCCGAAAGTCGCATGGTACCGTTCTAAGGGGGCTATATGAAGGCTTTGACCTATATCGACAAAATTCTGGGGGATAGTTTTATATCCCCAACGAAGAATAAATACCAACTTTCGGCCAATCGGTTTGATAATGAAGCTAAAACCTTCAAAATACCGAAAATCGGGTGGTACCGTTCTATGGGGGCAATATAAAGGCGTGGACCTACACCGACAAAACTCTGGGGAAAGTTTTATACCCCCAACGAAGACTAAATACCAAATTTCAGCCATTTCGGTGTGATAATGAAGCTAAAACCTTCAAAATACCGAAAATCGGGTGGTACCGTTCTATGGGGGCTATATGAAGGCGTGGACCCATACCGACAAAATTCCGGGGGATAGTTTTATACCCCCAACGAAGACTAAGTACCAAATTTCAACCAATTCGGTGTGATAATGAAGCTAAAACCTTCAAAATACCGAAAATCGGGTGGTACCGTTCTATGGAGGCTATATAAAGGCGTGGACCTACACCGACAAAATTCTGGGGGAAAGTTGTATACCCCCAACGAAAACTAAGTACTAAATTTCAGCCATTTCGGTGAGATAATGAAGCTAAAACCTTCAAAATACCGAAAATCGGGTGGTACCGTTCTATGGGGGCTATATCAAAACGTGGACCGATATAGCCCATTTGCAATACCAAACATCCTAGGAGTGATAGAAACTTTATATCAAATTACAAAGCTCTATTTTAAAAATTGCGAGCTGTATCTTGATTTCAACAGACGGACGGACGGGCAGACGGACATTGTTACATCGACTTAGAATTTTACCCTGATCTATGTATATTCTTGATTAGGGTAAAATTTTTTATAGGGTCGCCGATGAATATTTCGATGTGTTACAAACGGAATGACAAATTTAATTATATCCTCCATATTATGTATGGTGGAGGGTATGAAAAATATTTTTAAAGTATATTTTCAAGACCATTCCCAAGCCTATAAACGTGGTGTTTTAAAGAATATTTTCAAGACCATTCCCAAGCCTATAAACGGTGATTTTGAAGGAATATTTTCAAGACCATTCCCAAGCCTACAAAAGTGGATTTTTAAAGAATATTTTCAAGATTCTTTTTTTAAAGAATATTTTCAAGGCCATTCCAAGGCCTATAAACTTGGATGTTTAAAGAATATTTTCAAGGCCATTCCAAGGCCAATAAACGTGGATTTTTAAAGAATATTTTCAAGACCATTCCAAGGCCTATAAACGTGGGTTTTTAAAGAATATTTTCAAGACCATTCCCAAGCCTAAAAACGTGGATTTTTAATGAATATTTTCAAGGCCATTTCCAGGCCTATGAACTTCGATTTTTAAAGAATATTTTCAAGACCATTCGCAAGCCTATAATGGTGGATTTTTAAAGAACATTTTCGAGACCATTCCCAAGCCTAAAAACGTGATTTTTTTAAGAATATTTTCAAGACCATTCCCAAGCCTATAAATGTGGATTTTTAAAGAACATTTTCAAGGCCATTTCCAAGCCTATAAACGTGGATTTTTATATAGCATTTTCAAGACCACATCAAGGCCTATAAACATGGATTTTTAAAGAACATTTTCAAGACCATTCCCATGCCTATAAACGTGGATTTTTAAAGAATATTTTCGAGGCCGTTTCAAAGCCTATAAACGTGGATTTTTAAAGAATATTTTCAAGAGCATTCCCAAGCCTACAAACGTGGATTTTAAAAGAACATTTCCAAGATCATTCCCACAACTAAAAGCGTGGATTTTTAAAGAATATTTTCAAGACAATTCCCAAGCCTATAAACGTGGATTTTTAAAGAATATTTTCAAGACAATTCCCAAGCCTATAAACGTGGATTTTTAAAGAATATTTTCAAGACTATTCCCAAGCCTATAGACGTGAATTTTTAAAGAAAAATTTCAAGACAATTTTCAAGTGTATAAACTTAGATTTTTAAAGAATATTTTCGAGGCCATTTCCAAGCCTATAAAAGTGGATTTTTATAGAATATTTTCAAGACCATTCCTAAGCCTATAAGCGTCGATTTTTAAAGAATATTATCAAGACAATTCCCAAGCCTATAAACGTGGATTTTTAAAGAATATTTTCAAGACCATTCCAAGGCCTATAAAAGTGGGTTTTTAAAGAATATTTTCAAGACCATTCCCAAGCCTAAAAACGTGGATTTTTAATGAATATTTTCAAGGCCATTTCCAGGCCTATGAACTTCGATTTTTAAAGAATATTTTCAAGACCATTCGCAAGCCTATAATGGTGGATTTTTAAAGAACATTTTCGAGACCATTCCCAAGCCTAAAAACGTGAATTTTTTAAGAATATTTTCAAGACCATTCCCAAGCCTATAAATGTGGATTTTTAAAGAACATTTTCAAGGCCATTTCCAAGCCTATAAACGTGGATTTTTATATAGCATTTTCAAGACCACATCAAGGCCTATAAACATGGATTTTTAAAGAACATTTTCAAGACCATTCCCATGCCTATAAACGTGGATTTTTAAAGAATATTTTCGAGGCCGTTTCAAAGCCTATAAACGTGGATTTTTAAAGAATATTTTCAAGAGCATTCCCAAGCCTACAAACGTGGATTTTAAAAGAACATTTCCAAGATCATTCCCACAACTAAAAGCGTGGATTTTTAAAGAATATTTTCAAGACAATTCCCAAGCCTATAAACGTGGATTTTTAAAGAATATTTTCAAGACTATTCCCAAGCCTATAGACGTGAATTTTTAAAGAAAAATTTCAAGACAATTTTCAAGTGTATAAACTTAGATTTTTAAAGAATATTTTCGAGGCCATTTCCAAGCCTATAAAAGTGGATTTTTAAAGAATATTTTCAAGACCATTCCTAAGCCTATAAGCGTCGATTTTTAAAGAATATTATCAAGACAATTCCCAAGCCTATAAACGTGGATTTTTAAAGAATATTTTCAAGATCATTCCCAAGCCTATAAACGTGAATTTTTATAAATATTTTCAAGGCCATTCCCAAGCCTATAAACGTGGATTTTTAAAGAATATTTTCAAGACCATTCCCAAGCCTATAAACGTGGATTTTTAAAGAATATTTTCGAGGCCGTTTCAAAGCCTATAAACGTGGATTTTTAAAGAATATTTTCAAGAGCATTCCCAAGCCTACAAAGAATATTTTCAAGACCATTCCCGAGCCTATAAACGTAGATTTTTAAAGAACATTTTCAAGACCATTCCCAAGCCTACAAAGAATATTTTCAAGACATTCCCAAGCCTATAAACGTGGATTTTTAAAGAACATTTTCAAGACCATTCCAAGGACTATAAACGTGGATTTTTTAAGAACATTTTCAAGGCCATTCCCATGCCTATAAACGTGGATTTTTTAAGAACATTTTCAAGGCCATTCCCATGCCTATAAACGTGGATTTTTAAAGAATATTTTCAAGACCATTCCCAAGCCTATAAACGTGGATTTTTAAAGAATATTTTCAATACCATTCCCAAGCCTATAAACGTGGATTTTTAAAGAATATTTTCAAGACCATTCCCAAGCCTATAAACGTGGATTTTTAAAGAATATTTTCAAGACCATTCCCAAGCCTATAAACGTGGATTTTTAAAGAATATTTTCAAGACCATTCCCAAGCCTATAAACGTGGATTTTTAAAGAATATTTTCAAGACCATTCCCAAGCCTATAAACGTGGATTTTTAAAGAATATTTTCAAGACCATTCCCAAGCCTATAAACGTGGATTTTTAAAGAATATTTTCAAGACCATTCCCAAGCCTATAAACGTGGATTTTTAAAGAATATTTTCAAGACCATTCCCAAGCCTATAAACGTGGATTTTTAAAAAGCATTTTCAAGACCATTCCCGAGCCTATAAACGTGAATTTATAAAAAGCATTTTCAAGACCATTCCAAGGCCTATGAATGAGGATTTTTAATGAATATTTTTAAGACTATTTCAAGGCCTATAAAACTGGATGTTTAAAGAATGCTTTAATATCAAAAAGAAAATGTAAAAATCGTAAAGTTCGGCCGGACGAACTATTTATTGAAGTTTGCGAGAGTTACCGTGCGCACCAGCCAGCCAGACAGACGCACGGACATGGATAAAACATACTTGAGGTCTAAAATCATTATTTCGATAATCTCGTTGGCCTAAATGTTGAAGGTATAAACAAATTTTAGAAAAAGGTTTTCAGTGATTTTTATCTAATCGATCAAAAAAGTTCACCCGCTAAGAACTATCCGCTCATAATCCAAAGTTTTTGGCATCTTCCTTGACCAAAATTCTTACCTCGTGTAAAAATTACAATATTTAGCTTAGGTTACGTTACGTTAGGCTGAAAGAGGGCCGAGTAATCGCCACATGCCCTGGTGGACATACACTGGCCTGTTTATGAAGAAGGGGACTCTACTGTATTTTATTTAAGGAAGTGTGTGCCCTTAACAAAATCCCTTAATTGTTTCAGGTCGTCTACAATTACATGATTAAGATCTGGTATTGTGTGGTTCTCTAAAAACTGGGATCTGTTGTTTGCGACAGCGGGGCATTGGCAGAAAAATGCTCCAGTGTTTCGTCATCTTCGCAGCATGCCCTGCATATGCTGTTGTCTGCACAATTAATATAGTGCAGATGAGCTTGTAAACCCAGGTTACCTGTAAGTCTACTCAACTCTGCCTTACCTAGCAGTAATAGGTTTTTAGTTTTATCCTCATTTGGGTCTCCCAATAGGATTTTTGTGGTTTTCCCCATTTCCTCTCTATTCCATAGGGATAAGTGGGCATTTTTGCCTAAGTTTTAACTCTAGACGAGACGCGTTTAGTGGCTTTGCGTTCTCTAAGTTTACTGTTGCTAATTCCCTTCCATTTTTACCAGAGAATTTGCTATCTGATTAGCTCTATTCCCCGTATGTCCCGGTACCCATATTATACGCACCGAGCCATGTTGAGAATAGCTGTTGATCGAATTTATACAATCCAAGACTGCTTGTGATTTTACTTTCTTGGATGTTATTGCTTTGATTGCAGTTTTACTGTCTGTAAAGACATTTAGATTAGTTGGTCTCGTGTTGGCATTAAGCCAGTTCAGACACCCTGTAATCGCTCGGATCTCCGCTTGGTGGACCGTATTGTGATCCGGCAAACGAGGAGATATTTCGGTCTCTGGCTCTTCAATGAAAAGAACCAGTCCCGTTCTCCCAACTATCATGGAGCCGTCTGTATAACAACAGTTTCCAGTCGGCATTTGTGCTAGAGTTCCGCCGATCCACAAGTCTCTGTCTGGAATTAATGCCTCGCATGAGGCAGCTACAATTGTTTCAGGTAATTCAGGTAATACATCGCATGAGGCAGGTTACGTGGTCTGAACCACTCGCCCATCGCTTTAAGTCGGATAGCTGCGACTGCCGCTTCATACATTATCTGGATTCCTATTGGGTATGTATATAGAATAGTTTCTAATGCCCTCGTTGGTGTTGTCCTCATTGTGCCGCTTACACTTAAACAGCAGAAAATCCAACGAATGTGATTTTCTGTAGTATTTTAATATTACATTTTTTCCATAGCTGTCCACCAGACTACTGAAGCATTTGTTGGAATAGGTCTAACTACGCTTTTGTATAGCCAGTGTGTCATTTTAGGATTAAGACCCCACTTGAAGCCTATAGCCCTTCTACAGGTTGACATACATCTATAAGATTTGTTAGCTCCCTCTTGAATATGGTCTTTCCATTTAAGTTTCCTATCCATGTTTACTCCCAGATATTTAACTTTATTGGAAATACTTATTGTCTTGTTTTGGAAAACTGGTTCTTCAAAGTTTCCCAGTTTTGTTTTCCTAGTGAAAAGACATATTTCCGCTTTTTCCGGGCTTACGTTAAGACCTCTTGAACTAGCGCAGTTGTACGCGAGTTTTAGGGCTGATTCAGCTCTTCTGCACATCAAATTTAAATTCTTACCCCTCAGAAGTATTATAACGTCGTCTACATAGCAGACTGCGTCAAATCCCTCATCGGTTAAAGTTCTTAATAGGCTATTTATGGTAGTGACCCATAGGAGTGGGGATAAGATCCCCCCTGCGGCGTACCCTGACCAACTTTGTCCCTTATTTTTGCGTCAAGTAGCCCGCAACTTCCCCGTCTATTCCTTAGCATGTGGCTTAAACTATTAAACTATAACACTAGCGTGGTTATGGTTACTATGCACACGATTAAAACTGTGGAATTTATGTATATACTAGGATGTAACTCTGTTATCTGAGCACGTACATCAACCTATTGGGAATCTATGGAAAGGTCGAGAGATCGTCTTCCACAAATAACTTACGTGGGCGGAATGTGTCTACTAGGAATAAAAGTATAAGATATATATTATTTTTTTTCCAATTTTCACACAAAAGTTTCGGTCCATTTCACCCACTAAAAACTATCTGATCATCATGTAAAATTGCAAGCTTCTTTTCTGTCATAACCTCACACATTATTTAAAATATCGCGCTGGTCGACTATGATTGAAAAAAATTTTGTTTTCGGTCCATTACACCCCCTAAATATTTCACTATCATCACTAATAACAATAGCGATCTATTTTGATGTGAAACCGACCTCCATACCAAATTTCGTGACGATAGCTTGATTATAATTTATAATATCTATATCGCTTTATCTCGTTGAGATATGAAAAAATGGTATATAGCATTGGGGGTCTACGGCGAATATTTCACGGTGTTACATGAATTTTTAGCAAACAAACTTCCCACATTGTGGTGTAGGGTATAAAAATGTTAGGGCTCTTCCCAAACATAGATCTAGGACATCCGTCCACATTCTTATAATGCTAATTGCTTTAGTGTAAAGAATTAATTAAAAATTATTTAAGCATAAAAACAATTACAATTAGCATCCACGACAGCAATTACTTTAATTAATTGAACCAATTAAATTTGTTGGTAAACATTTTAAAACTTATTCATTAAGCACACAAATTCCAAGAATAATTTCCACCTGCAATGGCAAAAATAAATAACCACCCAATTCACAATTAATTTATGCAAAATTTAATGTTTATCACCATAGCGAGGAATTATTTCTTCTTAATTAAAACGCAAAGTCTCAAAGTGTCACATTCGAATTTTGTTGAAATGATGAAAATTCAAAGAATTTTTTCATTTTAAAAGCTTGCCTGAAATGTAAACTTTTATTAAATTAATTATGTAGATAAAAAAACCCCAAACAATATTAAATGTATGAAAAAAACTTTGAATTTTAACAGTTCAGTGCATTTACTCTTTAATTCCCATGTTAACACTGTTAAGCTAGCAAAGTAACAACAAAAAACAACAATTTCGTTATTATCCATAAGCAAATGGATTTTGATGTGTGTTTTTTCCAAGGTAAGGGATGTCAATTTCGAGAAACAACAATGGTCGATGAATTCGTGGAAACATAAAATAAATTTATTAATTTGTTATGGGCTCAGCCTTAAGCAGTCAAAACCCAATTTTCTTTTGTAAGCACTCAACAGAACTTTGAAAAATGTATCTGTGATTATATTTCCTCTTTGCTATCCCTATTTATAATGAATAGTATAACTCATCTCTTCAACATTACATCTCGCCCTCTTGCCTGAACAGAGTTATTGTGTTCAGCAGTTGTATTAAATATGAAAGTAAAACTATTGATTAAAATCATATTTTTTCTACGTATTCAGACAGACAATCATCGAATCGTTATAAAATTCTTCTGCTCAATAGCTGCCTGCTGCCACACAACATGTCTACACTTCAGTTCTCGTTTGATTGTCACGTGATATTAAAACATGAAAAAAGTAGTGCCACAATTATCGACGCCATTGTCACAACTTTGAAACAATTTTGTATTTGTGTGCGTGAGTGTTTTGATATATAGGTGTGTCCATATTTGTGTGTGTGTGTGTTTTTGCCATTAATGTTGCCATTGACAACTGTTTGACAACACATGTGTCGCAAAAGGAGAATTTACTGTAAAAACATGAGAATAATGTAAAAACATGTGAAAATAAATAATTAATTAATATTAAAAAAAAAAAAAAACGAAAAACACGGGTAATGTAAAATAAAAGTTGCATTTCATTTACATATGTCAAGCACACACCCACAAAGTTAAAGTTAAATATCTGCCTATGATCATATTAATAAATATAATAAAGTTTTGAATATACTATTCGTCAAAGAACATAATATGGATAAAAATCAGCGTTAAAGAGTATTTTATATATAAAATAACAAATTATAATTAAATACTTTTGAGATATCAATTTTATATTTTATACTAGCTAACCCAGTCGCTTTGCTGGCCCGTTGTTCAGATTTTCCGTGTAAACATTAGTAATTTCTCTACAAACTATTTGTAGGTAAGTCAAGCTTAATCTCATAATATCATATTTTCAAATTTAAAAACAACAAGTTTAAAGTGGGATGTAGATAAATTGTATTAATATTTCCTAGAGTTGGGCAATCTCGTTCAATTGAACGATCCGGATCACTGTCCTCATTCAAAGGCGAATGAGTAACATCATAAAAACCAACGTGTGATATTAAGTATACGCAGTTTGGTCAAAGAAATTACCGGTGTCCATTGAACGAGATAGTGATCCGGATCGTTCAATTGAACGATATTGCCCAACTCTAATATTTCGGGATATAATTATCGGTATAGGTCCATGTTTTGATATAGCCCACATAACCCATTCCTGCCGATTTTTGGGAATTTTGATTGTTTTAATATAATTATAATATAATTATAATTATGTTTTAATATAATTATAAGTATAAAAATTCGGCCCGGTCGAACTTTACACCGTTTTTTCTTCTTGTTAACAAAGTGCTGATTCATTGAACCGTTATGGTGGAGGTCCCCCGCCCCCTTCATATTTCAGTATTCTCACACCTATTGAACCTACACAAAACATTTCATCAAATTCGGTCCACAAAATTAACAATACGCGCACAACGATTTGCATTTAATTGTGATGGTGCCCGACGATGATTAAGATAGACTGAAGATATACCGCATTGCTGGCCCGTCGTTTTAGTATCTAAAGCACAATTTTTAGGCGTTCTATTTATTTAACAATCTTTGAAATTAGGTTCCTTCCACCATTGTATAGAGGGTATATTAAGTTTATTTTTCCGTTTGTAATGCATTGAAATAATCATTTGCGACCCTACAAAGTATAAATATTCTTGATCAGGGAAAAATTCTGAGTCGATCTGTGCATATCCCTCCGTCCTTCGGTGGTAATCACTCTAGCATCCACAAAAATGGAGATACGACGTTGAAATTTTGGGAAGCTGCGTCTTTTGTTTGCAGGCAGGTCAAGTTCGATGATGGGCTATATCGGTTCACGTTTTGTTATAGCCTCCATATAACGGTACCACCCGATTTCAGGTATTTTGACGATTTTAGTCACATTTTCAAACCGAATTAGCTTTAATTAGACATTTAAGGTTATTAGTGATCAACAAACTTATATTCCAAAAATTATGGGCATAGATCCATTTTTTGGTATAGTCCCCATATAATAGTACCTCCCGATTTTCGGTATTTTGAGGGTTTTAGCCACAATTTTTAGCCGAACTAGTTGTAATTTGACATTTATTGGTTCTCAGTGGCCACGAAACTTCTCCACCAAAAATCGTCAATATAATTTGACATTTACGGTTTTATGGGTAACAACACGCCTCCAGCAAAAACTGTTAACATAGGCCCATGTTAAGGTATATCCCCCATATAACGGTACCAGACGATTTTCTGTATTTTAAGGGCTTAGCTACAATTTTTAACTGAACTAGGTGTATTTTGACATTTAAGGTTCCTAAGGATCACATATTACTCCACCAAAAACTGTCAACATAGGTCCTCCATATAACGGTACCTCCCGATTTTCGGTACTTCGAGGGTTTTAGCAGCAATTTTTAACCGAATTCAGTATTTTAGCTACATTTGAGATTCACAGTAGTCACAAAACTAAAAATTTTCAATATAGTTCCACTTTTAGGTATAGACCCCATATAAGTCCCCGCAGTCACAAAACTTTTACAACAAAAATTGTCAAAATAGGTCCACACTTCGATACACTCCCCGTATAAAGGTACCACCTGATTGAACACATTTTTTAGATTAGATTATCCATGGTCGAAACAATTTTACGCCTAAAATTGCGGAGAGGAATGAAAACTAATTATTCCATTTTAGTTAAGCATATTTTATGGTGGAGGTGTAAAAAGGTCGGCTCGGCCGAACTTAACGACTTTTTACTTGTTTAGATTAGATTAGATTAGATTAGATTAGATTAGATTAGATTAGATTAGATTAGATTAGATTAGATTAGATTAGATTAGATTAGATTAGATTAGATTAGATTAGATTAGATTAGATTAGATTAGATTAGATTAGATTAGATTAGATTAGATTAGATTAGATTAGATTAGATTAGATTAGATTAGATTAGATTAGATTAGATTAGATTAGATTAGATTAGATTAGATTAGATTAGATTAGATTAGATTAGATTAGATTAGATTAGATTAGATTAGATTAGATTAGATTAGATTAGATTAGATTAGATTAGATTAGATTAGATTAGATTAGATTAGATTAGATTAGATTAGATTAGATTAGATTAGATTAGATTAGATTAGATTAGATTAGATTAGATTAGATTAGATTAGATTAGATTAGATTAGATTAGATTAGATTAGATTAGATTAGATTAGATTAGATTAGATTAGATTAGATTAGATTAGATTAGATTAGATTAGATTAGATTAGATTAGATTAGATTAGATTAGATTAGATTAGATTAGATTAGATTAGATTAGATTAGATTAGATTAGATTAGATTAGATTAGATTAGATTAGATTAGATTAGATTAGATTAGATTAGATTAGATTAGATTAGATTAGATTAGATTAGATTAGATTAGATTAGATTAGATTAGATTAGATTAGATTAGATTAGATTAGATTAGATTAGATTAGATTAGATTAGATTAGATTAGATTAGATTAGATTAGATTAGATTAGATTAGATTAGATTAGATTAGATTAGATTAGATTAGATTAGATTAGATTAGATTAGATTAGATTAGATTAGATTAGATTAGATTAGATTAGATTAGATTAGATTAGATTAGATTAGATTAGATTAGATTAGATTAGATTAGATTAGATTAGATTAGATTAGATTAGATTAGATTAGATTAGATTAGATTAGATTAGATTAGATTAGATTAGATTAGATTAGATTAGATTAGATTAGATTAGATTAGATTAGATTAGATTAGATTAGATTAGATTAGATTAGATTAGATTAGATTAGATTAGATTAGATTAGATTAGATTAGATTAGATTAGATTAGATTCGAAAAAGTCTTCCACCTAAAATTGTGAAAGGAAACTAATTATTCCATTTTAATTAAGACTATTTTATGGTGGAGGGTATAAAAAGTTCGGCCCGACCGAACTTTACGTTTTTACAGTGTTTTATTTAACTTGCTTTGGTCCGTTTAGTCCAAATCTGAAAAGTGTGCAAAGTTTTAGTCCGGTAACTCTGGTATATATATATTTATTCCTTTAAACTCCTATGAGGAGCATAGGGCCACAACAAAGTTATTAAATCTATTTCTATCTAATGCTATTCTTTTGATTTCATTCCATGTAATACCGCTTCTTTCAACATCTTTTTCAATTTGTCGCCTCCAGGTGTGTGCTGGGCGTCCTCTTCTTCGGCTTCCCTGCGGATTCCATTCAATGGCTTGTCTCGTTATATCACTGGGATCCTTCCGCAGTGTATGCCCTATCCACTTCCATTTCCGTTCCATGATATTCAAATAGATTGGTGTTTGATTCGTCATCTCCCATAGCCTGTTATTTGATATTGTGTTGGGCCAGTAAATTCTTAACAAGCGTCTTAGGCAGCGATTGCTGAAGCTTTGTAGTCGCTGTATGAGATGAGGTAACTCTGGTAACTCTTTTTTAACACAGTTGCAGTTGACCAATCGGACTAAAACTTTGCACACTTTTCAGATTTGGATGACAATACATGAATATGGGGCCAATTTTTCCTACAGCCACCATATAGCGGTACCGCCCGATTTCAGGGAATTTGAGGATTTTATCTTCATTTTTGCCCGAATTATCTGTCATTTGGCATTTCCAATGATACAGACATTTCCCCACTAAAAATTGTGAACATAGGTCCAGGTTTTGGTGTAGCCCCCTTATAGCGGTACCACTCAATATCAAGTATTATGAGGATTTTATCTTCATTTTGAGACCGAATTGGCTGTAACTTGGAATTTGAAGTCCCCAATGGTACAGAAACTAATCCACCAAAAATTGTTGACATAGGTCCAGGTTTTGATAAAGCCCCATATAGTGGTACCACCCGATTTGAAATGTTTTAAAGATTTTATCTTCATTTTTTGCCAGAATTGGCTGTAACTCGGCATTTGGAGTCCCCAATGGTTCAGAAACTTCCCCACAAAAAATTACGGACATAAGTCCAGACTTTGGTATAGCCTTTATATAACGGTACTACACGATTTCAGACATTTTAAAGTTTTTATCTAAATTTTCGGCCTAAATTCACTATAATGTTGTTCTCAGTGGTCAAAAAAATGTATTTACTAAAAAGTAAAAAATAAAATATAATTTAAAAAAATATAAGTTTTACTGTTTTATTTAGAAATGCACTTAAAACTAGGAAATAATTTGTCGCTTAGCCTCAATAAATATATTCTTTCTCATGATGGAATCTCTCAAATAAAACGTTTGCAGTTAAATTATAAATGGTGGCAAAATTAAACGGCAAGCGTTTTATTTGAGAAATTCCATCATGAGAAAGAATACATTTATTGAGGCTAAGCGACAAATTATTTCCTAGTTTTAAGTGCATTTCTAAATTAAAAACTGAAACTTATTTTTTTTTAATTATATTTTATTTACTTGTTTCTTTTAGTTTCGGTCAAGCGACATTTTACATTATCGGGATTGTTTTATATTCCAAAATGTGGCGTTGATCGCACCTCCCCACTTTTGTAGTCACGCTTACTAAAATTAAGGATATTATCTATAATTATACAATTGTGAAAAATTGGGATGACCGCGATATTCTACTTACGCGATGACCATTCAGGATCAATACAGTTATTACGATAGTAATTTTTAAACAATATATTCAAAAATATCTTGGATCTTGCGTCTTCTTAAAATTTTTGTGGAGGAGGTAAGGCTGTCGCGGCTGCAGAATGCTAGTTTATAATAAAGAGCTGTGTATATGGTGTAATAGGAGCTTTGTTGTTAACCAAAGTAGCAAGGGAAGAGGAAAAGAAAAAAATGGTAAAAATGAAAATATTTTATTGGACAAGGAAGAAATCGCGTTTAATATTGGTAATTACATCAATATATTTTTCATATACATACATATATTTTTTTTTCTTTTTAAAAGTGCGACTTTTTATTCATTATTTTATTCAGTTTTATTAAAGTCTGTTTTGTATTTCTTTGGAATGTTTTATGTACCTATGTGTTTTTGCCTTTTTCTATGCCTTTCAATAAACCACCACCATTTATAAATGTGTGTATATGATAGAGATAGCCAGTGAGCGCTTACTGAGAGCAAGTGAGCATACATTTCAATGTGTTTCACTTATACATTTAGCTCCTTTGCTCTTAGGAAGCGTCCACTTGCGCATGTGTTCGTTTTTTTTCGCTTTCGGGTTTGTATTAGTCTGCACCCAAACATACAATTTGTTTTCACCCAAACATATATTTGTTTACAGGACCCAAACATATGTTATGTTTGGGACTGATTGCAAACAAATATACATATGTTTGCTGCAAAATATGTTTTGGGACATACAGTATCGGCCAAAACTAAAGCACCCCCTCAGTAAATTTTTTTGAAATGATAATTTTTTTATGAAAACTAAATTATAAATTTATTTCTTATTTTTCTTTTTATTTATTTATAACTTTATAATTGAAAAATACAAAAATAAGGAGATCAGAATTTAATAAACAAAAGTTAAAATTCAAAAATCATTTTAGGTCGCAAATATAAGCGGACAAAACTAAAGCACCCCCCCATTTGAGGTACAGCAAAAACTATTGAAATCAATATTTCGTTGCATATCCTCTATTCTGGATGACACAGTCACATCTTTTAGGCATAAAGGATACTAAATTATTAATTATTGCAAACGAAATAATCGGTTTTCGGAAAATTTAGCTTAAATCCTCAAAATACTGAAAATCGGAAGGTACCGTTATATGGAGGCTATACCCAAACGTGGACCCAGGTCCACGATTTTTGGTGGATATGTTTTGTGACCACTAAGAACCCTAAGTACCAAATTACAGCTAATTTAGTAGGAAAATGTGTCTTAAATATCCGAAGTACCGAAGATCGGAAGGTACCGCTATAAGGGGGCTATACCAAAACATTAGCCGATATTGTTCATATTCATCCAAAAATGATGCTACAGCATTCTCTGGTCAAATACTAAATCCCTTAGGTTTAAAAATTAGCAAAAGAACGAATTGCAGAAGAACGATAGACACCGGCTTATTCAGTCGACGACCAGCAAAAAAACCTTTCATATCGACTAAAAATGAAGGAGCCAAACTGGCATTCGCCAAGACCGATTTGAACTGTTTTCCGATGAATCTATGTTTAATTTAAAGTATTTAGATGGTAAAAGGCTTGGACCAAATGGGCAACCGTTAAATCCTAAATATTGCAAAGACGCTGTAAAACATGGAGGCGGAAGGTTTTTTGCTGGTCGTCGACTGAATAAGCCGGCGTCTATCGTTCTTCTGCAATTCGTTCTTTTGCTAATTTTTACACGTTAGCGTATTGTATTTGACTAGTGGATGCTGTAGCATCATTT
Organism: Musca autumnalis; assembly: GCF_047663935.1. Classification (NCBI taxonomy): domain Eukaryota; kingdom Metazoa; phylum Arthropoda; class Insecta; order Diptera; family Muscidae; genus Musca; species Musca autumnalis. The sequence continues at coordinate 40,730,550 of NW_027411644.1, forward strand.
TTGGATGAATATGAACAATATCGGCTAATGTTTTGGTATAGCCCCCTTATAGCGGTACCTTCCGATCTTCGGTATTTCGTATATTTAAGCCACATTTTCCTACTAAATTAGCTGTAATTTGGTACTTAGGGTTCTTAGTGGTCACAAAACCTATCCACCAAAAATCGTGGACCTGGGTCCACGCTTGGGTATAGCCTCCATATAACGGTACCTTCCGATTTTCAGTATTTTGAGGATTTAAGCTAAATTTTTCGAAAACCGATTATTTCGCCTGCAATAATTAATAATTTAGTATCCTTTATGCCTAAAAGATGTGATTGTGTCATCCAGAATAGAGGATAAGCAACGAAATATTGATTTCAATAGTTTTTGCTGTACCTCAAATGGGGGGGTGCTTTAGTTTTGTCCGCTTATATTTGCGACCTAAAATGTTTTTTGAATTTTAACTTTTGTTTATTAAATTCTGATCTCCTTATTTTTGTATTTTTCAATTATAAAGTTATAAATAAATAAAAAGAAAAATAAGAAATAAATTTATAATTTAGTTTTCATAAAAAAATTATCATTTCAAAAAAATTTACTGAGGGGGTGCTTTAGTTTTGGCCGATACTGTATGTTAGAGAGGCGTTTTTTTCCTCCGTGTATATATAGATAGATTTTTATATTTTATATTTTATGTTTATATTTTATATTACATATTTTATGTTTTTATTATACTATTATGATTACATAATTTCATGAGTGTTCACCATACCTCCATGTAAACAGTCCAAACAAACTACTTCCTTCCTTTGCATCTTTAAATAATTTCCATTCAAACTAATATCAATGATCATTTGTCTTAATCAAACCTAATCTCCTCCAAAAAAAATTAATTTTTAGAATTTCCTTTCAACATAATATTGAAAAAACCAGTTCTCATTAAATATGCATCTTGATTTCTATTGTTCACTGAATTACATTGCAATTATAAGACCTCATGCCAAATATTTACTCTGCCGCTATCACCTTCCGAACAAAAAGCAAATTCATAAAATTCATTCATCAAAATGTCGAAAAATTAATGAAACCATCTGGCTTTATTTTTACAAATTCTAAGTGAATTCTTTTCATTGAATTGCAGATTTCACTCGCCATCAACACCAAACGTAAACGCGAGCAACATTATTATCAACATTGAGAACATCTTCGTTTTATCGTCGTCATTATTATAATCAGCCGAACATAATGATGATAGGCTGGCGGCCAAGAATAATCAATAAAATTCTTAGAAAGTTCAAAGTTTGTGTCTTTTTATTCGCCTACTTCTGCTGCTTCTCCATCTTCCTCCTGCTACACAATTTTAGTTGAGACCCAAGAAATTGGGTTAATGGAATTCCAAGGCAAAGAATGAAATGAAAGAAGAAAACCATCATGTCTAACTTTAGGCGTCAAGAAACACTTTGGGGCACAAACTGCTAAGTTAAATTTTAGTGATGGGAAAAAGGTGGTGGTGGGGGTGGTTAGTGTTTGTGTGGGGTTAAGAAAGCATATAATAATTGTAATTGTTACAATAGCTTCGTTTTGTTGCCCAAAGAAAGTGGACAGCATGTTTTTTTCTTCTTTTTCTCGTTTTATTGTTGAAAAACTTTCAACTTTTGTGCTGTCATTTGCAGTTTGTTTTCGTTTCTTGAATTGCTACAACCAATCTAGTCATATTGCCATTAGTCGTTTTGTCCTACAAAAATTTGAACCAATACCAATAAAGAAACACTCTAGTTGTGACCAATCGTTATTGTACAAATGCATATTTGTTTTTGCATGTGTGTTGGTATAGAAATGAGAGCATAACATTTATTATTTCCCATGATACAGTGGGGTAAATGCGCCACTACTTCGAAGTGCGAAAGTTCAAATGTTGTGCATTGGGTTCCTTGCCGAAGTGGTGTCGAGGTGCATTTCTGGCTACGACCATGGGCAATTTCATATATGATCTCCTATGGACTTGATTTCCTGGGGGTTGCATTTCTCCAAAAACAAATACTTTAATATTTAAAAATCCCTCGTGAATTTTCAAACCTACTGTAATGTTTTTTTTTTTTCTCAGTGGTACATATATTTCTTCATCTTACCCTCCGCCGCCATAGCATTTACTTGCCAGTAAACTTTTGTATATTTCTTCAGCTGTCAACTGTCATTAGCAAATGTTTAGTTATTAATTTGTGTTGAACTTGCTCTTTCACTACCTCTCCCCCTGACTCCGGCTCACTCCTCTACTATTCACTTTAACTTGTTTCTTCAGGTTATGTAGTTCAGCATTTGCTTATATGTATTGTATTGTTTAACGTTGTTGCTGATATTGAGTGCAACACATACTTACAACTATCTACAGGTACGCATAAACGTTTCAACAATTAAAGTGCAAATTCAATAATGTTCAGAATATACGAACACGAACAACATAGCATAGACACTAAACAAAAGACATGATCGTTTCAGCTGCAGCAAGGGGAGACATTTCATTCGAATTGATTTTACATTGGCATGAGTATAAGTTCATGTTTTAGTTATTGCTGTTGTCCTTATTCTATAGGTGTTAAAAAGTGTGCAATTAACACACACATACTTACATAATTGCAGTTTGAAAATAATAAAACAAGAATGTGAAAAACGGAGAAAACAATTTAATGGAAAAATTAAATTGTAATAAGTTTTTCTTAGTACCACGCTTTCATTGTGGCACAAGCAATTGCAAAACACCAGTGATAACTACTAACAAAAGTAAGAAAAACATATAACACGGAATGCGTTTGAAGCCGCTTTATATTATACCATCAGCCGTTATGCCATCGAGAATATATACGCATTTATACGATAAAAGTCTGGCTGGCTGGGGCAAACGATAACTCTTCAACGGATTAACGGATTTGGTTCTAACGATGTACCTCTTAATATTCTGTACAAATGTAGATAAAATTCTAAGACGGGCCACAAAACATCGAAATTTTTTTTAATGGGGCGCACTATAACTGTGGAAGGAAGTAACCAATTTGGCCCTAACTTTGCACATCGTAATATTACTTTCAGACATAAATTAGGTTTGAATATGTACCATATTAGTCCTTTGCCTCCGGTATCACCCAAACAAATTTTCAAAATATTTAGCTAAAGTGCAGTTAAAGGTTGGTTTGGAAATTTTTTGCATCATGCGGCCCCCTTGAATCAAATTTAAATGGAAGGTGCTTACAACAAAAAAAAAAAAAAAAAAATCGCCGGAGTTCTTTTTAAATAAATCGCTATTCAAATTAATATTTTTAAGGGTTTTTTAGGTTTTCACGATTTGGCTTGGGAACAGCAAATCATATCGAAATGGGACTAAAAAAATTTTGTAGCTATGAAAATTCTCTACAACATTAACATTTATGATCTCTTCGTAGTTTTTACCGTTACAGAGATATACAAGCTTAAATTAGGACAATGGATTGACTGCATCGCCTCCTTATAAAGCACTGTCATGACTGCAATTTCCCAACTTAAACTTATATACCTCAACAACCTAGGAAAAAATTACGAAAGCCAATCTTGTAGAGAACTTTCACAGCTACAACATATTCCTTAGTCCCATTTCAATAGTACTTGCGGTTTCCAAGCAAAATCCTGGAAAACCTAAAAACCCTTAGAAATGTCAACTTGAATCACGATTTATTTAAAAAACGCTCCGGGAATTTTTTTGTTTTTTGATTTTTCTTATGTATGAACAATGTAGTTTCAGAATCCGCAAAAGCTTCCTAGGTGTAAACACCTTCCGTTAAAATTTGGTCCAAGAGCACCGTGTACAATTTGTTTCGAGTTCATACTTCCTGACCAAAAACTTCAAAACTATGCCGGCACCAACTACAACAATAAAACGAATTGAGTTTTCGATTTGACCGAAAAATTTCACATCATAAAATTTCATTCAAACGTACATCCATAACCAAGAAGGTTTATATCGGACAACACCGCCGGTTACCTCCCTCACAAAATATGCAAGTTTGCAATAGTAAGTTTACTTTCCAGTCCAAAATTTTAGATGGAGAAGTTTTACGCCCACGGATACACCAAATTCCTTAATTAGGTTAGAAAATATATCTTAAAATGTCTTTAGTCAGCCGGTACCTTCATATGGGGACTATTTGATATGGCTATGTTAACAATTTTTGGTACAGATAACAGACCATAGACCACGCCTCTATTAGACCACGCCTCTAATAGAACACGCCTTTAATAGACCATGCCTCTATTAGACCACGCCTCTAATAGAACACGCCTTTAATAGACCATGCCTCTATTAGACCACGCCTCTAATAGAACACGCCTTTAATAGACCATGCCTCTATTAGACCACGTCTCTAATAGAACACGCCTCTAATAGAACACGCCTCTAATAGACCACGCCTCTAATAGAACACGCCTCTAATTGACCACGCCTCTAATAGAACACGCCTCTAATAGACCATGCCTCTATTAGACCACATCTCTAATAGAACACGCCTCTAATAGACCACGCCTTTAATTGACCACGCCTCTAATGGACCACGCCTCTAATAGAACACGCCTCTAATAGACCACGCCTTTAATTGACCACGCCTCTAATGGACCATGCCTCTAATAGACCATGCCTCTAATAGACCATGTCTTTAATAGACCACGCCTCTAATGGACCACGCCTCTATTAGACCACGCAACTAATATACCACGCCTCTATTACACCACGCCTCTAATAGACCACGCCTCTATTAGACCACGCCTCTATTAGACCACGCAACTAATATACCACGCCTCTATTACACCACGCCTCTATTAGACCACGCCTCTAATAGACCACGCCTCTATTAGACCACGCAACTAATATACCACGCCTCTATTACACCACGCCTCTAATAGACCACGCCTCTAATAGACTATGCCTCTAATAGACCACGCCTCTAATAGACTATGCCTCTATTAGACCACGCCTCTAATAGATTATGCCTCTATTAGACCACGCCTCTAATAGATTATGTCTCTATTAGACCACGCCTCTAATAGACTATGCCTCGATTTGACCACGCCTCTAATAGACTATGCCTCTATTAGACCACGCCTCTAATAGACTATGCCTCTATTAGACCATGCCTCTAATAGATTGTGCCTCTATTAGACCACGCCTCTAATAGACTATGCCTCTATTAGACCACGCCTCTAATAGACTATGCCTCTATTAGACCACGCCTCTAATAGTCTATGCCTCTATTAGACCACGCCTCTAATAGACTATGCCTCTATTAGACCACGCCTCTAATAGACTATGCCTCTATTAGACCACGCCTCTAATAGACTATGCCTCTATTAGACCACGCCTCTAATAGACTATGCCTCTATTAGACCACGCCTCTAATAGTCTATGCCTCTATTAGACCACGCCTCTAATAGACTATGCCTCTATTAGACCACGCCTCTAATAGACTATGCCTCTAATAGACTATGCCTCTATTAGACCACGCCTCTAATAGACTATGCCTCTAATAGACTATTTCTCTAATAGACTATGCCTCTATTAGACCACGCCTCTAATAGACTATGCCTCTAATAGACTATTCCTCTAATAGACTATGCCTCTATAAGACCACGCCTCTAATAGACTATGCCTCTAATAGAGTATTCCTCTAATAGACTATGCCTCTATTAGACCACGTCTCTAATAGACTATGCCTCTAATAGACTATTTCTCTAATAGACTATGCCTCTATTAGACCACGCCTCTAATAGACTATGCCTCTATTAGACCACGCCTCTAATAGACTATGCCTCTATTAGACCACGCCTCTAATAGACTATGCCTCTATTAGACCACGCCTCTAATAGACTATGCCTCTAATAGAATATGCCCCTAATAGACTATGCCTCTAATAGACTGTTCCTCTAATAGATTATGCCTCTATTTGACCACGCCTCTCATAGACCACTCCTCTCATAGACCACGCCTTTCATAAACCACGCCTCTCATAGACCACGCCTCTAATAGATTATGCCTCTCATAGACCACGCCTCTATTAGACCACACCTCTGTTAGACCACGTCTCGAATGGACCACACCTCTATTAGACCAGGCCTCTATTAGACCAGGCCTCTATTAGACCAGGCCTCTATTAGACCAGGCCTCTATTAGACCAGGCCTCTATTAGACCAGGCCTCTACTAGACCAGGCCTCTATTAGACCAGGCCTCTATTAGACCAGGCCTCTACTAGACCAGGCCTCTATTAGACCAGGCCTCTATTAGACCAGGCCTCTATTAGACCACGCCTCTATTAGACCACACCTCTATTAGACCACGCGTCTATTAGACCACACCTCTATTAGACCACACCTCTATTAGACCACGCCTCTATAAGACCACACCTCTATTAGACCACGCCTCTATTAGACCACACCTATATTAGACCACGCCTCTATTAGACCACACCTCTATTAGACCACGCCTCTATTAGACCACACCTCTATTAGACCAAGCCTCTATTAGACCACACATCTATTAGACCACACCTCTATTAGACCACGCCTTTATTAAATTAAGACACGGCTCTATTAGACCACGCCACTATTAAATCAAGACACGGCTCTATTAGACCACGCCTCTATTAAATTAAGACACGGCTCTATTAGACCACGCCTCTATTAAATTAAGACACGGCTCTATTAGACCACGCCTCTATTAAGTTAAGACCACGCCTCTATTAGACCACGCCTCTAATAGAACACGCCTTTAATAGACCATGCCTCTGTTAGACCACGCCTCTAATAGAACACGCCTCTAATAGACCATGCCTCTATTAGACCACATCTCTAATAGAACACGCCTCTAATAGAACACGCCTCTTATTGGCCACGCCTCTAATGGACCCCGCCTCTATTAGACCATGCCTCTAATAGACCATGTCTCTAATAGACCACGCCTCTAATGGACCACGCCTCTATTAGACCATACCTCTAATAGACCATGTCTCTAATAGACCACGCCTCTATTACACCACGCCTCTAATAGACCACGCCTCTATTACACCACGCCTCTAATAGACCACGCCTCTATTAGACCCCGCAACTATTAGACCACGCCTCTAATAGACTATGCCTCTATTAGAGCACGCCTCTAATAGACTATGCCTCTATTAGACCACGCCTCTAATAGATTATGGCTCTATTAGACCACGCCACTAATAGACTATGCCTCTATTAGAGCACGCCTCTAATAGACTATGCCTCTATTAGACCACGCCTCTAATAGATTATGGCTCTATTAGACCACGCCACTAATAGACTATGCCTCTATTAGACCACACCTCTAATAGACTATGCCTCTATTAGACCACGCCTCTAATAGACCATGCCTCTATTAGACCACGCCTATAATAGACTATGCCTCTATTAGACCATGCCTCTAATAGACTATGCCTCTATTAGACCACGCCTCTAATAGACTATGCCTCTATTAGACCACGCCTCTAATAGACAATGCCTCTAATAGACTATTTCTCTAATAGACTATGCCTCTATTAGACCACGCCTCTAATAGACTATGCCTCTATTAGACCACGCCTCTAATAGACTATGCCTCTATTAGACCACGCCTCTAATAGACTATGCCTCTAAAAGACTATTCCTCTAATAGACTATGCCTCTATTAGACTATGCCTCTATTAGACCACGCCTCTAATAGACTATGCCTCTATTAGACCACGCCTCTAATAGACTATGCCTCTATTAGACCACGCCTCTAATAGACTATGCCTCTAAAAGACTATTCCTCTAATAGATTATGCCTCTCTTTGACCACGCTTCTAATGGTCTATGCCTCTATTAGACCACGCCTCTCATAGACCACGCCTCTATTAGACCACACCTCTCATAGACCACGCCTCTATTAGACCACACCTCTATTAGACCACACCTCTATTAGACCACGCCGCTATTAAATTAAGACACGGCTCTATTAGACCACGCCTCTATTAAATTAAGACACGGCTCTATTAGACCACGCCTCTATTAAATTAAGACACGGCTCTATTAGACCACGCCTCTATTAAATTAAGACACGGCTCTATTAGACCACGCCTCTATTAAATTAAGACACGGCTCTATTAGACCACGCCTCTATTAAATTAAGACACGGCTCTATTAGACCACGGCTCTATTTAATTAAGACACGGCTCTATTAGACCACGCCTCTATTAAATTAAGACACGGCTCTATTAGACCACGCCTCTATAAAGTTAAGACCACGGCTCTATTAGACCATGCCTCTATTCGACAACGGTTATATTAGACCACGGCTCTATTAGACCACGCCTCTCTATAATATTCCACTACTGTATTAGCTAATATTCCACGCCTCTAATAGACCACTTTTATCCACAAATTTGTCATAGCAGGTCTACGTTTTTGATATTGAAATATGCAGCTAAAGTCCTCAAAATTCCAAAAATCGGAAGGTATATTTATATGGGGACTACATCTTAATATGGACCCATGATGAAAATTTTAAGTTGTCAAATTACAGGTGAAGATAAAATCATAAACATACCGAAAATCGGGAGGTACCGTTATATGGGGCATGTATAGCCCGTCTTCGAACTTGATCTGCCTATGGAAAAAACACATTCAGGTGGAAAATTACTGTGGACGCTTGAGTGGTTACAACATACGGACATAGCTAGCTCTGCTCAGAATAGTATACTGCATACTTCAATGCGTTACAAAATGAAAAACAAGTTTATTGTACCCTCTACACAACGGGGAGGTAAAAACGTGACTCATATAGTGATGGTTTAAAACCCTTTTTCAGGCAATTTGAAGTCGATTAAGCCATGTCCATCTGTGTGTCGGGCTGGTGCTTATATGGACTCTCCAACATGGGGTCCGAGTAGGTCATTCTTGTGGTCCTGATCACAACCAAAAATATTAAAATAATTAAATAATGACCCGAAAGTTCTAATGGGACTTACGGTCAAATGACTATTGATCACCATCAATCTTGACGAAGGTACCCGATTAGGTTAAAACACTGCTCGTTGCAATATTTTATGCAAACTTTGATCAAGTTCGAAGATTGATGGACCTACGGACATGGCTTAGTCGACTTCAAATTGGCCAAACATACTTGGGGTCTAAAATCATTATTTCGTAGAGACACATTTTTGGCCATTTTAAAGACTGTATATACCCGCGCTTGCCTAATGGCTGAAGGTATACAACTATTAAATGATTGTTATAAATCAGATTTTTTGAAGATATTTCCCAGCCTATTATCAATCCTATTTTAAGATTTTTCAGAACATTTCCTGTCCCGTTATCGGCTTAATAATCCTGAATTTATTACAAAACCCTAAACGTTTCTTTAAATACGATTTCTTCTCAACTTATTCAAACTTTTTTAAAATACAAAAATATATATATATTTATTTATACAGATAAAGAAGAAGATATGGTATTTAGTGTAACATAGAAACGGTTGACTGAGAAGACTTCGAAAAAAATTGCTGTCTGTTAAGTAATTCCATCATAAAAATGCTAATAAATATGTTTATTTATATTTTGTCATACATCGTTTTTCATATTCTCCAAGTTCCTCTTATTTAGCTTTGCTGTGACAAATATATTTATTTTCGTTTATTTCGTTTTGGCTCTATGTTTCTACAAGTTCTTGTTTTTGTCTTTTTTATGACCGTAAGTAACAGTAAATGTTTGTATATTTATATTTATGCTAATGTGCTTTACTATTAATATTGTTGTCATAAAATACATATTTTATTACGCTGATGGAGTGTAGGAATTTAAATGAAAGCTTTGCAGTATTCGTTTTTTTTAATTTTATTTTTCATTCTGAGTTCATTGGATGTAAAGTGTAAAGTGAAAAAAGGGGAGGAATGATGATCAAAAGCTAACTTTTAAATAACATTTATTATGGTGCTAATAAAGTCAGTGGAGAAAAAAAGGAAATAAAATTAATATTTTTTCTCTTAATGGAATAGAGTTATGTGTTAATTGCATTTGAAGGAAAGTAGGAAATTTATGGTGTTGTGTTCACTTAAGTTTATAGTCGTTCGTAATAAACAAACATACATACATACATACATACATACATACATACATACATTCATACATACATACATACATACATATGTATTTAAATAAAATTTTTATGATGAAACAAGTAAGTAAAAGTTATAGTCGGTCGTAGCCGACCATGTGATACCCTACACCATTACCACTGGGACTTAGCTTTCAACAAATCAAAATTCCTTTATGGAATAAATTCTCTTCTCTCGTATTGGTTCAATCATGTGGGACCGATCGGGCTATTATTGCGACGATCATCACCAATAACAATAGGTGTCTATTCTGGTCTGAACCCGACCTCCATGTAAAATTTCGTGACGTTCAGTCCATAATTGTGACCTGGAGTTTGATTATCAAATCAAAATCGCTTTATCTCGTCGAGATATGAAGATTGGTATATCATATTGGGGGTCTCCGACAAATATTTCGCGGTGTTACATAAATTTTTGGGAAAACTAAATTATATTACCCCTGGTGTGGGTATAATTATGTGGAGTGATGGAAATATAGTCAAGGTAATTATAGAATTTTTAAGCTTTACTAAACCCACAGTTAAATACACTCAGCCTACGACAGTTCTATTTTTAAAACGATTTCCAAAGAACTCGCACATTAATGTATTTTGTTTCTATTCATTGTCATAATGTATATGATAATTATGGGATTTAATTAAACCCCTTTCTCTTATCAAATGACCTCATACAAATGATCACATTTCCGCTCGAATGTCAAATAAAGCGTTACCCTCACATTAAACACGCATAATTAATCAAATCACATTAATGTTGAATGAATTACTCGTGCCAATGTTAATTACTTTGATAACAGTTTTACGCCACAGGGTTTCTTTTATTCCATGTAAAGCTTTATATGTCTGACAGGTTGGTGGTTGGTGTAGCAGCGGGGAAAATGCTTAGATTATTAATTGTATTTACTTCAAACTCAAATATAAATGAAGTTTCATAATTTTATAGAATTCTACTTCAGTGGAGTGGATAAATGAGCATGTGGATGGGAGTATTTATTTTATACAACCACACACGAAGTTAAATTACTCCTATAAGCATTATTTGTTACACAAAGGTATTGGGTGGAGCGTATGATGAATGTGAATGATTTTACTCAATACTCATACAATACGCTGGCATGTAATGGGAATTAGGTGGAATAATAAAATAAAAAAATAGTTATAACAAGTAAAAATCGTTATGTTCGAACTTTTTATACCCTCCACCATAAAATAATAATAATAATTGTTCCACAAACATCCCAGGCGGGAATGGAATGATTAGGGTCCTTTCACAATTTTAGGTGTAACAACTTTTCGATAATGAATAGACTCCTACTGCCTCCCACTATTGCTTAAATTACACTGTGAACACAAATGTTGGGGCAGAGATAATTCCTTTTGGAGATGAATGCCCTTGGTATGTGTATATTAAAAACCCCGAAGGACAGATGCGCCGTGAGTCGAACTTCCGCGTTATGGCGTGATGAAGTTTTTGCAAGAGACCCTGCAAGCCATCATGAATTAGCATTATATCTTTGTTTGTTGTTTTTGTGGAGCACTTAAGCAACAGTGAACAAAGATATAACGCTAACTCCTGATAGCCCACAGGGTCTCTAACAAAAATTTCATCACGCCATAACGCGGAAGTTCGACTCACGGCGGATCTGTCCTTCGGGGTTCATAATATACTCACCAAAGCCTTTCTTCCCCAAGAGGAATTTTCCGTGCCCCAGACTTTCATCTCCATTTTGTTGCACAGTGTTATCTAATCTAATCTAAAAAAATGTATTCAGCTAGGTGAAAAGTTTTATAGCTGCAGGGAACTTCAAGAGTCAAATTGAGGGTAGTTTCATCAAAACAATGTAGACCCTCAAAAATGGACCCATGTTGACGAATTTTAGTGAAGACATTTCGTGACCACTGAAAATTCCCGAAAATCGGGAGGTACAGTTATATGGGTGGATATACCAAAACATGGACATATGTATATTGACGATTATTTTTGAATAGACAAAATTGTAGCTAAAATTCTCAAAATACCGATCATTACAGCTAGTTCGGTTAAAAATTGCAGCTAAATTCTCAAAATACCGGAAATCGGGAGGTACCGATATATGGGGGCTTACCAAAACATGGACCTATGTTGACGATGTTTCGTTGGAGATATTTCATGACCCCTGAGAACCTCAAATGTCAAATTACACCTAGTTCGGTTAAAAATTGTAACTAAAATGCTCAAAATACCGAAAATCGGGAGGTACGGTTATAAGGGGGCCATAATAAAACATGGACTTATGTTAACGATGTTTGGTGGAGATGTTTCATGACCACTGAGAACCTCAAATGTCAAATTGCAGATAGTTCGGTTACAAATTGTAGCTAAAATCTCAAAATACCGAAAATCGGGAGGTACCGTTATATGGGGGCTATACCAAAACATGGACCTATGTTGACGATGTTTCGTGGAGATGTTTCATGACCACTGAGAACCTCAAATGTCAAATTACACCTAGTTCGGTTAATAATTGTAACTAAAATGCTCAAAATACCGAAAATGGGGAGGTACGGTTATAAGGGGGCCATACCAAAACATGGACCTATGTTAACGATGTTTGGTGGAGATGTTTCATGACCACTGAGAACCTCAAATGTCAAATTGCAGATAGTTCGGTTACAAATTGTAGCTAAAATTCTCAAAATACCGAAAATCGGGAGGTACCGATATATGGGGGCTATACCAAAACATGGACCTATGTTGACGATGTTTCGTAGAGATGTTTCATGACCACTGATAACCTCAAATGTCAAATTGCAGATAGTTCGGTTAAAAATTGTGGCTAAAATTCTCAAAATACCGAAAATCGGGAGGTACCGTTATATGGGGACTATACCAAAACATGGACCTATGTTGACGATGTTTCGTGGAGATGTTTCATGACCACTGAGAACCTTAAATGTCAAATTGCAGATAGTTCGGTTAAAAATTGTGGCTAAAATTCTCATAAAACCGAAAATCGGGAGGTACCGTTATATGGGGACTATACCAAAACATGGACCTATGCCCATATCCTTTGGGATATAAGTTTGTTGATCACTAGGAACCCTAAGTGCCAAATTATAACTAATTCGGTCTGCAAATGTGGCGAAGAACGTCAAAATACCTCAAATCCGGAGGTACCGTTATATGGGGGCTATACCAAAGAACTTGACCTGCCTATGGAAAAAATACCCTCGGGTGCAAAATTTCAGCACTCTATCTCAATTATTGCGGACGCTTGAGTGATTACAACAGACGGACAGACAGACGGACAGACGGACATGGCTAGATCGTCTTAGAATTTTATCCTGATCAAGAATATATATACTTTATAGGGTCGCAAATGATTAGTTCGATGTGTTACAAACGGAATGACAAACTTAATATACCCTCCATACTATGGTGGAGGGTATAAAAAAGAATCAGTTGGATTGCCAATTGCTAAATACACTAAGCTTGTGATAGTAAAAAAACAATAACAGGAGCGGTGGACCTAAATGTACTATTAATAGCATTTCCGTAGATGACAAAATAAGTATTGGAAGTTCTTAAGTAAGTATCATAAACAGACCAAATCCACTGAAAGGCCCTATCAGCACAATCTACACCAACAAAAGTCACATAATTCTTCTTATATTGGATGAATAGCTCTTTGTCGGGTGTTTGGAACATTCGGGCCATTATCGAGAAGAGTATGGTGAACAAAATAATGGCGTTGTAACAAAGACCACAAAGACTATTAAAACTTTAGTGCGACATGTGTATGAAAGAGTACTCGTAAATATTGGGACGTTTCGCGGCCCATACATCAGCAAGTATTAACTTCCGCTAGAAAACAAAAAATAATCTTTTAGTCATGAACACAAAGACTTTCCGCTATTCAAACGATCCCGGAAGGGTCATTTAACTTAATAGAAGCGCAATAGGGTTGTACTGTTGCGGTGGAAAGACCTGAAGAAACGGACCGACATAGTCCATCTTGGAGCTGGATCTAATTTTGGAAGTCATTTCTTTCGACGTATTCAGCTTTTGGGTCATTAAAATTTTCAAAACTATTCTCAAATAGCTCTTAAACCAGCAATCGGTACACAAAAACAACAATTCGAGCAAACACTGCTGTCAGTACATGGTTTTTCAATTTGTTAGTGGAGAGAGAAGCTCTCTTTGCGAGTAAAGGGCTGCGAAATGCTGTCTTGAAGTGCATTAAAGCGAAAATGTTGTACTTTTGTAGGAGGAATCATAACATTTCGAAGAAATATTACGATTACAAATAATTACTTACTTAGTTGGCCCATTACAGAACATTTGTTCCAAAGACCGAACTAAGAAAAGATCTCCATTCCTCTCCGTTTTTCGCTTGACTTTTTGGAATACCGCGCCTTTTCATTTCTTCATCCACTTGTATGCTCCATCGAAGCTTGGCCTGCCGATTCTGCGTGCACCGCCATGTGGCATGTATTCATATGCCTTTTTAGCGGGTTCATCGTCGTTCATTCTTATGATATGGCCTAGCCAACGCAAGCGTTGCATCTCGATACGTTTAACTATATTCATGTCTTTGTATAGCTGATACCGTCAACGCAAATCGGCCCGTAGATCTTTCGAAGAAATTTCCTCTCAAACACACCAAGCACTGCCTTATCTGCTTGCGCAAGTACCCATGCTTCGGAGCCATACATTAGCACGGGTAGTATCAGCGTTTTGTATAGTGTTATTTTTGTTTGACGAGATATGGCTTTGTTTTTAAATTGCTTGCTTAAACCACAGTAGCATCTGTTTGTTGTGTTTATGGCAGTGCCGAGGTAGACGAAGTCTTTAACTACCTCAAAATTTTAGGTACCAACTTCCACAGTTGGTCCGAGCTCTATGGACGCTTTGCGCGTAGACACCATCAATTTGGTCTTTTCGCCGTTTACCGCCAGACCCACTTTCGCAGATTCTGCTTCGACCTTCATAAAGGTATCGGTTACTTCTTTTACTGATCGTCCCATAATGTCTATATCATCAGCATAAGCAAGTAATATGTGGCTATTGGTGTAGATTGTGCCACTTCTTTTGACGTTTGCCTCTCGTATAACCTTTTCTAGCAGGATGTTGAAGAGGTCACACGAAAGGCTGTCTTCTTGTCTGAAACCTCTTTTGGTACAAAATTCTTCGGAGAGGTTTCTTCCAATTTTAACTGAGGACCTAGTA
This sequence comes from Musca autumnalis, assembly GCF_047663935.1. Classification (NCBI taxonomy): domain Eukaryota; kingdom Metazoa; phylum Arthropoda; class Insecta; order Diptera; family Muscidae; genus Musca; species Musca autumnalis. Next base: position 40,745,904 of record NW_027411644.1, read on the forward strand.
TCAGTTAAAGTCATCTTACAAAGCCGGATGAGCTTTGCGGGAATACCAAATTCAGACATTGCATGGAATACCTTTGATCGGAGGGGACTGTCGAATGCTGCTTTATAATCGACAAAAAGGTGATATGTGTCGATCTGCATCTCTTGGGTCTTCTCTAGGATTTGCCGCAGGGTAAATATCTGGTCAATGGTGGACTTGCCAGGTCTAAAGCCACATTGGTATGGTCCAATTATTTCGTTGACCATTGGCTTTAGTCGTTCGCACAATATCCCTGACACTATCTTAAAGGCAATAGGGAGAAGACTTATGCCCCTATAGTTGGAGCATACAGTCTTATCTCCTTTCTTGTGGACGGGACATAGGATGCTCAGGTTCCAATCGTCGGGTACGCGTTCTTTCTGCCAGATGGTGCTTACTAGCTGATGCATACACCTTATCAGCGCGTCGCCTCCGGTTTTAAACAACTCGGCTGGTAAGCCATCGGCTCCTGCTGCAGTATTATTCTTCAGCCGGTTGATTGCTGTTTTTACCTCATCTTGGCCGGGCGGTATACATTCCATGCCATCTTCTGGGATTGGATCTGTGGTATCTTCGTCGTCTTCGCTACTATTGGATACCAGCAGATTGGAGAAATGTTCCTTCCATATCCTGAGCACGCTATCTGTATCTGTTACCAGATTACCTTGCTGGTCTTTACAGGAGGATGTGCCTGTACCAAAGCCATCTGTTTGATGTTTCACTCTTTGGTAGAATTTTCGGACTTCATTCTGGCTCTTGTACATCTCGATTTTTTCACACTCCCGATTTTCCATTTCTTTCTTTTTCTTGCGGAATAGACGTTTCTCTTCTCTCCTTTTCTCCTGATATCACTCTCGTGCACTACGCGTTGCTACTGATTGCAAAGTAGCTCTAATACGTGGTGCAATGGTATGCACGCCTTGCACGCAGAAGGTCAGTGGTTCGATTCCCCGGCCAGGCAACATCAAACATTTTTCAACGGCGGCAAAATACCCCTCAGTAATGTTGGCGACATTTCCTGAGTATTTCAGCCTTGTACAATTTCTCTACAAGTGGTGTCTTAAGACACGCCGTTCGGACTCGGCGATAAACAGTAGGTCCCATATCATTGAGCTTAATATGAATCGGGGTGCACTCATTGATATGAGAGAAGTCTCCCTTGTCCCGTATGGGATGTTGTGGAACAATGTTGTTTGTTTTTTAAATAATTACGACGAAATCGGCTAGTCAATTTTGAAATTATCATGCACATCAGTTATTTTATTTGTACTTTTATCTCAGGTAGTATGGACTTGTCTACAAAAACAAACAATTAATCATTGTAATCAGGGCCAAAAATCCAAATCGAACAGCACTTAAGGGAAGATGTTGACATTTTGTAAAGAGGTAAAAAATAAGCTTGGTCTATTAGGGTCATGATTTAATAGAGGATGGCTTGAAAGAGACATGGTCTATCAGTAGCCGGGTGCAAGAGGGATGGTTTAAATGAGACGTGGTCTATCAGTAACGTGGTTCAAGATGGATGGTTTAAAAAAGGGCGTGGTCTATTAGGGACGTAGTCTAATTGAGGAGTGATCCAATAGAAGGGTGGTGTGATCTATAGGGGATTTAAAGAGGCGTGGTCTATTAGATACTTAAAAGTGGTGTGACCTTTAAGGGGATTAAAAGAGGCGTGGTCTATTAGATACTTAAAAGTGGTGTGATCTTTAAGGGGATTCAAAGAGACGTGGTCTATTAGATACTTAAAAGTGGTGTGACCTTTAAGGAGATTAAAAGAGGCGCGGTCTATTAGATACTTAAAAGTGGTGTGATCTTTAAGGGGTTTCAAAGAGACGTGGTCTATTGGATACTTAAAAGGGGAGTGATCTAATTAGGGGTGCCTTAAAATAGGCGTAGAACGATTCACAGAAGAACGGTAGACGCCGACTTATTCAGTCGACGACAAGCAAAAAAACCTTCCGCCTCCATATTTTACAGTGTCTTTGCAATATTAGGTTGCCAATTTGGCCCAAGCTTTTTACCATCTGAGTACTTTAAATTAAACGTAGCCTCATCAGAAAACCGCACAGTCCTCGATTTTTTCTACTCCAGTTCAAATGGATCTTCCAGTCTGGCTCCTTCATTTATAGTCGATATGAAAGGGTTTTTTGCTGACTGAATAAGCCGGCGTCTACCGTTCTTCTGTGAATCGTTCTGTTGCTAATTTTTAAACCTAAGTTATTTAGTATTTGACCAGAGGATGCTGTAGCATCATTTTTGGATGAATATGAACAATATCGGCTAATGTATTGGTATAGCCCCCTTATAGCAGTACCTTCCGATCTTCGGTATTTTGGGTATTTAAGCCACATTTTCCTACTAAGTTAGCTGTAATTTGATATTTAGCGTTCCCAGTGGTCACAAAACATACCCACTAAAAATCGTGGACCTGGATCCACGTTTGGGTATAGCCCCCATATAACGGTAACTTCCGATTTTCAGTATTTTGAGGATTTGAGCTAAATTTTCCGAAAATCAATTATTTCGCCTGCAATAATTAATGATTTAGTATCCTCTATGTTTAAAAGATGTGTTTGTATCATCCAGAATAGAGGATACGCAACGAAATATTGATTTCAATAGTTTTATTGTACCTCAAATTGGGGGGTGCTTTAGTTTTGTCCGCTTATATTTGCGACCTAAAATGTTTTTTGAATTTTAACTTTTGTTTATTAAATTCTGAATTCCTTATTTGAAATATAAAAATGAAAAATAAAAAAAAAAATTATTACTTTGTTTTCTTAAAAAAATTATCATTTAAAAAAATGTACTGAGGGGGTGCTTTAGTTTTGGCCGATACTGTATTGTTTATTCGGCGACTTATATTAAAAGTTGATGGGGAATATTTTTGTCTTTGACGTCTTCTATCTAGAATGAAGTTTTGTGGGACAAAACTTAATGATCTCAGATAAAGTACAACATTAACCCTAAAACGTGATTTTATTTTTGGCAGATTCCTGGCGTTTAGGTACATTTTAGAGTTTTGGTGTATTCGGGGACCTATAGTAAAATTTTATCACAAATAATTTTGTAGAATATTTTGATCTGATATTTTGATCTGATCTGATACGATCACGTTTTAAAAAAAGGGATCAAAAAGACCCCTTTAGTGACTCGCATGAGGGTTAATTTTTTTCATAAAAAGATACCCCGCATTTTTGTCAGTAATATTGCCAAAGACACTTTATACCTAAAACGTAAGGATTCCAAGGAATCTGATGTCGAATATTTCAAAACCTGTAGAAATGGGCGGAACTTGTCACGCCTATTTAGGTTACTTCCGGACGTAAACTTTCAAAACGACGATTAACGTGTCCCCTTTCATAATCTGTACGGGGTTTCTTGTAATTTTAAAAAAATCAATTTTGATGTACCTTGTAATTATGCAGAAAAAGGTGATTTAATCTTATAAAGTACCGAAAAATTGATGGTAACCCTATATGGAGGCTGTGGTCAAAAGTGGACCGAGATAACATTTCTTTATAAGGTGGTGTTTTGTACTCTGAGTTCATTATAAAATCTATTCGATTTGAATAATTGGTAAACACTGGCCGAAATAACGAGATATAAATCATATAGGGAGTATACCAAATCATGGACAAATACTGACAATATTTCGCGAGGAGGAAATTCGTTTGATCAATGTGCTGGTAACAGTAAAATATTCCAATTCATAATGGTTCATTATATGGGAATCGCGCGAAAACATGGACCTACATAGGACTGCAATATTTTTGTAACAGTGTTTTTAGGTCACTAGGTGCCATTGAACAAATTTCAGTTCGATACATTTTCTAGAAATATTTTTGTCACACCTTACCATGTAAGTGCCACCACTGTGGGCTGGGGGTAATAAATAAAAAATGCCACAGAAAAACCTTGTTTAAAGAGAATCTGTTTGAAGTAGCCTTTTCCGTGCGATTGCGTATTCGAAAATATCTTCTTATTTATTTTCTTGATAATAGCGAAATACGGAATTTGTGTTATGTGTAAACGACTATTTCTGAATAAAATAAATTCCAGTATTTAGTTTAAATAACACTGTGTGTAATTTTTTGAGTCATGTTTTATTAACCATATTCTGACTCCACAGTGTGATAGAACACCAAAAATGAGAAGACACGTGTCTCGCCGTTTTTCCCTATCTCATCAACTTTCGCGGTTATAGGCCCGCAAAGGTTTGAGGCTTTGATGTAAAAAGGGTCATTTAGTCAGGACTATATCTTCCAAACCGTTAGGAAATTTGAATTTATCTCAGAGGCAAAGTTGTACCTCTTGTCTTAAAGAACAAAAATTGTGAACACATATAGCCCATCAAACTTCATCTGCAAGGACAAAATCGCCATGGTCAAATTTCTTTTAAAAATTTTCTCAAGTTTTGTTATACAGCTTTCAACCCGATCAAATTTGAAGGAAGCAACCAACTACAAAAATGTACCTCAGATCTCAATATACATCTTTCTAGAATATACGAACTCTGTAGCAACGGATCTTAATGGTCAAAATAGCAAAACAATTGGGATTTTTATCCTCTTTTCTAGGATTCTGCTCCATAGATATTAAACCGTTCAAAATTCAAGAAAACAATCAACCACAATAGCGTAGCAAAGGCATCAATAAACAACTTTCTGGAATATGCGAAATGTCTATGAACGGTTCTTAATGGTAAAAATAGCAAAAATCTTTCGAAAATATGCAATTTTTATACTTTTTTCTCCGACTCTGGTCCAAAGATACACAACCGCCCAAAAATTAAGGATACCGTCAACCACAAAAATGTACATAAGATTTCAATAAACAAATTTTTAGAACATATGAAGATTCTAGGAATGATTCTTAGGGCTGATATTCACGAACAATTAAATTTTTTAACATTCCCCCTGCTCAGGTTTGGAAATAACAAGCTGTTAAAAACTCAAGGAAATTTGAAAGGTTTGTTATTTACGGACCTGAACAGGAAAGAATGATGTAAAATAATCGAATTTTGAGCTTGAAGAATCGTTCCTAGAATCTTCATTTGTTCTAGAAACTTGTTTGCTGAAACCTAAGGTACATTTTTGTAGTTGACTGTATCCTTAATTTTTGGGCGGTTGCGTATCTTTGGACCAGAGTCGGAGAAAAAAGTATAAAAATTGGATATTTTCAAAAGGTTTTTGCTATTTTTACCATTAAGAACCGTTCATAGACATTTCGCATATTCCAGAAAGTTGTTTATTGATGCCTTTGCTACGCTATTGTGGTTGATTGTTTTCTTGAGTTTTGAACGGTTTAATATCTATGGACCAGAATCCTAGAAAAGAGGATAAAAATCCCAATTGTTGTGCTATTTTGACCATTAAGATCCGTTTCTACAGAGTTCGTATATTCTAAAAAGATGTATATTGAGATCTGAGGTACATTTTTGTAGTTGGTTGCTTGCTTCAAATTTGATCGGTTTGAAAGCTGTATAACAAAACTTGAGAAAAATTTTAAAAGAAATTTGACCATGGCGATTTTGACCTTGCAGATGAAGCTTGATGGATTATAGTGTTCACAATTTTTGTTATTTAAGACAAGAGTTACAACTTTGCCTCCGAGATAAATTCAAATTTCTTAACGGTTTAGAAGATATAGTCCTGACAAAATGACCCTTTCTACATCAAAGCCTCAAACTTTTGGAGGCCTATAACCGCGAAAGTTGATGAGATAGGGAAAAACGTCGAGACACGTGTCTTCTCATTTTTGGTGTTCTATCACACTGCGGTGTCAGAATATGGTTAATAATTTTCGTGTTGCACAGTGTAATACTCCAATTTATTTATTTTTCCCATAGAAAATAAAAAAACATTAAAATTCTCATCATCAATTTTAAAAATAATATTTTTTCTATTTGTTCGTATTTATATTTCATTTTTGTAGATGGTTGTGGTTGTTGTCGTTATTTCTAGTTTATGTCAGACCATTTAAGGCAACAACAATAATTGTATGCAAAATGAAACAAACAACTAAACAAATGTAGAACTGAAGAGTGTGGTAAATTGTGTTGAATGCCACAAATGGCGGTAGCTTTTAGTGAATTGTATACAATTTTTGTTTTTCTTTTTTTTTTTTGCTATTTGGTAATACCACAAACATGGTAACATCAGTGGCAACAGCAGCAGCAGCAGTTGAAGTACTCTCGTATCGTTAACAAACAAAAAGTAATAAAAAATACAAAAATAATATTTTTGTTAGTCCAAAAATAAATATTATATGCTGGCATTAGAAATGATTACACACACAGCACACATTTGTATTGTATTTCAGATATGAGATAATCCATGATTTGAAAATAAATTCAAAAGAATTTCATTCCTTTAAAATCTTGAAAGATATTTCGGGGAATCTTCGCTAACAAAAAAAGGGTTGTATAAAAAATAATATTCAAGTCACACATATGTTAGGGAGTTTTTAAAACTTTTTTCCCACTCCATGTCTAACCCCACACGTGTTACTTCCCTTAGAAAAAAAAACATACTTAAATTATTCCCATATATATTTATGTGTTTAAAAATATGATATGCATAAAAACCACCGTCCCATTTCAATTGTTATAATTTAGAATGAAAAAAAAAGAAATATTCATATTAAGATATGAACGGATGCGGATGTAACTTTGGCGGAAAGTTCTCAACAAAACAAATACTCTCCATCATTTTAGCCACAGCGGTTTTATACAGTGCTCCAACCAAGCAACGAACCAACCCCAACCTAACCCATTACCATGATTATCATCTGACTGACAAACTGAGTAAGTAAATGAGTGAGCGAGTGAGTCTATCAGGAACATCATTATTGTCCATAACGCTTGGTTTGTCTAATGTGGCCACATATAGCCCCAAAAAATGTTGTTGGTTACTGCTACAGCAAGTGGTGCTGCCGCAGCTGCTGTTGCTGTTATTGTTACAATGGCAGCTATGATAATAATTTTTGTTGCTGTTTTTTTCTATGTTGGTCTGGTTATTTTAAGTTTATCATCGTAAATTTTTGTTTGGTCGGATGTTGTGGCAAAAAAATTTAATTTTATGCATAATTTAACACAATTATAATGATGGATATGTGGACATATATACATATATACGGACATATAATTGTCACAGAAGTTGAGTAGAGACAATGTTTCATTAAAGGAATGCCCGTAGGGAAAACTACTTTTTTGATAAATTATATTTTATATTTAAAGAAATAACATTTAATTAAATTGAACATGGAATTTTTCAGTTATTATAAAAATAGGCAGATGTCTTATCAAATCACAATATCCCCCCTACATACCGTCTCTTTTGCAGGTGCGAAATCTCTCGTAGTAAATAGACCTAGCGTATTCCATTTTTAGACCAATGCTATTGATTTTCGTTTTCCATTGCCGAAACTGCATGTTGGGGACGGACCATCACTTCTTACTTCAAAAAGCCAGTTTTTGAAGCAGTATGGGTCCTTTTAATTTTAACGATGGTCACTATATCAGTTAATGTCATATTGCAAAGCTGTATGAACTTCGATTTGGCTAGGAATAAGGTTAACTCTATTATACTCTTTTAATGGAAAGGTGTTTAAATATTGACCAGTTTCACTCAATAACATTTTTTAGTGGTAGTTGAACAACCTTCAGCACACTACAGGCAACATTTCTTGAGTATTTCTTACATATACAATTCTATCTGTCTGAAGAAGGACTTCTCATTTCTATTATGAAAAAGACCTTCTGAGGTCTTTTATGGGAAACTGATGTTATAAATGCTTTCTATGGGCAAAACCCTGCAAAGATATCCTTTTAAGGCCTAATATGGGCAGAAGACATTTGACTGATTTCTATGAGCAGAACATAAGGCCTTCATTAGATGGAAGGCCTTATATGGTGATTAGGCTATCCATGGGCAGAACATTTGTTTAGAAGTACTTCTAAGGTAGAAGACTTTCTATGGCCAGAAGACCCTCCAAAGGTCTTCTATGAAAAGAAGACACTTTATAAGCTTTTTAAGCAGAGAAGTTCATGTACTCGTATAAGTCTTCTACGGGCAGCAAAGTTCCAAGTTCGACAATAATCCTTAAAAATCTATTTTTAAAAATATTCGGTTATCCTTGCAGATATGTTTCAAAAATCCACGATTATTAAATTTCTTTCAAAAAATCCACGGTTATTAAATTTATATAAAAAAACTGTACTTGAGAATTATGTTGAAAATTGGCTTAAAAAATCGCTGATTATATTGAAATTTTTTTTTAAAAAATCCCAGATTATGTTGAAGCTTTCTTGAAAAAAAAATTGTTGAAAATTCGTTTAAAAATCCACGATTTTTTATAAATGTGTTTATAAAAATACACTAATATCCTTAATTTTTTTTAAATTCAACGCTTGTCCATGTTCACGGTTATCTTCGAAAATATGTTGTAAAAAATCCACGAGTATTCTTGAAAAAATATTTTATTAAAAATTTACCATTATCTTTAAAATTTTGTTTTAAATCTTTGGAAAATTCTTTTTTAAACATCGACGATTATCCTTAAAAAATATTTTCTTAAAAATCCACTATTTTTCTTTTATATATTTTTTTTAAATCCGCGATTTTACTTAAAGAAATATTATTATCCCCGAAAAAACATTTTTAAAATCCCACGTCCTTGAAAAAGTATTTTTATAAATCTCACGTCATTGAAAAAAATATTTTTATGAAAACACGATTATTCTTGGAAAAAGTAATTTTTAAATATATTCAATAATCTATGTCCTTGAAAAAAAATGAAGAAGAGTATCTGCCAAAAGTTTTTTGTAGACAGAATATTTTCAAAGAAAATTATTCTATTAAAAAACTACACCTTCTATTAATTAAAAAATCCACTATTATCCCCGAAAAAAATATTTTTTTTATCCACGCTTATCTTTGAAAACATATTTTTTTAATCCACGCTTATCTTTGAAAAATTCTTTATTTTAAGAATCCACGTCTATGCTTAAAAAGAATATTTCTTTTAAGAATCCACGCTTATCCTTGAAAAAATATTTATTTTAAGAATCCACGTCTATGCTTAAAAAGAATATTTCTTTTAAGAATCCACGCTTATCCTTGAAAAAATATTTATTTTAAGAATCCACGCTTATCCTTGAAAAAATATTTATTTAAGAATCCACGCTTATCCTTGCAAAATATTTTTTTTTAGGAATCCTCGTTCATCCCTGAAAAAATATTTCTTTTAAGAATCCACGTTTATCCACGCTTATCCTTGAAAAAATATTTCTTTTAAGAATTCACGCTTATTCTTGAAGAAATATTTCTTTTAAGAATTCACGCTTATTCTTGAAGAAATATTTATTTTAAGAATCCACGCTTATCCTTGAAAAAAATATTTCTTTTAAGAATCCACGCTTATCCTTGAAAAACATATTTCTTTTAAGAATCCACGCTTATCCTTGAAAAAAATATTTCTTTTAAGAATCCACGCTTATCCTTGAAAAAAATATTTCTTTTAAGAATCCACGCTTATCCTTGAAAAAAAATATTTCTTTTAAGAATCCACGCTTATCCTTGAAAAAAATATTTCTTTTAAGAATCCACGCTTATCCTTAAAAAAAATATTTCTTTTAAGAATCCACGCTTATCCTTGAAAAAAGTATTTCTTTTAAGAATCTACGTTTATCATTGAAAAAAATATTACTTTTAAGAATCCACGCTTATCTTTAAAAAAATATTTATTTTAAGAATCCACTCTTATCCTTCAAAAATATTTATTTTACACATCCACGTTAATACTTTAAAAAAATATTTTTTAATCCACGATTATCCTTGAAAAATACTTTTTAAGCCCACGATTTTCATTGATAATATTTAAACAAATCCACGCCTAAAGGCCTATAGGTGGTTAATAAAAAATATTTAAACAAATCCACGCCTAAAGGCCTATAGGTGGTTAATAAAAAATATTTAAAAAATCCACGTCTAAAGAACGATAGGTGATTAATAAAAAATATTTAAAAAATCCACGTCTAAAAGCCTATAGGTGGTTAATAAAAAATAGGTGGTTAATAAAAAATATTTAAAAAATCCACGCTGTTTAAGGTCTATAGGTGGTTAATAAAAAATATTTAAAAAATCCACACTGTTTAAGGCCTATAGGTGGTTAATAAAAAATATTTAAAAAATCCACGCTGTTTAAGGTCTATAGGTGGTTAATAAAAAATATTTAAAAAATCCACACTGTTTAAGGCCTATAGGTGGTTAATAAAAAATATTTAAAAAATCCACGCTTTTTAAGGTCTATAGGTGGTTAATAAAAAATATTTAAAAAATCCACGCTTTTTAAGGCCTATAGGTGGTTAATAAAAAATATTTAAAAAATCCACGCTTTTTAAGGTCTATAGGTGGTTAATAAAAAATATTTAAAAAATCCACGCTTTTTAAGGCCTATAGGTGGTTAATAAAAAATATTTAAAAAATCCACGATTTTTAAGGCCTATAGGTGGTTAATAAAAAATATTTAAAAAATCCACGATTTTTAAGGCCTATAGGTGGTTAATAAAAAATATTTAAAAAATCCACGCTTTTTAAGGCCTATAGGTGGTTAATAAAAAATATTTAAAAAATCCACGCTTTTTAAGGCCTATAGGTGGTTAATAAAAAATATTTAAAAAATCCACGCTTTTTAAGGCCTATAGGTGGCCTTATCCTATGGGCCTATAGGAGGGCAATCAAAATTATTTAAAAAATCCACGCCTAAAGGCCCATAGGAGGGCAATCAAAATTATTTAAAAAATCCACGCCTAAAGGCCCATAGGAGCGCAATCAAAATTATTTAAAAAATCCACGCCTAAGGGCCTATAGGAGGGCAATCAAAATTATTTAAAAAATCCACGCCTAAAGGCCCATAGGAGGGCAATCAAAATTATTTAAAAAATCCACGCCTAAAGGCCCATAGGAGGGCAATCAAAATTATTTAAAAAATCCACGCCTAAAGGCCCATAGGAGGGCAATCAAAATTATTTAAAAAATCCACGCCTAAAGGCCCATAGGAGGGCAATCAAAATTATTTAAAAAATCCACGCCTAAAGGCCCATAGGAGGGCAATCAAAATTATTTAAAAAATCCACGCCTAAAGGCCCATAGGAGGGCAATCAAAATTATTTAAAAAATCCACGCCTAAAGGCCCATAGGAGGGCAATCAAAATTATTTAAAAAATCCACGCCTAAAGGCCCATAGGAGGGCAATCAAAATTATTTAAAAAATCCACGCCTAAAGGCCCATAGGAGGGCAATCAAAATTATTTAAAAAATCCACGCCTAAAGGCCCATAGGAGGGCAATCAAAATTATTTAAAAAATCCACGCCTAAAGGCCCATAGGAGCGCAATCAAAATTATTTAAAAAATCCACGCCTAAGGGCCTATAGGAGGGCAATCAAAATTATTAAAAAAAATCCACGCCTAAAGGCCCATAGGAGGGCAATCAAAATTATTAAAAAAAATCCACGCCTAAAGGCCCATAGGAGGGCAATCAAAATTATTTAAAAAATCCACGCCTAAAGGCCCATAGGAGGGCAATCAAAATTATTTAAAAAATCCACGCCTAAAGGCCCATAGGAGGGCAATCAAAATTATTTAAAAAATCCACGCCTAAAGGCCCATAGGAGGGCAATCAAAATTATTTAAAAAATCCACGCCTAAAGGCCCATAGGAGGGCAATCAAAATTATTTAAAAAATCCACGCCTAAAGGCCCATAGGAGGGCAATCAAAATTATTTAAAAAATCCACGCCTAAAGGCCCATAGGAGGGCAATCAAAATTATTTAAAAAATCCACGCCTAAAGGCCCATAGGAGGGCAATCAAAATTATTTAAAAAATCCACGCCTAAAGGCCCATAGGAGGGCAATCAAAATTATTTAAAAAATCCACGCCTAAAGGCCCATAGGAGGGCAATCAAAATTATTTAAAAAATCCACGCCTAAAGGCCCATAGGAGGGCAATCAAAATTATTTAAAAAATCCACGCCTAAAGGAACATAGGAGGGCAATCAAAATTATTTAAAAAATCCACGCCTAAAGGCCCATAGGAGGGCAATCAAAATTATTTAAAAAATCCACGCCTAAAGGCCCATAGGAGGGCAATCAAAATTATTTAAAAAATCCACGCCTAAAGGCCCATAGGAGGGCAATCAAAATTATTTAAAAAATCCACGCCTAAAGGCCCATAGGAGGGCAATCAAAATTATTTAAAAAATCCACGCCTAAAGGCCCATAGGAGGGCAATCAAAATTATTTAAAAAATCCACGCCTAAAGGCCCATAGGAGGGCAATCAAAATTATTTAAAAAATCCACGCCTAAAGGCCCATAGGAGGGCAATCAAAATTATTTAAAAAATCCACGCCTAAAGGCCCATAGGAGGGCAATCAAAATTATTTAAAAAATCCACGCCTAAAGGCCCATAGGAGGGCAATCAAAATTATTTAAAAAATCCACGCCTAAAGGCCCATAGGAGGGCAATCAAAATTATTTAAAAAATCCACGCCTAAAGGCCCATAGGAGGGCAATCAAAATTATTTAAAAAATCCACGCCTAAAGGCCCATAGGAGGGCAATCAAAATTATTTAAAAAATCCACGCCTAAAGGCCCATAGGAGGGCAATCAAAATTATTTAAAAAATCCACGCCTAAAGGCCCATAGGAGGGCAATCAAAATTATTTAAAAAATCCACGCCTAAAGGCCCATAGGAGGGCAATCAAAATTATTTAAAAAATCCACGCCTAAAGGCCCATAGGAGGGCAATCAAAATTATTTAAAAAATCCACGCCTAAAGGCCCATAGGAGGGCAATCAAAATTATTTAAAAAATCCACGCCTAAAGGCCCATAGGAGGGCAATCAAAATTATTTAAAAAATCCACGCCTAAAGGCCCATAGGAGGGCAATCAAAATTATTTAAAAAATCCACGCCTAAAGGCCCATAGGAGGGCAATCAAAATTATTTAAAAAATCCACGCCTAAAGGCCCATAGGAGGGCAATCAAAATTATTTAAAAAATCCACGCCTAAAGGCCCATAGGAGGGCAATCAAAATTATTTAAAAAATCCACGCCTAAAGGCCCATAGGAGGGCAATCAAAATTATTTAAAAAATCCACGCCTAAAGGCCCATAGGAGGGCAATCAAAATTATTTAAAAAATCCACGCCTAAAGGCCCATAGGAGGGCAATCAAAATTATTTAAAAAATCCACGCCTAAAGGCCCATAGGAGGGCAATCAAAATTATTTAAAAAATCCACGCCTAAAGGCCCATAGGAGGGCAATCAAAATTATTTAAAAAATCCACGCCTAAAGGCCCATAGGAGGGCAATCAAAATTATTTAAAAAATCCACGCCTAAAGGCCCATAGGAGGGCAATCAAAATTATTTAAAAAATCCACGCCTAAAGGCCCATAGGAGGGCAATCAAAATTATTTAAAAAATCCACGCCTAAAGGCCCATAGGAGGGCAATCAAAATTATTTAAAAAATCCACGCCTAAAGGCCCATAGGAGGGCAATCAAAATTATTTAAAAAATCCACGCCTAAAGGCCCATAGGAGGGCAATCAAAATTATTTAAAAAATCCACGCCTAAAGGCCCATAGGAGGGCAATCAAAATTATTTAAAAAATCCACGCCTAAAGGCCCATAGGAGGGCAATCAAAATTATTTAAAAAATCCACGCCTAAAGGCCCATAGGAGGGCAATCAAAATTATTTAAAAAATCCACGCCTAAAGGCCCATAGGAGGGCAATCAAAATTATTTAAAAAATCCACGCCTAAAGGCCCATAGGAGGGCAATCAAAATTATTTAAAAAATCCACGCCTAAAGGCCCATAGGAGGGCAATCAAAATTATTTAAAAAATCCACGCCTAAAGGCCCATAGGAGGGCAATCAAAATTATTTAAAAAATCCACGCCTAAAGGCCCATAGGAGGGCAATCAAAATTATTTAAAAAATCCACGCCTAAAGGCCCATAGGAGGGCAATCAAAATTATTTAAAAAATCCACGCCTAAAGGCCCATAGGAGGGCAATCAAAATTATTTAAAAAATCCACGCCTAAAGGCCCATAGGAGGGCAATCAAAATTATTTAAAAAATCCACGCCTAAAGGCCCATAGGAGGGCAATCAAAATTATTTAAAAAATCCACGCCTAAAGGCCCATAGGAGGGCAATCAAAATTATTTAAAAAATCCACGCCTAAAGGCCCATAGGAGGGCAATCAAAATTATTTAAAAAATCCACGCCTAAAGGCCCATAGGAGGGCAATCAAAATTATTTAAAAAATCCACGCCTAAAGGCCCATAGGAGGGCAATCAAAATTATTTAAAAAATCCACGCCTAAAGGCCCATAGGAGGGCAATCAAAATTATTTAAAAAATCCACGCCTAAAGGCCCATAGGAGGGCAATCAAAATTATTTAAAAAATCCACGCCTAAAGGCCCTAAGGAGGGCAATAAAAATTATTTAAAAAATCCACGCCTAAAGGCCCTAAGGAGGGCAATAAAAATTATTTAAAAAATCCACGCCTAAAGGCCCTAAGGAGGGCAATAAAAATTATTTAAAAAATCCACGCCTAAAGGCCCTAAGGAGGGCAATAAAAATTATTTAAAAAATCCACGCCTAAAGGCCCTAAGGAGGGCAATAAAAATTATTTAAAAAATCCACGCCTAAAGGCCCTAAGGAGGGCAATAAAAATTATTTAAAAAATCCACGCCTAAAGGCCCTAAGGAGGGCAATAAAAATTATTTAAAAAATCCACGCCTAAAGGCCCTAAGGAGGGCAATAAAAATTATTTAAAAAATCCACGCCTAAAGGCCCTAAGGAGGGCAATAAAAATTATTTAAAAAATCCACGCCTAAAGGCCCTAAGGAGGGCAATAAAAATTATTTAAAAAATCCACGCCTAAAGGCCCTAAGGAGGGCAATAAAAATTATTTAAAAAATCCACGCCTAAAGGCCCTAAGGAGGGCAATAAAAATTATTTAAAAAATCCACGCCTAAAGGCCCTAAGGAGGGCAATAAAAATTATTTAAAAAATCCACGCCTAAAGGCCCTAAGGAGGGCAATAAAAATTATTTAAAAAATCCACGCCTAAAGGCCCTAAGGAGGGCAATAAAAATTATTTAAAAAATCCACGCCTAAAGGCCCTAAGGAGGGCAATAAAAATTATTTAAAAAATCCACGCCTATAGGCCTATAGGTGGGCAATAAGAATTATTTAAAAAATCCACGCCTAAAGGCCCTTAGGAGGGCAATAAGAATTATTTAAAAAATCCACGCCTAAAGGCCCTTAGGAGGGCAATAAACATTACTTAAAAAATCCACGCCTAAATATACGATTAACCTTGAAAAATAATTTTAAAATAGTTTTTAAAGATCCGGTCCAAAATTACGATACTATTTGAAAAATATTTGTTAAAAATCTACGATTATCCTTGATCAACTGTTCTCTTAAATATCCACGAGTATCCTTAAAAAATATTAAATCCGACGTTTAAAAAAAACAACGATTTATTTTAAAAATCTATGCAAAAATATTTTTGTAAATCTAGGATTATCTTTGAAAAAAAATAAAAATTTTAAAGCTCCCTAAGAACTTTTTTCTAATTTTTTATGAGTAGAACACGAATATCTACTTAAAGTTTTCTTTGGACAGAATGTCTTTAAATCTTCTTTAAAACGTTATTTTGTGTGATGAATACCCTTTAAGGCTCTGCAATGAGAAAGCGTCTATTTAAAAGGCTTTTATGAAAAACAATACCTTCTTAAGTAGGTAGATCACTTGTTGAAGCTCCCTTTATCAAGAATACCTTCTAAGGTCAGAAGACCTTAAAAGGGGCTCTATGAAATAAAGACTCTCCTAAAGGCTTCAGTCTAAGGAAAACCTTTTAAAGGGCTGATGTTGGAGAATGACTTTTTTTCTTTAAAAGGTTCTCCATCGCAAGAAGCGCTTCTACAAGTAGGAAGAAATCATTCCTAGGGTCTGCCTGGGAAAGGACCTTTTAAAGTATTTCTATCTAAAAAGGTCTTTCTAAAGGTATTCTATTGGAGGAAAACACCAAACTTCTTTTGTGGAAGAAAGTGGGAAGTGGGTTTTAAAAGATTTTTTTAAGAACAGCGACAAGAAATCTTTTCAGGATCTGCTTCGATCTGGATCCGAAACTATAGTATAACCTGCCACACCCCTTCATAAACAATTCTAAATTTTCCCCAATCCTCTCTAGAAAATACCATCTAAAAGTATTCTATGGGAACCTTTGGATATTTAGCCTGCATCATATAATCGGCAAAAGGACAAGGTCCCCTTAATGCGTTCTGTGAAAGAAAGTAATTTTACAATTTTTTCTTCCTCACGAAGTAGCACTATTTACATAGAAACAAGATTCAAAATCTACATACTAAATCTATTTTTTATTTTCAGGAAGTTTGAAGTCCAGAAATCGGGGAAAAAATTATATGGCACTAATGGTATGTAAAATTATTTAAAAATTTCCGATATTTATTTCCTGTAAGCAGTTCGAATTCTATTACTTGTATCCTGATTTTGTATACCTTTTCCAAACTAAGTTCTTTCGAATTACTAGCAAACTTCTGTTTTTCGAAAATATTTTATTCGTGTTTGGTAGTAGTTCGAACGACTTTGGATCAGATATAGTCTTAAAGAAAAATTCATTTGTATTTGTATTATATTTCCCGACATTTGTGTAAATAACCTGCTGGATTCACCTATTTGAGTACTCTTATATGAATCAACATTCAAATTATCCTAATTATATGTCCAACAATTCAATTATTCTGTGTATCCTGTTATTATCCCCCAAGCGAATTAATGCATCAACCAAAACACCACATCAACAACAAAAGCGCACATCCAATGAACATAATTGGAAAATTCAAATTAAAGTGAAAAACAAATAGAACTTTCTCTCCCCTCTAGCCAGAGAGGCGACGGATGAAAAGAAAAACAGAGAGAGGCATATGACAAGGCAAGACTTCACAACATGTGTTTGATTAACAATTAATATGGCTTCCATAACAAAAATACCAAAATGGAAAAACCTGTTAAGACATTTGCACAAATACCAACCACTAACCAGAAGAAGAAAAAAATGTGCACAAAAAAAAAACAACAACAACAAATGAAAACATCCTGTTTTGCAGTGAAAGTAGGAAATGTGCAAATGAATGACTAAAAATTGAAAAGTTCTTGTAGTTGTTGAAATGATTTCCCGTTTTGAATTGAAAACAAAATGAATTGAATTTCATTGTCAGTTGAGGTGAAGAGAGAGACACAGAGAGGGAGACTAAGGCAAAACCAAATATCAAAGAAACTAAGAAAGACAAACAAGAGGCAAATAGCAAGGGGATAAAAACAAAAGATATTTCAAAACCAATTGTTTAAATTAATATTGGTTTGACTGTTTGCAATTGATATAGACTCGCAAATAAGAAAACACATACATATACAAGCAATTTATAGCTATATGCCTATGTGTGCATGTATGTGTGTGGTGAATGTGTTTGAACAGTGAAATATGTTAGCAAAGCAAACATAACGGAAAAAGGAAATGACTAAAGAATGCCTATAGAAATGTTCTAATATAATGGAAGTGTATAAGTAAGGCATAAAAAGGAAATGGCATACATGTATGGTAATTGTTCGATAAATACAAAAACAACAATAATTATTGTTCTTTGATTATTATCAAGGAATAACGCATTTTTCACTAATCAATAAATGATGTTTGTGTTTTCCAACAATAGCATTTGAGGAGCGTACAGGGGATGATGTTCATTTTTGATTATTAAGAATGAAAAGAGCAAGATGTGCATAAAATATAAAATTATTTTGTCTAATAAAAATTGATAGCTAAAATTAAAGTCGCAAAGTTAATGTATGTTAAAGTAATAATAATATTGACGTATGGGATGGAAGATACCAAAGAACGGTCCTGACCGGCTTTAACATGGCAAAGCCCAGGATTTATCTTGGTCCCTCTTTCACCTCATGTGGACACTGACCTCAACGTGGTGTCACCTGCGGAGCTGCCTTTAACACCCGTTAAAGATAGTGAACTAACATGTGCCGCGCGTTCACCCATAAGAACGCTACAAAACTTTGGTTTGAGCGTCAGGTTAGTAACCCTCCCCTAGAAAAAGCAGCCAACTATGAAAAAACGAAAGAAAAGAAAAACAAACCCCTCTAAAGTTGACGAACCCCGCAAACGTTTTAAGGACCATGATCTGCACCTGGAATGTTCGCACTTTTTATAGAGAAGGTGCAGTTTACGCATTGACAGATGTACTCGACATTACTGCCATACAGGAAATACGATGGAACGGGAAAGGCGTCACAACAACACCTAGTGGTGACGCAGTGTATTATAGCTGCCATGACACAAAGCATGAGTTTGATTGCGAATTTGTAGTTGGTCGGAGGTTAAAACATCTGGTCATTCACCCCAGTGAATGAAAGACTCGCTGCAATTCGATTAAAAGCAAAATTCTTCAACATCAGCTTTATTTGCGCTCATGCTCCCACTGAAGACAAGAACGAACTGACCACAGATATATTTTACGAGCGCTTAGAAGAAGCTTATGACCGTTGCCTTGCCCATGACATTAAAATTATACTAGGCGATTTTAATACCAAAATTGGAAAGGAGAATATCTTTGGCCCAACAGTCAGGAAATTCAGTCTCCACAGTGAAATATCTGACAATGGTATGAGGCTGATAGACTTTGCAGCTGCAAAAAACATGGTAGTTAGCAGTACCAGATTTAAGCATCTCGATATTCATAAGGGCACCTGGCTGTCTCCAGATCAAAGAACAAGTAATAAAATTGATCATGTTTTGATAGATGGAAGACATTCATCGAGCGTGTTGGATGTACGATCGTTCCGAGGAGCAAACATAGATTCGGACCACTGCCTTGTTGCAACAAAGGTACGTACCCGTCTAAACGTTGCAAATAAAGCACGAACAGATACAACGCGGAAGTTGGACATCGGTAAGCTGCAAACACAACAGGTAGCCACAGCATATTTCACTCAATTAGCCCAATTGATTCATGAAAGCACTCCTCGTCCCGATAACATATCAGCACAATGGCAAAATATAGCACACTCCATGCAAATCCATACTTGGATATCACATACCTCCACCAAGGAATCCATGGTATGACAAGGAGTGTCGTGCTGCTACCAAAGAAAAGCCAAGATGAGGTAAAGACAGCAATAAGTCGGCTGAAGAATAATAAGGCAGCAGGAGCCGATGGCTTACCAGCAGAGCTGTTCAAAACAGGAGGCGACACGCTGATAAGGTGTGTTCATCAGCTAATTAGCACCATCTGGCAAGAAGAACGAGTACCCGACGATTGGAACCTGAGCATCCTGTGACCTGTCCACAAGGATGGAGATAAGACTGTATGCTCTAACTATAGGGGCAAAAGTGCTCTCCCTATTGCCTACAAGATAGTGTCAGGGATAATGTGCGTACGACTAGAGCCTACGGTCAATGAAATAGTTGGACCATACCAATGCGACCTGGCAAATCCACCATTGACCAGATATTTACCCTGCGGCAAAATCCTGGAGAAGACCCAAGATATGCAGATCGACACCTACCACCTTTTTGTCGATTATAAAGCAGCCTTCGACAGCCCGCTACGTTCAAAGGTATTCCAAGCCATGTCTGAATTTGGTATCCCCGCAAAGCTCATCCGGCTTTGTAGAATGACATTAACTGATAATCGATCGTCAGTTAAAATAGGAAAGAACCTCTCCGAAGAGTTTGGTACCTAAAGAGGTTTCAGACAAGGTGATGGCCTCTTGTGTGATCTTTTCAACATTCTGCTGGAAAAGGTTATACGAGATGCGAAGGTGAAAAGAAGTGGCACAATATATACAAACAGCCATATGTTATTTGCTTATGCCGATGACATTGACATCATAGGTCGATCGGTAAAGGAAGTAACTGATACCTTTGAAAAAGTCGAAAGGGAATCTGCTAAAGTGGGTCTGGCGGTAAACGGAGAGAA
The DNA here is from genome assembly GCF_047663935.1 of Musca autumnalis. Classification (NCBI taxonomy): domain Eukaryota; kingdom Metazoa; phylum Arthropoda; class Insecta; order Diptera; family Muscidae; genus Musca; species Musca autumnalis. The sequence goes on from NW_027411644.1 coordinate 40,766,010, forward strand.
GACAAAGTTAATGGTGTCGTCGGGCAATGCGTCCATAGAGATCGGGCCAACTGTTGACGTTGGTTCCTATAATTTTGAGGTAGTAAGGGACTTCATCTACCTCGGCACCGCCGTAAATACAACCAACAACATCCGTTGTGAAATACGAAGAAGAATAGTGTTGACCAACAGATGCCACTTCGGACTGAGTAAGCAGTTTAGGAATAAAGCCACATCTCGTCAAACACAAACAACGCTTTAAAAAACACTGATACTACCCGTGCTGATGTATGGTTCAGAAGCCTGGGTACTTGAGCAAGTAGACAAGGCAGTGCTTTGTGTGTTTGAGAGAAAATTTCTTCGAAAGATTTATGGGACAATCTGCGTTGACGGTGAAAATCGACATCGTATGAACCACGAGCTGTATCTGCTATACAGCGACATCAGTATAGATAAACGTACCGAGATGCAACGATTGCGTTGGCTAGGCCATATCATAAGAATGAGCGATGATGAACCCGCTAAAAAGGCCTAGATGAGATGAAAGGCGCGGAAAGCGAAGCAGTAAACAGAGGGAATTGGAGATCTTTTCTTAGTTCGGCTTATGGAATAAATGTTCGGTAATGGTCGAGCTAAGTAAGTAAGTAACCTTTTTACAACTCTGTTTGCCCCAAATGCGAGTGGCCTGTCGGTTTTAATTGAAATAGAAACGATCCATAGAAAAACACAAATTAATGCGCGATATTTTCAAACACATTTTTCGCATTTCCGTTCTAGTGAATGGATTTTCACGATCTATGATTTATATGATCCGGAACTAAAATATCGCGGGGTACCAGCATACTTAAAAGAATATTGTAAATACTGTACCCAAAAATAGGTTTTTTAGAAAAAATACTGCACTAAATGTTGGCTTTGGCAGTAAATTACTGTGATGCTGTGTGAACCACATGTTGACACAGCTATTGGTTTTTTGAAATACACGCGTATCTCGTTTAAATAAAAAATAGAAAAGATACCTAAAATCAAAATGTCAGCACCATTAAAAGGATGTAGTGTAAATTTTGAAAAGTGATACATTAGAAGTATAATCTTCACTTTGTATTCTTCTACTGTTACTTTGGACAGATGTCCGTCACTTGAATGGCTTAACCAGCAATCGAATAGCAACGTTAAAAAACCTCGTTATCTTCAACGTGTTTTTATCTATTTTTAAACATTTACGTAGAAGAAAGGCCTTGGTGAGTATATTAAGAACCCCGAAGGACAGATTCGCCGTGAGTCGAACTTCCGCGTTATGGCGTGATGAAGTTTTTGCTAGAGACCCTGTAAGGCATCTGAAATTTGCGTTATATCTTTGCTAACTGTTGTTTTAGCTTATTTTTTAGATGACATTTCTGCAGTCAAATCGAATGAGGTTTATTTTCGTAGAACACTTCGACCTTCTAACTCGCTTCCTTCAATGTCCCTTTCGTCTTTTATTTTAAGAGCCACTATAAAAGTACCACAAGATGACGTTTTTCAGCTTCGATATGTACTGCAAAAATGTCGCTCAGAAAATTTTAAGTACGGCTCTCACTGACAACTAATTGATTTTGTTGCGTTTTTTGTGGTCGTTTTGTGCATTTACCCTGTTTTTTGTTCAGAAAAAGACTATATTTTATTTTTTGTATATTCGGTACAGAATATAAAAACACACAAAACACAGTTTTTGCTGAGCAAACAGGGGTAAATGTCAAAAATGACTATGAAAACGCGACGAAGTCGATTAGTTGTCAATGCGAGCCGTACCTAAAATTTTCTGAGCGACATTTTGCAGAACATTGCGAAGCTGAAAAACGTCATCTTGTGTTACTTATATAGCGGCTCTTAAAATTTGTTCCATAACGGAATTTTGATTTGTTGAAAGTTAATTCTCAGGGTAATGGTGTAGGGTACCACGTGGTCGGCCCCTTCCGACTATAGCCTTTGCTTACTTGTTCATTTCGTTTTTGTTCGGAACTACTGAACTATTTTTCACTTGTTTCCTCTGTCTGCATTCCTCAGTTTTGCAGTTCATTAAGTAATTAATCTAAATCCGATGTAGATGATTTTCTTTTAACAATTCATGCTCTCATATCTTAATTTTTAATGAATACTAATACCATTACGAACATTTCTTTTCTCTTACTGTGGCCTAATATAAAATAAACATTGGTTATTTTGTTCGCAAATGTATGGATAATTACTTCCAATACCAAAAAACCAATACAAGTTATCCCTTAAATGATCTATAAGTACTTCTACTGGCAAACCTATAAACCCACATATCAAATTAAAGTTTCACACACTTGTGTTCTCATCAAAGATAACAAAATGTGGCCAAAGTGTTTTCTTGTTGATGATGAACTCATCACCAGACCTCAGAAAATACAATGCGCTCCCTCTCTCCACAAAAGCTTAACACATTTCAAGAGTTTTGTTTATTTTACGGATATCCTCCACAAATTTTGTGTGTGTTTTTTTCGCGGCAACGACCGAACAAATAAACAGGACCATAGAATGACAACGGCTGTGGAACCATTTTATGGAAAGCTGCCTTTGTCATTGTAATTTTTTGTTGAGTGACAACATTGTTATGTGAAATTTGCGCAAATGAATGCGCGTATGTGGGAACACATGTGTGAGTTATCTATTGTTTATTATGTGTGTTGTTGTTTTTTCTACAACGAATTTGCTGGTTCACTAAGAAGCGTTGATTTGGAAGTTTGAATACCTACCGAAAAAGGCTCTTTTGCGACTAAAGTAAATCACCGCACATGGCCTCTTTAGCTCAAACTAACTAACTGCCACTGAAGTACATAGCTGCTGTTGTCATAGACGCTTTCCGTTTTGTTAAACATTTGACTCGCTTTCATTAGCAGTGAAGCGTAAACTTTTTTGTCGTTTGCCTACGATGCATTGTTGTTGGATATCTTTTGTTTGGGCCTGTTAGTTTGCCATTGTTTGCATCTATGAATGGGCCAGTGTGCGTGTGTATGTGCGTTAGTGTGTTATAGCATGTGTGTTGTTATCAATCTGTTTCCGTTTATGCAAGATTCTCTGTTGTTGCCACTTTTCGTTTCCTTTCTTTTGAGAAATGTCTAGCAGATTATGTAAAAACCTAGAACGACAACAAAAAGAAAGCGGAAATGATTTAAACTATTCGCGATATCATGTTTTTGTGGAGGTGACATTTTGTTTACATCTGAGAAAATAACAAAGCCAATTGTGGAGATTACATAAAGTGACGATTATATACTGCTAAAAGGGAGTAGGATATCACATAACGACTCTTGCGGTTGCATATTTAGTATTTTATGTCCATCGCACTGTGGTTCAGAATCTTTTTTCCTGGTCAAAATCCTGTAACTTTTGAACGGATTGAGATTTTTTTGCTAGACAGATGACACAATTAGCTTTCAGATGAATTGTAAGCGATCAAATTAGGTCTGGTATTTTCAGAGGAGTTCAAGGTCAAAATTAACTTTTGAGTTCTTTAATAAAATTTCGTTATTTTGCCCACAACCTTCAAAATACCGGGAGTCGGCAGGTACCTTTCTATAGGGGCTATATTAAGGCGTGGACCTGTACCGATAAATTTCTGGGGGAAAGTTTTATACCCCAAATGAAGACTAAATACCAAATTTCAGTCATTTCGGTGGAATAATGGGGCCACAAAATTCAAAATACCGAAAATCGGAAGGTACCGCTCTATGGGGGCTATATGAAGGCGTGGACCTATGCCGACAAAATTCATGGGGAAAGTTTTGTACCCCCAACGAAGACTAAATACCAAATTTTAGCCATTTCTGGGGAATATTGTGGCCACAACCTTCAAAATACAGGGAGTCGGCAGGTATCTTTCTATAGGGGCTATATTAAGGCGTGGACTTGTACCGATAAATTTCTGATGGAAAGTTTTATACCCCAAATGAAGACTAAATACCAAGTTTCAGCCGTTTCGGTGGAATATTGAGGCCACAACCTTCAAAATACAGGTAATCGGGAGGTACCCTACGTCCCTATATTAAGGTGTGGACATGTACCGACAAATTTCTGGGGGAAAGTTTTATACCACAAATGAACACTAAATATAAAATTTCAGCCATTTCGGTGGAATATTGAGGCCACAACATTCAAAATACCGAGAATCGGTAGGTACCTTTTGATATTAAGGCATGGACCTGTACCGACAAATTTCTGGGGGAAAGTTTTATACCCCAAATGAAGACTAAATATAAAATTTTAGCCTTTTTGATGGAATATTGAGACCACAACCTTCAAAATACCGAACATCGGGAAGTACGTTCTATGGGGGCTATATTAAGGCGTGGACATGTACCTTCAAATTTCTAGGGGAAAGTTTATATCCAAAATGAAGACTAAAAACCAAGTTTCAGTCATTTCGGTGGAATATTGATGCCACAACATTCCAAATACCGGGAATCGGGAGGTACCTTTCTACAGAGGCTATATTAAGGCGTGGACCCATGCCGACAAATTTAGAGGGAAAAGTTGAATACCCCCAACGAAGACTAAACACCAAATTTTAGCCATTTCGGGCGAATATTGTGGCAACAACCCTCAAAATACCGAAGATCGGAAGGTACCGTTCTATGGGGTTTATATTAAGGCATGGACCTGTATCAACAAATTTCTGGGGGAAAGTTTTATACCCCAAATGAAGACTAAATACCAAATTTCAGTCATTTCGGTGGAATATTGGGGCCACAAAATTCAAAATACCGAAAATCGGAAGGTACCGCTCTATGGGGGCTATATGAAGGCGTGGACCTATGCCGACAAAATTCATGGGGAAAGTTTTGTACCCCAAACGAAGACTAAATACCAAATTTTAGCCATTTCTGGGGAATATTGTGGCCACAACCTTCAAAATACCGGGTATCGGGAGGTACCGTTCTATGGGGGCTATTTTAAGACGTGGACCTGTACCGATAAAATTTCGGGGGGAAAGTTTTATACCCCAAATGAAGACAAAATACCAAGTTTCAGCCGTTTCGGTGGAATAATAAGGCCACAACCTTCAAAATACAGGTAATGTCGAGGTACTTTTCTATAGAGGCTATATTAAGGTATGGACCCGTACCGATAAATTTTAGGGTGGAAAGTTGTATACCACAAATTAAGACTAAATATCAAGTTTCAGCCGTTTCAATATTCCACCGAAACCTTCAAAATACAGGTAATCGGGAGGAACCTTTCTATAGGGGCTATATTAAGGTGTGGACCTGTAGCGACAAATTTCTGAGGAAAAGTTTTATAACCCAAGTGAAGACTAAATACCAAATTTCAGACATTTCGGTGGAATATTGAGGCCACAACCTTCAAAATACCGAAAATCGGAAGGTATCGCTCTATGGGGACTATATGAAGGCGTGAACCTATGCCGACAAAATTCAGGGAAAAATTTTGTACCCCCAACGCAGGCTAAGTACCAAATTTCATCCTTTTCGATGTGATAAGGAAGCTAAAACCTTCAAAATACCGAAAATCGGTTGGTACTGTTATATGGGGGCTATATCAAAACGTGGACCGATATAGCCCATTTGCAATACCAAGCGTCCTAGGAGTAATATAAACTTCTGTACCAAATTACAAAGCTATATCTTAAAAATTGCGAGCTGTATCTTGATTCCAACAGACGGACTGAAAGCCGGACGGACGGATAGACGGACATGGTTATATAGACTTACAATTTGTCTCTGATGAATATTTCGATGTGATACAAAGGGAATGACAAATTTATTTATACTTTCCATATTATGGTGGAGGGTATAATTACCAAAAAACTAAAAAGAAAATCGAAAATTTTTTTTCAAAAATTTAAAATAAAAAAATTACAAAAAATTAAATTTCTTTCAAAAATTAAAAAAAATACTCCTTGGGTTTTCATAAACACGGTGCTCTTAAAGGTGCTTACACTGTGAAGTTTTTGCGGATTCTGAAACTCATAAATAAGAAAAAGCAAAAAACAAACAAAAATGTCGGAGCGCTTTTTAAATAAATCGCGATTCAAGTTTACATTTTTAAGAGTTTTTTAGGTTTCAAGATTTTGTTTAGAAACCGCAAGTCCCATCGAAATGGAACTAAAGAAAATGTTGTAGCAGTAAAAATTCTCTACAAGATTGAATTTTATGAAAGTTTGATCTGAAACTCTATATCTCAAAAATGGTAAAACCTAGGTAAATATAAATCAGCCAATCTTGTACAGAATTTTCACTGCTACAAGATTTTCTTTAGTCCCATTTTGATAGGACTTGCGGTTTCCAAGCAAAACTGTGAAAACCTAAAAATTTAAACTTTGATCGCGATTTATTAAAAAATCCATCCAGCGATTTTTTCTTGTTTTTGGACTTTTCTCATCTATAAACATTGCTGTTTCGGAATCCGCAAAAACTTCCCTGGTGTAAGCAGTTTTCATTTAAAGTTATTTAAGGTGCACTGTGCATAACATTGTAATATAAAGGAGTCGACACAGTCAATCCATTGTCCTAATTTGAACTTCTATATCTCAATAACGGTAAAGATTACAAAGATTTATGATATCAATCTTGTAGAGAATTTTCATAGCTACAACATTTTCTTTAGTCCCATTTCGATAGGACTTGCGGTTTGGAAGCAAAATCGTGAAACCTAAAAAAAACCTTAAACCTTTTTTTTTATTTTTCTCATCTATGAACATTTTTGTTTCAGAATCCGCAAAAACTTCCCAGGTGTAAACACCTTCCATTTAAATTTGGTTCAAGAGCACCGTGTAAAACTTATATAACTCGCAAAAAACTCATATAAAAAAACTGTAATTCATATGAGAAACGGTATGGAAAAACACACAAAAAGTGTTCAACGGGCTGAACGGGATGGGTACAAAAGTACATATGGGCTGAAAGAGGATACTCTCGGGCATCTTTCTGTGAATAGAGAACATGGTTCTATGCTGTTCCACAAAAGTTCTTACTTACTTACTTAGCTGGCCCATTACAGAACATTTGTTCCATAGGCCGAACTAAGAAAAGATCTTCAATTCTCTCTATTTGTTGCTTCGAACTCTGGAATACCGCGCCTTTTCATCTCTTCGTCCACTTGTTTGCGCCATCTATTCCTTGGCCTGCCAATTCTGCGCGCACCGCCAAGCAGTTTGTATTTATACGCCTTTTTAGCGGGTTAATCTTCGCCCATTCTTATGATACTGCCTAGCCAACGCAATCGCTGGATCTCGATACGTTTAACTATATTGATGTCGTTGTATAGCAGATACAGCTCGTGGTTCATGCGACGTCGATATTCACCATCAACGTAAATCGGCCCGTAGATCTTTTGAAGAATTTTTCTCTCAAACACACCAAGCACTACCATGTCTGCTTGCGCAAGTACCCATGCTTCGGAGCCATACATTAGCACAGGCAGTATCAGTATTTTGTACAGCGTTATTTTTGTTTGACGAGATGTGGCTTTGTTTTTAAACTGCCTACTTAAAACCAAAGTAGCATCTGTTGGCCAATACAATTCTTCTTTTTTATTTCAAAACTGATGTCGTTTGTTGTGTTTACGGAGGTGCCGAGGTAGACGAAGTCTTTACTACCTCAATATTATAGGAACCAACTTCCACAGTTGGTCAGAGCTCAATGGACGCATTGCGCGTCGACACCATCAACTTGGTCTTCGCACCGTTTACCGCCAGACCCACTTTAGCAGATTCTCCTTCGACCTTCATAAAGGTACCGGCTACTTCTTTTACTGATCGTCCCATGATGTCTATATCATCAGCATAAGCAAGTAACATGTGGCTATTGGTGTAAATTGTGCCATTTCTTTTGTCATTTGCATCTCGTATTACCTTTTCCAGCAAAGTGTTGAATAGGTCACACGAAAGGCTGTCTCCTTGTCTGAAACCTCTTTTGGTACAAAATTCTTCGGAGAGGTTCTTTCCAATTTTAACTGAGGACCTAGTATCTGTTAAAGTCATTTTACAATGCCCAATGAGCTTTGCTGGGATACCAAATTCAGACATGGCTTGGATTAACTTTGAACGTAGAGGCTGTCGAAGGCTGCTTTATAATCAACAAAAAAGTGGTAGGTGTCGATCTGCATCTCTTGGGTCTTCTCCAGGATTTGCCGCAGGGTAAATATCTGGTCAATGGTGGACTTGCCTGGTCTAAAGCCGCATTGGTATGGTCCAATTATTACGTTGACCATAGGCTTTAGTCTTTCGCACAATATCCCTGACACTATCTTATAGGCAATAGGGAGAAGACTTATGCCCCTATAGTTGGAGCATACGGTCTTATCTCCTTTCTTAAGGACAGGACACAGGATGCTCAGGTTCCAATCGTCGGGTACACGTTCTTCCTGCCAGATGGTGCTAACTAGCTGATGCATACACCTGATCAGCGCATCGCCTCCGATTTTAAACAGCTCGGCTGGTAAGCCATCGGCTCCTGCTTCTTTATTATTCTTCAGCCGATTGATTGCTGTTTTTACCTCATTTTGGCCGGGTGGTATACATTCTATACCATCTTCTGGAAGTGGATCTGTGGTATCTTCGTCGTCTTCGCTACTAATGGACACCAACAGTTTTGGAAAAATGTTCTTTCCATATCCTGAGCACACTATCTGTATCTGTTACCAGATTACCTTTCTGGTCTCTATAGAAGGATGTGCCTGTATCAAAGCCATCTGGTTGATGTTTCACTCTTTGGTAGAATTTTCGGACTTCATTCTGGCTCCTGTACATCTCGATTTTTTCACACTCCCGGTTTTCTATTTCTCTCTTTTTCTTGCGGAAAAGACGTTTCTCTTCTCTCCTTTTCTCCCGATATCTCTCTCGTGCGCTACGTGTTGCTACTGATTGTAAATGAGCTCTATATGCCACATTTTCCTCTTCGGTAGCAGCACGATACTCCTGGTCATACCATGAAATACTTTGTGGTGGTCTCTGGAATCAAAGTATGGATTTTGCGGCTGTTTGCATGGAGTGGGCAATATTTTGCCATTGTGTTGTTATGTTATCGCGACAAGGAGTGCTCTCATTAAGCAATTGGCTAGTTGAGTGAAATATGCTGTGGCTATCTGTTGTGATTGCAGCTTACCGATGTCCAACTTCCGTGTTGTGTCTGTTCGCACTTTGTTTGCTACGTTTAAGCGGGTGTGTACCTTTGCTCAACAAGGTAGTGGTCCGAGTCTATGTCCTCGGAACGAACTCACATCCAACACGCTCGATGAATGTCTTCCATCTATCACAAC